>NC_138059.1:60566687-61166687 GCF_964194185.1 Rhinolophus hipposideros
GAAACTGGAGGGAAAACCAGGAGACTAACTTAAGTTTAAGAGTAAAAGCAGCTCTCGGGGTAAGAGTCTTTTCTTCTCTCAGCCGGATGTCTGGCTCTTCTGATCCATTGATACGTGTTTTACTAGAACCAGAGATCTGTAGGCTGTGTGGAATAACCAGGTATTTGTTTTTGTCCCAGGGCCAGGGCAAGTGTTTGTGCTGGGGACCTGGGATGGCAGGCGGAGGGAGGGCCGGCTTTCCCGCAGGCCAACCAGCCAAAGGGTGCAGACAGAGCGACATCCACCCATAAGCTCCAACCGCGCTGCTCCGCTCGCGCTGCGCCCTGGGAGGGTCTCGGATCCGCAGCCGCAGAGCACCCCTTCTCTCCGTGCTTCCCTGACCTCGCGTTCGGGCCTGTCCTGCGGGGACCAAGCCTTGCAAACTCCACGTTCCTGGGAACAAACAGCGAACTTCAGGGACTCTGCCTCCAACTCTCTTTCCAGAGGTGGCACTAGGATTGGGTTGTCACCTGCACCCCCGTGGCCTGGTGGGCTCACGTGCAGGTGCCAGGCTTGTCAGGAGCACCCTGCAGCCATGCTGCATTCGGGAATTCTTCAAAAGTGCCATAGTTTTAACCCCCAAAGAGCATTTCACTTCCTAGCAAGGCAGGGAAACTCCTGGCTCGCTTTCCCTGTGACTTGCTTTGGGTGAAATTCTGCCACTTTTTCTAAATTACTCATCTTAACACGATCCAAGAGACTTCTGGACTATTGCAAAATTATCAGATACCACTGAGTGCGTATGCATGTGCGTGTGTGACTTCTCTTCCTTTCCCTTCCCCTATGTTCTCTAATTTGGGCAATACAAAAATACGGATTAGTGAGCTCTGGAAGAAAAATGACTGGGCTGGGAAGGTTAGCCTGCAAAGGGAAAGAGGATTTTGCAGTTACCCCCACCCCCATATATGATGGACAAGCCTATCTTACAAGTCACCAGGATACTTTGATAGGGAGTTATCTTTCATTATGAACACTGTGATAGCGTTCTACTTCCCAGCTTGCGAAAGAGTTAATTCTTTCCCAAAGACCATAGTTGCCCTTGTCTTCTCATCCTGATTCAGAGATGCAATAAAATATGAAGCAAATTTATGATCTGTTTCAAGCATTTTATTGCTGTATTTTTAAATTCATATATGCACATATAAGAACTATGATCTGTGAATAATTTGAAATGCTATAGTAGAATGATACGTTTTAGATAAAACATAACCATATCTTTATATAATTGTCTCAGATTAAAATAAAAAAGAAAAATAGATTTCTAATGTGGACCAAACTGAAAAACTAATGACAGCCATAAACTGCTAACCAACCATAAATTAACATCTTCATCAAATGCTAAAATGGTATCAGTGGTTATGTAAAGCAATTATTATTTCTCTTTATAAGTTTCAGAATAAAGTTCAGGGATATTTAAAGGATCCATTATTTACAAATGCTTTGCAATCTTAAAAGATTTCATATTTTATCAGGAAGATAGTTGCAACTCAAATCTGCTATGTTAATAGAGATGTTTAGAGATGAGAATTTAGCTTTAAACATAAAAGTGCTTCATGGCCTAACCTCATTTCATGCATTTCTCTGCTCTGGCAATTACTGAAGAACTTGGTATAAACATTTCTTTGTTAAATATCCTTTATCTACTCTTTGAAAAGACAAGACAAATAATAGCTTATTATGGGAGAGCCTCATATTACAGACCTAACTAGTCAAAACATTAGATCATGCACTGTTGCTTCAAGTGAGTACAGCTACACTTGCTAGATATGGTCTCTCTTCAGAGCGATGGGCAAAATTCAGGTACCAGGCTGAACCTATGTCCCCATCTGAGACTTCTATGAAAAGAAAATAATTTTCCTAACCAGGGTTCCACAGAAACATGAAGAGACGTGGAAGAGAAAAGGAAATCTATCAAATGCTCCAAACATCAGGAAGCAGCGTCAGGAAATAACATACTTTAATTTTCTTTTGGAGAGGCATCAGGCATATATATCTTTAAAGTGTAGATTTCTCAAGAGAGTAAAATTAAGTATATCTGGAATTACTCAAGAAAGTAAGCTTTGTTTTTTTTAAATTAGAAAAAATGAAAACAAAATACTTCTTTGAACTATGGAGGATGTGGGTGGTATTATTTCTGCCACTCCGTTGTTATTTCAGGTATGCTGCTCTGTAGGGTAGTTATTGTGGAGAATCATCTCCAAAGGTCAAAGGTTAACTCAGCTCTTCACTGGCTAAGTCCTAGGACCTCTCTTCAATTTTTTGTAAGCATTGTTTAGTCTGAGTATTTCTTCTTTAAAAATAAATACTATTTTATAGCTTTTTGGTAAGTCTAAAATAGTTCAAAATAAAAAGTTAAAAAAATGAATGCCTAATTTCAAAACGGAGAAAACACTACTTCCTGTAAGCTTTTAGGTTCATAAACAAATTAAAAAGTGATTGCAAATACTTTTTTAAAATTCCACTTAAAGTATAAAACAAAGCGTTTATAAAACTTTAAATATATTGGCCAGTTCTTAGAAGTTATGAGAATGAAAGTACATTTCATTTAAACATAAGAGCAATTCCTAAAGCAATTCCTAAAAAATATGGGTTTTCAGGTAGTAGCGACATACATTTATGTTAACTACAATGTCTACTTCTTAGAAATAAAAGTTATATGGAGTAAATGTTCTCTTGAAAACAAACAAAAATCTCCAACTAATATGCGCTTTATGCTTGTGTTTAAATTTGACTCAATGATGAATCATTAGGTATTAGTACCTTTACCTATTATTTATATTCCTCGAGTTTCTCCTATGAGCACAAAATGTTATAAGGGAAATAAAATGCGTCATGAGTCTTTCTCTAAACACTTTCTGTGTAATCTGCAATATATCAGGTTCTCCTTATAAAAATTAATACATTTAGGAATTGAGAACACAAAGTGTACCTCAAATCATTAACGATAAACTGTATCAAACACTTAAAATTATCTAGCATAACCACTGAGTATTTTTTTCTATCCAGCTATATCGTGAATAGAAAATGCACATTATTACTCACATGATCATGGCTAATTCCAGAAAGTTCTGCAAAATTTCTATTTACTCAATAAATGTTTTTTTAGAGTAAAATTGAAAACAAAGATGATTATTTCATAGACTGCCATTTAATGAATAATTTATCCTGATTGTTAAACAATACTGAACTGACTTGTCCAAATGCACACAAATAAATACCTTCAGAGTCTAAGGCAAGTTCCTGTAAAACCTTATTGACTCATGGGAGTGTTTCTTGGAAAAGCTAAGTGTCCCAGTGCAATGCTGTATGTATACTTACTGAAAGAGCCACATGTCATTTTTTTCTACACACATGTTTTTCTACCGTTTCTACAGTTTGGATTTCAGCTTTATGAATAAATAGAATACTGTCCAAATATTATTGTTTCATCCATTACGTGTGGTAAAGTGATCTGCAAAAGACAAAGACCAGATCTAATGTAATCTCTCCCCTATTTCTTATTGTCCTTATACATCTCTCCACAGAATATTAACAATTGTTAAAACTGTAGCCTAGCAGGGTCAGCCTGGTTAAAATAAATTTACTAAGAAATTTACTGGTCACTGACATTTCTTGGATCTGTATTTACTTCACACATAAATAAGCAAAAATATATTGAAAAATACTCTAAATGTAATAATTAATGTACTTTTAGGGAGGGTATCAGAAAATAAGAATATATGTATATGTGTGTGTGGCGGGGAAATGAGAATGGAAGATACTACAGTAAGACAGTACAATTTTTTCCCCCAAATAATTTGCTACTTGTAGTCAAATCTAACATGTTCCTCAGAGGGAAAAAAGACATGATCGTTCACCTGTGCTTTAAAAGTTGATTTATTGAGTTCTTGTTGTAAATAAAATAAAATAAAATAGATTTACACATCATTTTTCTCACCTAAAATCTTTTAAAGACAATTTGCTTCTTCATAAATCCACATATATAACATTTTAAAATCAAAAGATCATATTAAACAAATGATTCAGGACAACAGTTTTTATAATATACAGCATTCCTCTGTCTAAAAAATATTTTTAAATGTAAGTTTTGCCAAATTATTTCCTATTTAAAATTATGCAGTAGAGTTTTTTTTATGAGTTAAATTTACTCAAGAAGGTATTATAAACAGAATAAACATTTAAGTTAAAAAGTTCAAACATCAGTGATCACTGATTTAGACTAATGCTATAAAGTAATAACTGCTTTAGAGAAATACCAGCGTTTTATTTGATCGCTCATTATAATTTAAAATAATGCTACAGGGAATGTAATCTTGGCTTGCTAACTTTTTCTTAATTGAGTATGTGAATATGAATACCTAATAATGCAGTTCAAGTAAATAATAGTTTGCAACATTGGATAATTTAATAGGTTAAAACAGTGCATATTCTACGGGCATATAATTCTAGTTTCATAATTATTGACATTATTTTATACTAAGATCAAACCCTAGATAATATTTAGCTTTGATCTTTGAAATTGGTTTTAAGATTTCACTGTTGTATTAGAAGATGCTTATAGGAACAGGTACCCAAATTATTTTTTATGAGAAAATAAACAGAAGTAATGACGCAAATTTTGAGTAGGGAAGCTCTTTTGCCTTAGACTTTTGACCCAAAACTTAATGATGAAATTGAGAAATACATTCAAGTGTGCCAGGAAAGCCAAAGGAGGAAGATAAAAGTTCCCATGTGGGTTGTTTATCAGCATGCCTTATTGAGTGATACATACCTTTTATCTTAACACCTTCAGGGTGTTTGGTTTTTGCTACTTGAATGGTTCTTTACTATTGGTCATCGATATGAAACAGCATTATTAGTTATTCATTTCCTTTAATTTGAAACTTAGGGGAGACTGTACAAACGAAAAGTTTTTTTTTATGATACATAAAATACAGTTTTAAAAAAATTCTGGAGCCTCTATAACTGTATTTGGTTTTGGTTATTTTTCCCATATAATCATGTAAATCATATAAACATACAAACATATACCTGATGTATATGTTTTATTGTAAGTATGCACATCATAATTTTTCATTACAGAACATTACTTTGGAATGAATGATGGAAGTTAATTAGAACTAGAGATGAGTCAGAATTTTAGAATAGTTTTAAAGAAATGAATTTATTACTTGTAACTACATTTATAATAAATTAGCTGTGTATGTGTGTTCTTGAGGAAGGGTAATCCAGTGCATAATAGAAGAGAGGAAATACTCAATAAATGTTTAGTTGAAAAAATGAATTAACTAATGACAAAAATTATTCCCTTTTACAAATACACAAGAACAGTTTTTAAAAGGCACAACATAGTGTAAGTATCTCCTTTACAATTTTATGTTTACATATTGCATTATACTTTAAAAATAAGTTCACTCATCTTACTATGTTTAATCCTCATAATGAAACTTGGTGTTGAATAGGCCTTATTATTTTTATTTTGCACATAAGGAAATGGACGCACTGAGAAGCAAAGTGACTTGCTGATGAGAAACCAGTTATGTCACAGTTAGAATCCATGTCTTTTAACTTATTTCACCATGACATGTTCTATTCATAAACACACTTTAATTACTAGATTTCAGTCTGTCATAAGATTCTCTAGCATTGATTCTACTGTCCACTGCTTTTGTATAATATTTTCTCAACCATTTTATTACTTTCTATTCTAAATTCCTACCTCCTTCTAATTATAAATTAAGCAGGAAGTACAATGGAATAATTTCCTGTGTTCTCTCTGCTGTAACATCACAAAAGTGTATTACTAAGATGAATTTAAGAATCTGGAGGTTTCCACTTCAGGCAGTATGACAAACTAGATGTCCTGGTACAAAGTGAATGGACTATGCTTTGTGGAAGGCAGGAGATAAAGCACAGGGCCCTACATGGGCGCGCGTGCGTGTGTGTGCCCAGTACTGGGGTTGAGGATGGGGTTTGAAGCAGCCAGGGTGCAGGATGGGTGGGCACAGTAGTGGGAGAATAAGCGGGGGTAGTTTTACGTTCTCCTTTGGCCTCTCCCTCAAATTAACTGTTGCATTAACAGTTTCCTGGATAAATCATTAGAACACAGTGGGTACACATTATGGTATACTGTGCTATAATGAGTAATAAATATACGAGGTCTGACAATTAAGTTCGAGCACTTATTGCAACGATGTTGCTAACCTCTTTTTGATATCAGAGGGATTATTCATTATAAATTTGTACCAACTGGACACACGGTTAAACAAGTTTACTATTTGGAAGTGCTGAAAAGGCTGCATGAAAAACTTAGACGAAAATGACCTGAATTTTTTGCCAACAATCTATGGCACTTGCATCACGACAATGCACCAGTTCCACGGCACTGTCTGTGGGAGCGGTTTTAGCCATTGGAACACCCTCCCTGCTCACCTGATCTGGTCCCCAATGACTTCTTTCTTTACCCAAAGATAAAGGAAATATTGAAAGGAAGACATTTTGATGACATTCAGCACATCAAGGGTAATAAGACAACAGCTCTGATGACCATTCCAGAAAGAGTTCCAAAATTGCTTTGAAGGGTTGACTACATGCTGATATTGGTGCATAACTTCCCAAGGGGAGTACTTGGAAGGTGACCATAATGATATTCAGCAATGAAGTATGTACCACTTTTTCTAGGATGAGTTCACAAACGTAATTGTTTGACCTCGTATATAAAGCAATATGGATATATCTGTAAAAACGTAGAGCTTTGTAAGAAAATTAAGAAGGATCAGATTTATAGAAAATACATTTATGTAAATTTAAAAAATGCGCCCACGATGATAATATATATTTTATAAAAAGATAAACATCAAACACTTTAGAATGTTTGCCTACGATGGGGAGAAGTATGATAGTGCGGGTTAGGAATAAAATAGAATAAGTAAATAAAGCCAGAGGAGCCTTGTTTGGACCAATTATAATTATGTACTATGAACTAAAAGGTAGAAGGAGTATGATTACTCAGCCTCTGAACCAGAGATTAAAATTAAAGGAAGGAAGAAACAAACCTAGTGGATGAGTTAAAGAGCCAATTACTTGTAGATACAGAGAAGAAACTAGAAGAGAGAGAGAGCTAAAGAATTTACTTAGAATATAAATTAAAAATACAAAATATGGGGAGTAAAGATCAAACAACATGGAGTATAGAGTGAAAGGATCTAATACAGAACCTGAGAGAGGTAATATTCAAAGAGATAACAGCTGAAAATATTCCATACTTGATGAAAAACACACATTCTGACTCAAGTATCAAAGCGTGAAAAATAGAAAGAAACTTAGAACATCAAAGCAAAGACAACAGGTTAAAGCTGTCAGAAAGAAGACGCAGGTCACCTACTGAGTAATTAAACTGACTGATAATAACAATGGCAGCCTTAGGAACATGAAATATCTTCAAAGTCCTGTGAAGAAATAACTCTCAACTTATACGTGTGCACCTAGTAAGATCATGATTTCAGACCAAGAGCAAAAATGAAAACATCTTCAACTAAGCAAAAATAGAGGTTAGACCAGCAGACCTTTTCTAAGGAATATTTAGAGCATGTACTTCAGGAAGGAGAAAATAAACGCTAGCAAATCTATGTACTTAGTAAGGTAAGTATTTTATAATGTTATTTTTAAAATTAATTTCCTTTTTAAAACAATAGCACATTTCTGAAGCGTGAGAGTTCTAATTAGTGCAGCATGAATTACCTGGGTTTCACCACCTGCTTTGCCTGTTTATATAGAAACATTATCAGTTATGTCAGATGCCAATCACTTGGAATCTGATGTTAGAAATCTTTCAATCATGGACACAATGCTGCATTGTGGTGTATGAAATTAAGCTTAGCAATTAGGTATAATTATTAAGTATAATAATTATATAACGTTGTAATTCAGGACAATACAAATAAACTCCAAGTCTAAAAGGTCAGGTGTTAAAAACAAATATTGGTATTTAGTTTCTCAGTTTATATAAAGAAAAGCATTTAGGAAAGACTTAATTGCAATACTGGCAGAACCCTTAAAGTTTACACTAAAGCCAAATGCTGCAATCAATCCTGGAATGATTTCAACATTTGCTTCTACAATAAACCTAATACTAACGTTTAGGGCAACTGCTGAATATATAATAGGTTTTGTGTGTTCTTATGCGTTAAACCTTATCAGTATCTAACTTGAATCTGAGTGGTCTTATAGAACAAGAAATTGTGTTCTATTGAGTCATAGTATACAAAGTAATAAAGAGCATTTATGGATGATTAAATATTGAAGTGAAGTTGAAGTATTTAATCTACTGCAAAACTCATTTAAGGCAAACACACCCTAGCAATACAGATATTATTAATATTATATGCGAAGGGAACATTTTCACCCCGTCTATCTCACGGAAATTTAATTTCCCTCTTCTCTGAGAATTTGGAAGTTGTTAGAATGCGTCCATTTCCAGTAGTGCATAAAGTGTGTATTTATATATGAGAGAAGAATTTGAGTGACTTGAAAAAAAAAATCCCACAGTGTTAAGTCTATTACTGTCTATTTACTATGACAGGTGAAGATAGGTAGAAACTTAAAAAAGCTATTTTAAGTTTATTATTGTGTTGATTTTGATGTCCATTTTCATGCCCCCATTCTGTTTTATTTTCTACTGGGTTTTGTGATCAAGTACAAACTGGATCGATCTCAGATCAAATAAAAAATTGGCACTTTTTAAATAACAGAGCAAAGCAATTACATTTGCAGAAGTCAAAATCAAAACTGAGCTGAGGACATTTAGGTTGGTTTTGATAGATTTCTTTCTTTTTAGCTTCTTTAAGATTTGACTTTGTATCTAAATAAAACATCAGAATCTGGGTACTGAGTACCAAATAAGAAGCGGCCCTTGTCTAGTTGTATAGGTTTGTCGTCCACTATCTCTAAATCAAAATAAGTTAAAAGTATAATGAGCAATTGCTTTATTTCAATAACTGCCAAAAACCGGCCTGGGCATTTGCTGGCTCCCAATCCAAAGGGCAGTAGGTAAAACTTCAGCTTTTTCCCTCTTTTGAAAAAGGTGGTTTTCTTCTTACCATTTTCTACAAAACGGTCAAATCTAAACTCCTGTGAAGAAGAAATAGAGAGTGTTAAAATGAAAAATTTGCATGAAATAGTTTGAGTTTAGATCCACAGAGTTGTCAGCTCCCCCTGCCTGTCTTAAAAAGCCCCTTTAGGCCAGCCAACACCAGAAAGTAAAACGAGTAAAATGTGACTAAGTGCAGATCACGTATGAACTATCAAAAAACTCAAATAGCACATTTCTATACGAAATGACTCCTCCCATATCAAAGTGAAATCCAAACACCGCTATGATTTTTCTTTCCAATTCACATTTCTCTCCTGTGCTGAGTTCTCTAAGTACAGAGGCAGTATATCTATTTTTGTTCTCTAAGATGGGTCCTCACTTACCGGCACTTGATAGACCAATGTTGGGGGAGAGGTAAGGGCTTCCACCATTGTGACTATGGAATATTGAGTAGGAGCTGCCTAACTGAGAATCTCCAGTAGGCTTTTTTCTATTCCTTCCCAGTCAGTTACTGATGGATGAGAACTATGAGCTTAGGATTCAATGCTTATATTTGGATTACATCAACATAAAATAACAAAATTCACATAAAGCCCTAGAGAGGCACTAAGCCACAAAATTGGTCTTGTTTTTGATGTTGTACTGAATTTCTTCTATGGCAGTTCTATTACAATGAACTCTCTTTGGGTTAACTCCAGAGCAGCAGTAGTTTTTGACATGTTTTCATAAATAAGTTATATTACTTGCTACAGAAAATGATGGGACTGATTCATCTAGGTTGTTTGGCCCACCATGTTAATTTACTGTCACTTGAGTTTCCGAGAGGAGACTGAGTGACCTTATTTCGGCCCATGGTGAATTAAACCATTGATTAAATTAATACACATGGCACACATGAAAACGACCAAGTATTTCCTGTATTCGATGCTTATTAGCATTTGACCTGCTCAGCACGCAACTTTGATATAGACTACATGAAGTCAAAGGCAAAGAAGCAGGTCAGACTGAAAGCATTTCAGGTTACAGAGAAAACCCTACAATACGTGGCTAGATTCTGAATCCTTCACAGATAATCTAATTTTCTCACTCAACCCCAGTATTAATGTCAGCAAAATCATTTCTTTTAAAAGTGCTGGATTTATCGTCTTTTACCTGGGATACTTATTTTGATAAATACTCAAACTTAGAAAACACACTTTGGGTAGTTTCTAGTCCCTTCCAACTTGCAACGTTGCTGCAATCATGATGGCAAAATTAGTCTGCATTAGAACACAAGTGTATTTTTCCACAGACAGTTCTGGGATATATCTGAATAGGTCCTAACCAGTGTGAAACTAAAATCACCTGTTCATCCCTGTAGTAATGAATACAGGCACTCTGTTGACATGCGCTTTGTTCCTGGAGATTGAGTTACTATATGGCACTCTTTTCTGGTGACTTTTGTCTGTTAACGTGGCCCTGGACTGTTTCCCTGAGTCAATACTACTACTCCCTCCGGCTCACTGACTAATCTGAGGAGAAGAGCGCTCTCCCTAAGAGCTCCTGGTCTAGGCCCAATCATTTTAAGTCAATTTTGCCATGAAATGATTTGTTAGATGTGGTCTCGCTGCAGCTCTATGGTTTAAGCCAGAAAATACAAAAGGAAAACTTAGCCTGGATTATGACTGCATAACGTCCTGATTTCATAAGTTAAGCCAGAAATGGTCATGGCTTTCGTGTTCTTCTTTGTGAAAGAAAAGGTGCTGCCCTCTGAGAGGCCATAGTGATAATACCCATAATACTCTCCTACTTCCATGACCTTCGGTTAGTGGTTACTTTCAGTTCCCTCAAATTTCTGGTCAATCAGCCATGTCACACTTTTAGTTTTCTGTCACATTCTATTCAATTTCCTTAAATAAACATCTTAGAAATTCCTATTTAGTTGGTTATATTATGAAACAAGAAGAGACCAACTTCTTTGTCTCTGTGACTCTCATCCAAGTCCAAGGGCACATAGGCATGGGAATATTTTTGAGTGGAAATGTATTTCCAGCTTGTTTTCCATTGCCAGGGTATGGAGAACCAGAGCAGAAACCAATATTAGGAAGGGCATATGGCAGCTGCTAGGGATATAGTCTGGTTTTAGACAAAAAGAGAAGGGAGTATAATAGTCTTACCCCTGAGATTCTGGGGTCACAGTGTCATAGAACAAAGAGTTGGGAAACTCACGATAAACACAATCCTTTGGAACAAGTTAAACATGAGAGTCATCAGGTCGACTTAAATGCTTTGTAGTAACCATAATAGCTTGGTACTTCTTTATTGAAGACGATCGAGTAAATGTACTATTATTAAGTGGATGAGAATAGCGGAATCATAGGAGAAAGGGTAAGACACTGAAATTTCCCACTCCTCCTCTAATGATGGTTTGTGGTTGACTCCTCCTCATCTTTCTTCTGTACGAGGTTTGTCTAGGCTCCAATCGTGGTTATCACACTGCTCTGGCTTCTCACTGATGTAGGACAGGGTGTATGAGTCACGCTCGTCAGTGCTACGGGGGAGAAGTCTGGGGGCATATCTGGGAGAAGTTATCTGCTTGTGAAGGAAGAAAAAGAAACAGCGATAAAGGTTCATCTCCCCTTTTCCTCCAGACCTCGTTCTTTGTGAATATGATGCCTCCAACTGTCGCAGCTTTCTTGCCACCAGGCTGAAGACAGAGCTAACCCACAGGAGATGGCAGAGCCAGGAAATCCCTGGAGATTGGAGTTGTCACACTGTCTTATTTACCTCTGTGTTTTTAAAGCATCCACCAGACTGCTATGCACATAGTAGAGGGTCCATGTATGTTTGTCGAATTAATGAAGAAATACATGACAATAAAGTATATTTTAAAAACAATCTTCAAGTTTTTGAAAAAAAGCTGATATTGAATGAGTAAATAAACATGGAGAGAATGAAGAGTAGATGAATATTCAGTGTTTACAACAGGAAAATGGTATAATATTTAGCACTAGAAATCAAGACTGGATAGATGATTCAATTTTCTGGATAGAGAATTTTTGGTATAAGTAACTGAGGAACATCATATAACAACCTAACTTGTGTTCTCCAAATATTATGTTTAGTTCAGTTCAACAGATTTTTTAAAAAAAAGTATGCGAAGCATTGAAGTTAGAAAAGCATAAAACATGGTCTTGCTGAGGTAGGTGACATATAGTATGACCAGGTGTTGTATTCACTCAATTCGTCATTTGGGTGTAGGAATCTAGATTAGACAAAAGGTGTGACTTCCTAGGAATAAACACTCTCAATGTTTTGAATGGATGACTGAGGGGCTGCACTATTTTCTCTGGTTTACAGTCAGTCCTCCTGGGAGCAAGATGACAAATGACAGAAGTTTCTTTGTATCTCCATGACTTGGGTTCCAAGGAGTGGAGGGCTGTAGTCAGCTCGTACTAACTAGCTCACGAGAGAGTGCACATCTCTTCTCAACTGTGTTCGGGGTCTTCGTGGTGGTAACATGAAATCAGCCAGGGTGAAAATATTTATACCATGAAAACTGATAAAATCAGGGCTTTTCAGAGTGCTGGTTTACCAGCTGGTTCCACCATAGCTGGTATGAAGTGCCGGTTTACTGGTATGGCAGAAATCCTCCCATGATGAAACACCTGGATATGAGAACATAGCCAGGCGATAAGGCTTGGCTATATGCTCTTAAGGAAGAGGCCTTTTTTTTTCATTTCTGTGTTACCCATTTTGCCCATCAGAATGCTTTTGGGATAGTTAGATGCTCACTATACATTTGTTGCTTTGAAATATACTGGGGGCACAATCTTTATTCCAGGTTGAGATACAGACAAAAATTTATTTAGAGTATTCTTCATTTGTCATGACGAGTATATTCTAAGAACAGTGATAATAATAAAAATAATATTGATATAACAATTTTTGTAGTGATTTAGAATTTTTTTCCAAGGGCTTTCAAATTCATTTATCACTTTACAATCCCTATTCCTCTGAGAAGTAGAGAGGGAAGACTTGCGTGAAGTAAAGTAAGGCCTGTCAAGTTCAGAGCTTTAGGGAGTGCTCTGATGGCTTTGTAATAACTTTGTTGTTTCCCTACTTTTGGAGGCTACATGGTTATGATAATGTGTTACCATCTTAAATGATTGCCTTTTTTTTTTCCATGGGGACCTCCCCAGGCCTCCCTTTATACTTCAGCCACTCTAGCCATAGAAAAAACACCCAATAGATTTGGTCTTTTCCATAGCTCCAGTTTTGTATTTTGGCAAAAAAGAAATCATCACCATTTACTGATTCTTTGAGAGTCAGTGCTTGAATTCTGGATGGTAATAGACATAAATTTGACGAAGCCGTCAGAAAACTCTAAAAAGCTTTCCATTCTTAGTTAATTTATCTAGACTTTCCCTGGGACAGCATTTAGGCTGATACAGATAGAGGAGGAAAGTATTGGGAAGGGGTGTTTCCTTTGCTCTCTCATTGTTATAAATTTTACTTGCCAATTCCCCCCCCCCACCACCCCCCACAGGCAGAAGCTACCTGGCCAACTACATTACAATAAACTAAGCAACCAATACTCAGGAAAATAATTCCTAACATGGAGGTCACATGTTGGTGGTAGCTTAGAGACCCAGTTAGGTCCCCAAACACTTTTTGTTTAGCCCACATTGTGTTTTAAGCTTTATTTTTCCAAACATTAAAAAATTCTAAGCATCACCCTGAAATCTGTTTTATGAGTTAAAAACAAAACAAAACAAAACATAACTTGGCCATACCAGGTCTACATGCTTGTAAGAGCTGAGGATTAGTTCAGAAATAGCCAAAGTTTTGCCATAGTTCTCACCACTCCTGCTAGTATTGCTATATTTATACACAAGCCACTTCATCTATTTGATGCAGTTAAGCCCAGTACATATTTGAATGTGCAGTATCTGTGGTGATTTAAAATTTTACCTGGAGTGTATTTTCACTTTCAGTACAATCATCTATCCCAGCACCTCCGTATTTATTCACCTTCTGTGGACACCCTCCTGTGTGTTAGGCACTGAGGAGGCAGAAGAAGCAGTGGTAGGGCATTTCCCCTTCTGAGCTTACAGCAATGGGGGCACAGACAAGTAAATAAGTAATTGCAAAATACCATGTGGTATGCATCATAATAAATAAATAGAAGGTACACACAGGCCATAGAGGGGACAGTGGTACATTGAGGAATAAGGTGAGAATCAGGGGCACTGTCAAAGCAGAGGTGATTGAGGGTGATTCTTGGGGGTAATCTGGAGCCACCTGAGTGCACAAGGAGGGACGTTCAGGAATGGATAGATGAGTGAAGGAACTGTGTCCTTTTTGGAAATGGAGTATTTGAGAGTCTCTGAGTTCTGAATATCCTGAAACCATGCCTTGTTGGGTTGAGAGAAGCTATGCTCTGTTAAGGCTCTGTAGTCTCTAGGGGCCCAAGAATAACTCTACTTACATCTGGAGTTAGTTTTCCTCATGTTTTTGATCCAACAACTATTGCCTATTTTTTTTTCTCTAAGGCTTGGTGTCCCCATTCAAGATCTGTAGTATACAAAAGACGGGAAGTGGGGACTATGTACCTCTGATGAGCTCCTGGGCCAGGGATCTACTAATAAATGGCCAAGGACAGAATTCCCTTTTTTACTGCCAGTGCATGGTTGCATTTGGATGGGCATCTGTTATATGAGAATCTACAGTATCTTACTGCTACCCTAAGTTTATAGAATGTTTATAGAATGAATGGTTACATAAGACCTTGCCAAATCATGTAAAAATGGTACTGAACTATAATTAGCATTCCACAAGTAATTTCAAGGAAATGTTTATAGAATAAATGGTTACATAGGACCTTGCCAAATCATGTAAAAATGGTTCTGAACTATAATTAGCATCTGAAATATAATTAGCAACTAATTTCAAGGAAACAATACTGTGGTAAAAAATTAGCTAGCTCATTTTAACATTAGTTGGGTGTAACTGGCTAATGTTAAGTCTAGGAAATAATACAGAGTGCTCATCAACTTAAGTTAGAGCTGAAGTTAGACTCGTTACTCACAATATTGTGATTTTTTTTGGCTTCCCAGATTTGGTATGAGGCAAATCTTTCTGATTCCTCTTAAGATTGGTCAATTTATTATGTAACATTTGGGTACCGCTATTTAGTATTCCACAGAAATATTAGAATATAAATATAAATCAGCACACGTTCAACATTTAACTTTGATTTTTAAATTTCTAAAAGTCTAATTCATGGTCTTTTCCATCACGGGGGCAGGGTCAAGGGTGGACAATAGGAAGAGCCCAAAGAAGAGTACCATAAAAACAACAGTGATTTGGCAAACTGTATTGAGTATTTGTTGATAACTTTAATATTTATTTTACTATTGTGACATGAATAGTAAACTTAATGACTAGTGGAATAATCATGCAATAATGTTAAATTAAAAATTGTAATTAGAAATAAAACTGAAAATTAAAAAATAGTTTTCAAATATTAGTTATTTTGCCCTCCTTATTGACGACCTACTATGTGTGAAAATTTTGATATTTACAAATGTGGAAATAAATCTTGTTGTCTGCAAAATGTTCATTTACTCACTAAGACCCTACTTCTGACTTACTATCATCATTCATTTAATGCCTGTTTTGAAATACACAGAAACCATTAGTACATTCTCCCCTCACCTAAAACATTTTGCGCCTTGCTGATGAAATCAATACAAATTAACTCATTGGATTTGAAGTCTGTCCTCTTCTTATTAGTTTCCAAAATTCAACAATTTTTTAATCTAGCCTGGCTACAAGACATCTCACTGAGAAACTGGGTTTGAAAGTGGTTCAGCTTTTGAACTGCTCAAAAAGAGCACAGAAGTTTCTCTTTGAAAAATGGCATTTTATATACAAAACCCACTGCAGCAACAGCGTTACTTCATGAGAAGCACAGGCAGAATATGACTGCATTCAATTTGCATGCAGGTGGTGAACCTCTGAAATGGTATTAAGAGATGAGCCAGGGTAGATTAATTTCCAGTCTTTGATATTCATTAACTCCAGCGTTGGAAAAAAAATACAAGGAGATGACACAATTACCCTCAGAGCGTCACTTGTGAGCAGCAGCTTTACAATCTCAAGTTCATAATGCCATCCTAATTGATCAAGAAGGGCACATATCTTTAGTAAGAGGTGAAAAAGTATATGGACTTAACTATGGCCATGATGGTATTTGACTTTGGGATTTCAACCCCGTTCTGGAAACACTTAGCAAAATATTCATCCTTATTTATTCTCTAAGCTGTCTGTCAATAGTTTGGCCTCTATGGTTTTCAATAATTCTCTGCCAAGAGAAACATAATTTTGTCCTAAAAGTAATCATGGTCAAGGTACAATGTCCATTTCATTTGAAGACCCTAGCATTGAGTCTCATCACTGTGTTTCTACTCATAGGTCACAAAAACTTTGAAAGAGAGATCCTTAGGAAACACTTCAATAAACAGGAAAATTTTCCCATTGGAAGGAAACACAGAAGCCACGAAGCCATCTCAGATCCCATTTGGAGCAAGGCAGCAAAAGGAAGAGACAGAGAGATCATGAGGGAGAGTATCTAAGGAGTATCTAAGGAGTAGCAATGACCAGCTTAATTAATGTTTGGTTACCTCTGGAGCTTCAAAGACTTCAGGGTCCTGGTGCAAGACTGCAGGAAAGATGGCTATCAGGTCTCCCTTGCGCAGAAAGTAGTCCGCGGTCTCTGAAGGTAGAGTCAAATCCTCTTCAACATAACGAATGATGCTTGAAAATGAGCATAGTCGTAAAGCTTCGAGAATGGTGCTCTCTGAAGGTAACAAGCAACAGCTTCTTAAAATCTGACTGCTCCCGAGGAGTGCCCGCCATTTGCCATTAAAGCTCATCACCAATAGCTTTGATTGAAAAGGAAACCCTTTCCTAATCAGATCCACCGAGCACCAAGATGGAGGCCATGGTAGCTTTGCATGGCCAGAGAAAAGAGGGGGCGGATGAGACAGCGCTGGCCTGGCCTCAACACAGCTTGGGGGCATTTCACAGACAGAAGGCAACAACACTGCAGTGCTTGGGCAGGCAGTGATTAATTAGGATTTTCGCAGGAAGGAATGGTTTGCAAGAGGGCAATGCTGTGTTACGGGTATACCCATTGCAAATTAAAACCATATCCCAGTTAAAGTCCGCTGCTGGTGGGTTATGTCACCACCCTTCAAAACAGCTATACCTTTAACACCAGGCTCAGGCATTTCATAACCATTTAGGCAGTTAATAGTAAAGTAATTGTAGTAGTGCTTTCTGAGACAGCTGAGCACTTAATTTCTTTTATGCTAGCTGTAAATAAAATGTGAGTCAGCATGTGCTGGAAAAATTTTAAAGGGAAACTACTTTTATAGGATTCAAAAGAAAACCCTATTTCCCACAGCATCCAGTGAAAATAACAGCCACCATCATAACATGGAAAATTCCAGAAGCTGAAATGTCCTTGCTTTCCCAGTGGCCTTCACCTTTTGCTCCTAGCACGACAGATTTTATGGCTAATTTCCGGCAATTTATCCTGGCAGTTTGAGGAGGAATTCCTTTGGGAATAATATGCATAATTTGCATAAATCATTCTGATAGCACGCAGCTCCTGTCGAGGTCTGCGTCTCTGCCTTCATAATCAAAACTGACTATGTTTCCACCAGCGTGAATGGGTCCTAGAACATAAAGCTTGATTCTTTCTAATCAGCAATGTGAAAAAGAGCTCCAAATTGAGTGTTTTTCCCCCTTCACATGGTAACAAATGGTTGTGTTTATGGCTTGCAATGTAGAATCTCTCTCTCTCTGTCTCTCTTTCACACACACACACACAGACACAGACACAGACACACACACAGAGCCCGGTTTCCTAATGTTCAGCAAAACTCTGAAACATAGTAGGTACCCACTTATTAGATTACAGAGGCAGACTGGTCAGTGAGAGCTTGCATCAGCCACAAAGTAAAAACAAATGCTATTTCACTCAAATTTAAATCTATGCACAGCTTGCATAGTGATATCAAGTAGCTTTGGGTGCCTTCTCCCAGGAGGTTTCTCCTTAAGTGTGCATTTGTCTAAAGAAATGAGGCTGTGGCCAACTCTGTGTGGCCAGTGTGGTGATTCAATGTGACATACAGTGAAGCTGTGCATATTCTTTTGGACTGCCTTCGTTATTATAATCAGGCAGAGTCAAATCGGTTTGTTGGTGATAAGGCCAGGAAAGAACTTTGGTTTTGGAACATGGACTCTACTGCAAATAGCCACAAGGCACCTGACACGCCGGATTTTAGCTGGCAGGACACCAGAGACCAACATTTCTACGGGGAAAAGCAAGGGCCAGCTTCCCTGTACTGCTGCGGGCTCTGCTGGGTCAAGAGCAGCATAGCATCATTTTAGCGTGTGGTGTGAAATGGTAGCTGACATATGTCGCAGTGCTGTTCACCCAACAAGTCCAGTAGAGGTGTGGGAAGAAGAACTACAAAAACAACATAATTGTGGGGTGGCTGCTGTGACAGGGTAGGCATCTAACAGTCCAAATAACACAGTCACATCTGATGGGCTGACCTGCTCACGGGAAGCATGGCAGCTTGCGCCCATTGCAGTATCACAAATGACAACTGGACAAGCATATCTTATGCAGAAGTTAATCACAATAATGGAGCACAAAGTGTGGCTTAGTGGTCAGATCGTAAATGACAAATCTGTTTTACCTTCCAGTACCAGTTATGTGTGCAAGATGAGGTTGGCTCTCACTCTGAGCGATCATGCCGATAATCATTAGACGACAAAAGTAATGAGCTTCATTATTATTAGCCATGGAGAGTGGAGTGGGGCTTCTGTGGCTCTGTGTTGCCACGTACAGACACAAAAGCCAGCAGCTTTTCCACCAGCCCCGTAAGAATACAGGCAGAGCTATATGTTGAGAAGCATGACAACTGCACACTAAAAAAATAACACACAGAAAACAAACTGCAGCTTCTACTTGTAGTTGTCATAGTTGGGCAGATACCAGCCAGTGCCACTGACAGACCAGCTGGGCCCTGGGAGGACTTCCATGCTGCACCAGGAGGTACAGTAAATTATCCTACACGGTACAGCAACATCTGTTTCTGTGCTAGTGCCGAACAAACAAGGCAATTTAAAACATACCAAGGGATAACCAAGCAACAATTGAACATGACCCTCATTTTTCCCCCTTCTCACACACGAGGTGCTAAACTTCATCGTGCAAGCATTCCACCAAAGAGCGGCCAGGTTGGTATTTGATAAGGTGTTGTCAGAGAGATTTTAACATATTGCCAAAATGGAAAGAAAAAGCTTATAGTATTGTTATTCTTAGAATCTTCCTTCCCCCATCTATCTTTATTTCTTTTATGCCAAAGCTAGCACTCAGTTCTCAATTCGCTCTAGAATTAAAAAAAAAAAAAAAAAAAAAAGACTTTCCATATACTTATAAATATTCAGTCTTTAAACCTAATTTGCTATACTTAGTTCACATGCCTTCAAGCATTTGTCTTCCAATTTCCACTGAATAAATGCGTACTAATGAGAACTAGAGCAAGCTGCTGAGGCAAAGCTGGGTGACTTGGGTCTGGCCTGCCACCAGCTTGTGATAGGCGGGCAAATTGAGTTAAAATGAAAAGTCTTGTCAGCTGAAATTCAACATGGTAGCCAAACAGCAAGCTGTCAATCATTCCAGCCAAAACAAGGGACTGCAGGTAATAAAAGGTCATTGTGATCATTAGTGCACTTGGCTTTCACATGCAAGTTAATTTTAATTAAACATGATTTCTATCTGTAAATGTTTTATAAAACTTATTGTGCCTAATGGATTGTTAATTTATACTAACATTTTGCAGGTAATAGGACCCTCTATTTATTAAATGCACTGCAGAAAAATGGCTATCAAGAATGCAAATATTTGGGGGATAGTTTACACCAGGCACTGCAAGGTGCCAATTGCAATGGTGATTAAGATAAGGCTGCCTGTGTTTTATTAAGAACTGAGCTTTACTGTCCAGTATTACAGGAGGAAAGTGGATTACCAAATCCCCACAACCAGCTTACAATTCAGGGCCTGCATTACCTTCTTCACCTGGCTAGGGAAGATTTGTTTCTCTTTAGGATATAAAAATATTCTGATTCACTATCCGTTGTACGCCAAAAGCTGGGCAATGTGTTGAGCTAAGATGCTTTATAAGGTAACTGTGAAGGAAAAGGGCAAATGAAAGGAAACGCTGGTAGAAAAAGGGCACACACACTTTCTCTTTTACCCTCAGATCTCAATTCTGGCTGTAGTAATTGACAGATGATTGTCATTTGCAGATTTAAAGCACTGAAGCAGCATAGGACTATCAATAATGCATGTTACAATGCAAACACAAATAAGTACATCCAAGTTTCTGCCTCACACTTAGGCCATGTCTGTATATGTGGAATGAATGTACTGTGACATGGCCAGGCTGTTAATTTGGGTCATCTTCATGATTGGTGCAGACTGTCATACTATCTGATTAGCCATGGTGATCAGTGGATGGCAGAGATGGCTGGAGTGAAACGAGCACCTGGGTGGGTTTGGAAGATGGTAGATAAGAAACGGGGAGAAGGGGACCTGAAGGTAGTGTGCTCTAGCAGGCGAGGAGAAATGGAGCGAGGGTCCAGATTTGTGCACTTTTTTACATAACTGCCTTCAAGACAGGTGAGAACGTAAATCTGAAATTGTAATGATTAGATACTATGAAGTAAAATAATTAAGTTTTGTCTCAACAATTGTATATTTTAAGTAAAGTTAAAAATAAATCTGAATTGGAATGGATGCCTACTTTCTGCATTGCACCCATGGCCTTTGGGTTACTGCTAAAATATAAAAATGTAAGTTCAACGTTCATACAGTCGATGAACGTTTATTCAGGTAATACTCCGCTGAGGGCACTGGGCCACTGGTCCTGGTGGAAGAAGAGAACACAGCATGTGGATTTGGCCTTCAAGGACACTGCAATCTAAGTAGTTCAAAGTTGGAAGGTACATATAAAAGGAATGCTGCCCAAGCACCTAGTGAAGTTGTACAATTTCTGATCGAATAACTCCAACGATGGCATTCAGAAAGTCCATTTTAGGAGCAAGTTACTTTTTGTACTGAGCTGAAGTTTTCCTCTCTTTAACTTCTACCCTTTAGAAAACACAAAGGCAAAAAAAAATTCTAATTCATCTTCCACATAACAACCCTTTAAAAATATTTAAAGACAACGATGATGTCATTTTAAAATTGTATGTCAGAGGTGATATTCCCTTTAGTCTTTTGATATCCTAAATGAGTTCAATTAGTCAGTGTGCCCCTAAAATGAGACAGAACTGGGTGGAAAAGTACTTCAGGTGGAAAAGAAGGGAGGAACTATTTTTTCTGCTCTAGATACCATACTTCTATTAATATTTTATCGGAGGCAGAGGAGCAACAGATTTTTGAAATAATAACACCAATGGCTTCTCTTAAGCTTTTGATATCCCAGAGGTTATCAGCACTGGCTGTCTATTAGAATCACCTGAGACGGTTTCATAATAAAAATAATATTAATAATAATAATAATAATAATAAATGTTCCATCCCAGATGAATGGAATCAGAATCACTGCATTAACTAAAACCTTTAAATTAGTAGTTTTAAATCTTGGCCAGATTTTCAAGCCATCAGCCTGCACTTCAGGCCAATGAAAGCAGAACCCCAGTGGGTGGGAGCAGGAATGAGTATTTTCTGACGCTCTGCAGATGATCCCAGTGAGGAATCCAGGCTGAGAAGCATCACGTCAAACCCTTTTCTGCTCAGCTGTACGTTTCCGTATCCTATTCTTCTGCAGTTGATTTTTAGACATAAGTACAATAATATGCATCCTCATGAAGTTTCCTTTTCAATCCTTTCAACTCCTGCTTCCAGCATTCATTATATTATCTAACTCTCTCAGCTTTGTGTTGAGCTGAAAATTTGGTAAACATCCAAATCAGTGTTTTTCCCTTTTGAATCAATGTTTCCTTATATTATGTATAAAAATCTCACTATCTAATTTCTGGTGCACTCCTTTATGGTAGATGACTCTCTCTTCTAGCTAGAAGCTAGAAGCTTCTAGCAGGATGTAGAATTTATACCTCTTGTATATCCACCCCCTAGAAGAGAGGATTTTGTTCAACTTTACTGTTGTCTAAACTATGTATCCTTCTAATTTGTCAAACACACAATTGTTTTATAATATTAAATGAGCTTTTTCAAAACAATACTCACAACTGTGCCAAATATAGCACACTAAGATGTTAAAACAAGGGAAACTGTGTGTCAGGTGTATATGGGAACTCTATGATCTTTGTCACTTGTCCCTAAATCTAAACCTATTCTAAATTGAAAAGTTTATTTTTACTTAAAAAAGAAAACCCACAAAATTTTGATGTGAACCTCTAGCCCCAATATCATGCTCAAACCCAACTACATTTGAGAATTAGTGACACATATTGTAAAACACAGTGGTCAAGGTCTCTGGTACATCTCTAGAGCATTTTCCCCTGAGGTGACAGTGTTTATGTTTGCACTGAACTTAGACAGACCTGGCATCAATTCCTGGCTCTGCCACTATCTAGTTGTATGATGTGGGGTGGTTAACTAATCGTTCTGAACCTTGTTACCCAATACTTAAATGAAGATAATAATACTTGAGGATGAAATAAATTAATACCGTGTTTCCCCAAAAATAAGACCTAGCCAGACAATCAGCTCTAATGCGTCTTTTGGAGCAAAAATTAATATAACACTGGATCTTATATTATATTATATTACATTATATTATATTATATTATATAACACTGAGTCTTATAGTAAAATAAAACCGGGTCTTATATTAATTTTTGCTCCAAAAGATGCATTACAGCTGATTGTCCGGCTAGGTCTTATTTTCGGGGAAACACAGTATATATAAAGCAGTTAGCACAGTGCATGCCACATAGCAAAATAATGATCATTAATATTGTCATTCTTACTGTCTCATCCTGAAATTAAAAATACAGTTACCTCAATCATCATCTAGCTCAGATTTTCAGATCTCGTCCATGAGCATAGCATGCCTGGCTTTGTTGAATCGAGATACAGAGAATCCCTTTCCCCTCTCAGTTTGCACAATGAAAATGGACTCTAATGATTCTGGTATCAGACAGGTCTGAGGGAAAGGCTGTGTGTGCACAGAAAACCCAAATTAAAGTCCAGCTCTCTCCTTTACCTCTATGACCTTAGGCGAGTGATTTAGCACCCTGAGAATTTTCTCATCTGTAAAAATAATGACAAAATAATAGCTGCCCTAGTCCCTTTGTAACCTGGTGAAGATCACATGAAACAATAAAGTCAATAAAATTTCTCTGAACTATTGAAATCAATAGATTTAATATGAATTATATTGAATAATCATTATTATTTGTTATTAAAGACTATTTTTTCCAACTAATTATTCCTTTCTGTTTCTCCACCCCAACCCCAACTGCTCACAAAAAAATGGGGCTAGAAGTCTTTTCTAGAATGTAGCTGGAGAACCACTCTAAGCTCTTAATTCTAGAGTTACTAGAATATATGATCTCCTCTTTCCAAAAAGTATTACAAATTTTACAGAACCCTAGCTTTACAGCACCTCCTTTTATCCCTCACTTGGACCATATGTGCAACTTTTCATTTTCAGAATAAGTAATTGAACAAAGTTGGGTGCCTGCAATTCACCTGAGTGGCTCAGGAGTTATACTCCACTCTGCCTTATGTTCTTCTTAGAATACAGTTGCTCTTTCTATATGTACTACTCAAAAAGAGTCCTCCTGTGGGGTAAGATAGACTTGAATTTATACCAGCTTGGTTCACAAATACTTGAAAATGAAGAAAACAATATAAACATTCTAGGGATGGCATTGAAGTTAAATATCATTTTGGTGATAACAACAGATAAAATTTATTGAACCTATACTTTTATTATTTATGTATATTATTTGTGTAAACCTTGAAGAAGTAGGACTCAAGATTATTAGTTTTCCATTTATCAAAATTTCAACTTTGAGATTTTCCTCTCATTGTGTTATCTGTTCCTTTTCTCTCAGAGTTTTGCAAACTTCTGTTCTATCAACAACCCTTCCTACTGAGATCTAGGCCCCAAGTAACAGTTATCTGAACCTCATTGTATTTATTAACTTATTTTTAATTTAAATTTAATTGTGGAGACCTTTACTAAATTGATATAACATTTTAGTGAGGTCATGATGAGCAGAATCCTTACAAGTCACATAAATATACAAAAACATAAAGTTGTGTTTTTCTTTAACAGAAAAGGGTAGAATGGTTTTAAAGAAAGATTTTTGAGAGCATTGGATAAAAGCATAAATCCATTACAACCTCTTACAACAGATGATTGCTTTGGGCTTGATATTTAAAAGCCAAATCTATGTTACACATTTTAACTTTTGCTGACATTAAGTGTATATTGATGTCAGAGGAAATGTGATAGATTCGAGGCCTACAGAATTGAGCCAGGAATGTCAATAAGATATGCCCAATGACTCGCACCATATATGCCTCATTGGGCTGTCTTCTACGATCACTCTAAACAAGAGCAATCATTTTTGCTCAGGAATAAGACACCCTTTTCTATAGCTTTCTAACTTTCCTTTTCAACCTTGCTGGATAATAAATGTATGCTGACATACAACATCTCTCTCTCTAAAAAAAAATTATTTTCTCTTTGCTGTACTACTAACAAAATTCTCTGACCTGGTTAAAACAAAACAAAACAAAACAAAATGCAATATTCATTTCATCCTTGTGATCTTTTTGCTTATAAAAATAAAAATTCAAGCTATCTCTTTAAAAAGAAATTGTACTTAGAATACCTAGAACTGTTTTCTTAAGGAGATGAGAAGAGGAAGTACATACACTCACACCATGTGTACACGGTAAGTATTTAATTCTGTAAATGTTGCCTTCCGCACATATAGTTCACGTTCTTTTGATGTACAGAAATACGGTTGAGCTGTGACTAGATGCAGAGGTTATCTGTTGTGTTACTGAGTCATAAAAATTTGCTTCACTCTGCATAAAACAGTCTATCTGGTGAAAGAAAAAATGCACACTATTTTCTAGAAGATTAACTTCTCATAATGAACGTTACTTGGCCTCTGCTGGTAACAAAGGTAGAGATGAACAGAGGTCCACCTTCTAGATGTCAGAAGGCACTGCCTCTACCCAGGTGGATTGTGGGATTGTTGTTGTTTATTTGTTGATGGTAAGTGAGCTGTAAATTTATGAGAGCGCCAAGGATGAAAATCTCTAGCTCCAGCTATGGACTTAAATGGACCCAAATTATAGCTCTGGAATTCACCATGTTTTCTGATCAAATATATTAAAACTTTTCTGCTTTAATACCACAATTTTAAAATGATCTTTTCTTTCAGCAATGAGGTTGAGAGTAAAAGGAAAGTTGATGAATTTAAACCAAATTTTTAAGAATAATAACTGTCTATGGAAAAAAGAAAAACCCCACATATTCCTTGAAGTTTATTTGCTCTACTTTCCAGTATAAATCATCTGATTCATAAAATGCAATTGAAATTACTTGACTATATGGGAAATGCAACCTTCATCTTCACAGAACCATAAATCTCCTGCTCAGAAAATTCCATGTATCCCTGTAAAGGCAACTACCCAGAACTTTATGCAAATTTTGTGCATTTGTCCCCCACTAATTCTCAAAAGAAAAAAATTGCATTTTAATAGCATTGGGATTATTTTCTTTCTCCATGCAAATATAAAGTTACTTTGATAATATATGGCAAAAGCAGCAAACTATACATTTTTCCTAATTGACTGAACAAGCTATCCAACTGCCATTACAAGGTAAGCTTCCTGCTATCGCCTCTGATGGGTTTTATCCTAACCAGTGGGAACAATCTCTTAGGCCATTCTTCTTAAGGCCAACTGGTGGTCAGCACTGAGCAACACCGGTAGGGCCTTTGCACCCAGAAGGTCCCACCAAAAAATCTGGAAGATATTTAAAAGATAAAAAAATGGAGGCCAATATGGGCTAAAATACCTAAATTGTCAAAGAAGTGAAGCAACAGAGATACATCAAGACTTACTCCTACCAAGTCCAAAGGAACTTGGTATATTGTATAGTAAAGGATACCATAAGATGAAAAGGCAATATAGAAGGAATGGAGAATAATGTATTGATATGAAATTTAACTCTAAGAAGTAAAGTTCACCACATAAAGATAGTGGTCTTATCAAAACCACTAAAGGAGAATGCAATCCACTGTCATCAAAAGCTCACGTCACTGGCATACAAAGGTGTTAGAAACAGAAAAAAAACTTAGTCACTCTGGACCAAAAATGTACTTAAAATAGTGACCATGGGTGTATCTCATGAGTCAGTGAATATTTTACAAAACATTGACATTTCACATGGAGTAATTTGTAGTTGTTGCTTTTTCTTTTCCTTTCTTCCCTCCCTTCCTTTTTCTTCCCTTTCCCCCGAAGCGTGTTTAAATCATGAACTTCCAGTGGAAATCACTTGTATTACATTTTTGAGAATCATACACTCCAAGCTGTATAAAACATCCTTATCTCTGCATAAAAATACAGACACCATTTTAGGGTAGAATAAATACATTTTGTACATAAGTTGCATTTCTGAAATACTTTCTTTTTCAAGCCCCAAATACTTTTCCTGTCAAGACAGAGCAGCAGTGTTTGGAAAGCATTAGCACTCCAACAGATGCTCAAAATCAAACGACTTAATAGGCAGAAACTTTTTTTTCTTCAAATAATTGCAAAGCTTTGGTCTAGCCTTTTGCATACCTTGCATAGTTAATTGCCTAGGCCTTCATGTTTACATGCAATGAAAGTATCTACAGCTATAAACTACATAATTTATAATTGATGTAAATGGGTGTTATTATGTCAATTAGGCAGCTGTGTCCTCCACCTCTTGGTAAACAGCTTTGAGTGATAAACTGAGTTTGCAGAGAAGTAACCTTCTTTTCTTCATAACAGATAAAAATAAATTACCTAGGTAGACCAGGCTGTCCAATTGTTCTCTGGTGAGGTGGATGGAAAATCCAGACCCTTGCTTTTGACCTGTTGACTGCAGCAAATGGTCAATTTCATCACGCAGCACTGCCATAGCTTCTGGGTGCCGTAGAAGGTAATACATCGCCCAGAACATAGCTGGAATAGTGTTCGCCACAGAGGCCCAGAGAAAGCCTAAATGATGTGCTGGGAGAAAATAAGTGAAAAGGAAGATTAATAGCATTTATTACACTGATTAGATTTGCAGTGTGCTAATTAAAAGATGTTAGGACACAGACCCAGCCAAGGATCAGTGCATGCTAATGAGGACCAATAGGCTTCTGAAGTCTAATTTTCTGCTTAATGAGAATAGTTTAAAATGTAATGTGTGTGTGTGTGGGGGGGATGTGGGGAGGTGGGGGATGAGATAAGAGGAGTAAATGCAGCTTAGTTATACTCTCTCTCATTATCACCATTAAGTATCTTGTTTTACCACCTCAGCAAAAAAAAAAAAAAAAAAAAAAAAATCAATTACCACAGAGGGTTGTTTCAGAGTAAAACATTTTATCATTAGCCAATTAGAAAGAGCATAAAAATTTTCAAGGTCGCCATTTTGTCTTTTTATTTCAAAGGTCTAATGTAAATTATTCTGTTTTAAATAAGTAATCCTTCAGAAATTTCTTACCTCCTATTTCAACGTCCTTGGATGTATAGTATTTCTCCAGGATACCTTGCCTCATTTGAACAACTTCTGACCATCCCTGTATTTTAGCTAACTTTTCTGATGTCAAGCATTTTATGAGTTTCTTCTGAATAGACTTGGTGTTTCCTAGAAGCTCAATAGGTACGTCTGATATTAAATGTGCGAATTTGTTATCGAATTTTAAAAAATCTTCTTTAAGTTCAGTGATAAGTTTTTTCCTATCAGCACCAAGGAATTTGCCATATATGGTTGTAAATGTAGCCTCAAATACAGCTGAGGTGCAGAATGTCAACAGGTGTGTCACGTCCCAATTTGTGGTTTTAAATAGTTGCTGTTCAAAGACTTCCTGTAGATTCCGCATCATGTTGTCCATCAGAATGTCCAACGATTTCCCTTGTAAAAGTTGATAGCAGTCACGAAGTTCATTGTTGAGCTCACTGGTCATGAACTTGCGGATGGAAAATGCTTTCCTTATTATATTCTTACTAAACATTTTAAAGCTTAATTTGTGATTTTTCATCACGAATGGGTACTGGTAAGGATCCAGAATAAACGTTATGTACTTTCCTAAAAGAAATGAGAAGATGAGCTCATTTGGTAGCAAAACAAACAGCCCACCCCCACAATTTGAAACAATTTTAATTAAAATTACAAAGATCTTAATAACTGCTATCTGGAAAGGTGCAAAGCTCAATAAAAATCCGTTTCATTCATACATGTTTCTTTTTAAAATGGAAAAGGGTGGGAAAAACTCTAGAAGCTTGAAGTTAAAAATCCTGAAATTCTTAATGACTTTTTAAAAGATAGTGTACTCTTCAAATTTTTATTTTAACTAAGTACCCAAATATCTAAATTACCCTTTAAATATTCTCACAATCCCCTGACTTAAACACTTTTCATACTTCTTCTCCGTTAACACAAACAAAACACAAACAAACAAATCAAATTGTTCAGATGACATTCCATTATTGATTATTTATTTACACTTCATGAAGAGCTTTTTCATACTTGGTAGCTTTAGTTGGATATAATCATTTTAACTCAAATAAATGAAGATGTGGTATGAAGTAGGTACTCACAAATGAATGCCTAATTCAACTCTAATAACAAACCACAAATGCCAGCATTTTCATTTTTATAGATGAGAAAATAGTGGCTCAAGGAGATTTAGTAAAATGTCCAAGGTCACGTTCTGATTTGTAACTGAAATAGGATTCCCAATTAGAAACTGTTCATTCATTCATTCATTCATTCATTCATTCATTCATTCATTCATGTATTCATTCAAAATTTATTGAGATATAGACACTTGGTTGGATCTCTTTCCTCTTGAGGCATAAAGATGCAAAAAAAACATTGTAGCATATGGATAGTGATATAGAGAGTGGAATTTGCTTCACTCTGCTTTCAGGAGTTATCAGAAAGTGTTCTTAGAGGTGGTGACATTTGATCTTCTCATATATCAGTGTTGTCCAACCTTACCCGATTGAAAGACTTAGGGTACTGGTTAAAAATACTGACTCCTGCCTCTGATTCATAAGGGTTGGCAGTGGGACCCTACAAGTTTCTATTTTTGACAAGGGCCTCAAGTGTTTCTTATAAGAAGGCACATTGAGGAACAGTCATCCTATAGTCTGCCTCTCAAAACCAGCAGGAACCTGTGAGAGTTCCTAGCTCCTCCTCTTTCTTTGCCCCCTCCTCAGGCATTTACAGTTTAAAAAGCTGAAGAAAGTCCAGAGAGGTGAAGGGCCAAGATCTTGCTGCCTGTATAGTGGCAAGAAGTCACCCACTCCCCATGCACTTTCCTTTCCGAACAAAGTGCGAATTTTTCTCCCACTAGAGTACTGATTTAATTATACTCCTTCTAATTATACGTATGATGGAGACAGTATTCAATAATAGCACCTACTATGTCTTTCCTTTCCAAGAACACACATGACGTTTAGATGCTGCTACACTTTAATGCCTATTTATTGTGCTCTAGAAAAACAATATATAATTAGACATGAATTATTTAAGATCATCTACACTTTCCTCTTCACCTCATCATTCCTCTGTGTGTGTGCATGTATTTGCGGGTAGCTTTCTTAGATGAATAACTTCTTATTTGTTATTTATGATAACTACAATAGCATCACAAAACTTTAATAAAGTGGGCCAATCTAGGAACGAGGGTAAAGCTAGAAATGACTACTTATTCTGGCCTGATCCCAAAGCTGTATCTACAAAATAAATTCATGTTTTCCCGCCCCCTGGGGAGAGGAAAAAGGACTCAACTGCATTTGGGCATATTTTATGACACCTGCTTTCCCATAGAATCTTAATTAATTACAATTTCCAGCATATGTCTGACAAATAATTGAAAAAAATAGTTAATTCTCTTATTTTGCAAATGACAATTTCAGGCAAAACTGTGTATTTTTACAGGTGGTGGGTGTGTCAAATTTTTCCTCTTTCACTACATGAAAGGATTTTACTCAATATCTTTAGAGTTATTTTAAATGTGTCACTAAAGTTCAGAGAATGTATAAAACGTTCAGTTTGTAAAACACAACTTTTAGAGAATATCTTTAATTTTTCCTATGCACTTTCTACATTCATCAAAATCTAAGTGGAAAGGCAAAACTGTATTCAGTCATGACAGCACAAGCTACTGACCACTGGCCTGCTGAAGGAGAAGCTGTATGCACGTTAGAGTTTTTGTCTTTAATTCATCAATAAAATATACACACGTTTTAAGAAATGTTAACACTTTGGTCAATGTTGCTCAACAGTAGTTCGCCATAATCAGAAGAGTCTGGACGCTGATGGTAACCACTTTGAGCACCTCTTGTAATTGCAGAAGTCAAACGTGACTTGTATCGTCTTTTGTTATCGGTATATATTGAGTATTACAATTTTAATACAGTCTTTTCCTTTCTTAAAATGTGTATACGTTTTTTTGGTCACCTGTATATTCCTTCTCTTTTTCTTTTTCTATCTCTCTTTGGGGGTGAGGATAGTGGAAGAAACTATAAAGTTAATTTCAAATAAAAGGAATATAAGCTAAATGTGGAAAAACTGATTTTGGTTTGTAACCATTATTAATAATTATAAAAACAAGCAGTTACTGCATATAGGCTCTTTGTTTTAAAAATCATTACTGTTCAGTTTAGAGCAATCTGTTTACAGGTAAAATTCTCATTCGTCTCAAGGCTCTTTACATTGTAGGATCTGTATTTTCTCTTTCTCATTCTTATTTTAATTTTCTTCCACATCAAGGCATTGTGTTTTATCTACTGTCTTTCTGAGTAAGATGTGGATTGCTTTAAAAGTAGATGTTTTGATTTTCTGGATTTTGCTTTTCAAGTGGGTTTGGAAGTACTAATAACCCTGGAGATGTTAGCTGGCTTTCCAACTTCTAATCTTCAGTATAAACAATTTAAGCTAAGTTTTCCAAAATTAATATTAATTTAAACCATCTGTCTACCATCTGCTAATGTGCGATGCAAAACCAGAGTTCTTTGTAATCTTTAATCAGACAGTTAGGAAAACACGTATACATTCATAAACTGAATTTAAATTTCTTAACAAAGGAGATCTGAAAAGTTATTCTGAAGGCCATGTATCCTTGGAGCAAAATTAACTTTTCCTCCAGTGTGATTTTATGTAAATGAATGCCAAGTGTCAACAGGCAAGTTTCCTATTTCACAAAGATCACAGGCAGAAACAATATCCTTTGCCATGTTTTCAAATGAAAAAAGAATGCTGTCAGCAGTTGATATAAAATATTGATTGAAAGAATTTCGGAGTTTGCATTTGTCTAAAATATAAATGTCAAAATGGGGCTGACTTCTGATATATATATATATATATACATATATATATATATATATCTCATATATCTGATGTATATATATATATCTGATATATATGTATATATATACACACACACATACACACACTTATATTCATCCTTTTCAGCAGTAAATTTGAATTTGAAATAGGGTCAAGATTTTTAATGTCTTCTTTGCCAATAATTTCATTCTCTTCCCTTTTTAGGAGCTTAAGGGCCTTAAGATACTAACTCGAACATTCCTATGTAACCTGTACACAATCCTTTACTAACTCACCAGCCTTCTCACTTCCTTCAAAACTGCTTCCTTCAGCAAATGAAGCTACATGATGCAAAGTATGTCAGTAAATGTTAAAGAAAACAAATTAGGTCTTCCACATGGACATCTCATATATATATAAGAAGTTTGACATCTGGACTATTATAAATTGAACTTTGATGTTTTCATTTCAGATAGTTGGTACTTTACAGACACATACCCATGGGAATTCAGGACAACTATTTGACTCTTTGGAATAGAAATGTCCAGTCAACAAATATGAGATAAATTTGAATATTAAAGAAATTTTCCACAACTATAAGCTTTTAATCTCCATGTATAGCTGGTTCTTCAATAGAATTTTTTTTTAAATCTCAAGTTGAAAATATTAGTTGGAGGAGCGGAATATGAACTAACTTTTTCTTTTATGAGGATGACCACATTACATAGTCTCCCTCTTATTAGAGAGATTTCACTGGCTGTTGACAATGACGTTCAATGGTGCTTCACTGGGATGACATCTAGGGAAAATGATTCGGCTGAACCACCACACAAAACCAGTTAGAGAACTATTTTCTGCAACAGGTCATGAATTTACGTGGTTTCTCATGAAAAGATGTACTTTTAAATTTCTTTATTAAGATGACATCCATGCCCTTGAGCCCTTTTGGGATGACAATCATTTGCTCATCATGTAAGAACATACACTCACTGCAATCATGTTATGGGACAAGGGTGGAAGACTCTGTGTTCCTCACTTCACATTTTTCAAATGAGCTATTTCACATATGGATGATTAGAACCATACACATTAATAGGATATCTTGAAAGGAATTTATTCAAACTCTAGTAAGAAGCCAAAGAGAAGCAGTATACATATTTAACTGTGGTTGTCTACTGCTGAGTTCAAACATATAACCATGGTCAAATGATTTAGACATTAGAAATTCAGCAAGCTTCTCAGTGCCTAAGACTAAGATATCAAGTATCAGCAAAAATTAGTTGTTTTTTGAAAAGTGAATACAATTATTCAATTCTGCCCCAAGTTTCTGCTTAATCATCATAGGTTACTTCTGTGTAATGTATTTAAAAAGGAAAACTAAAAATTCCAATAATTTGCTGTATCTACTCATTCATTAGAACTTAAGGTTTAATTTTTTTTAAGTAAGAATGACTGTTTGTTAAAGTGAAGATTATAGCTTTATATTATGAAACCACTTAGAATATAAGTACCAGCTAAGACCTTTTTTTGTACTATAGTATTTCATCAGCTTTAAGGTACTGGGAAATTCTGATCAAATATTTATTGTGACTCAATCAGTGCCAAGCTCTGGACTAAATGTTGGCAATAGAGGAGCTAGAAAATAATGAAGGGAAATAGACAAGTAAATTAGCATTAAATTCACAATTTCTTAAATGCTATGACAGAAGTGATACTGGGAGTAACAGGAGCCTGGAGAAGAAGCATCAATATAACATGGGGAGGGGAATGGTCAGTGAAGTCTTTTGGGAGAAAGTAATATATGACTATGGTCTCAGAAGATGAGTCCATGTCAGTCATCTTTTGAGGACGACTTAAAAAGAGAAGTACAATATTCCAGCAGGGAGAAAAAAAAACACAAGAGAAAACACAGAGGCACCAAAGGCCATGGTGTGTGAGGAGGAAATTTCAAACAATTGGGTGCATTAATGGTGCATTAAGCACACGGCAAGCAGTAGCAAGAGATGAGGCTGGAGAGGTGGAGCCCAGATCTTGGGAACCCTTGTAAGGGTTATGTTATATACTACAATTTCTCTCTTTCTAAGACATATAATTTTTTTTTCAATTTTTCTAAAATCACAGTGCACAACTACTTTTGGAAGAGACTTGCCAGCTGCCAGGCAAAGGAGGAAGTTGTGATGAAGCAAATACAGCCTACTTATGTGAGAACTCAACTATGCTGACAATTTCATCCAGTTGGGTCACTTTGTTTCCTAATTACATTAAAATGGTAGTGCTGAAGTGAAGTAACTCTACATACAAAAGGTAGCTTTTGATAATCAACAAAGTAATTACAGTAAGAAGAAATTACCTAAATTCTTTAAGAAAGGAACATAAAATCCTAAGTCTGGTTAGAGGAAAATGAAGGGGGCTGAGCAAAGAAAAGAAGCATGTAGAACGATGACCCAGATGAGGAATACCCAAAATCGATGAAAGAACCAGACGCTGCAGCATCAAGAGAGTGAAGGAATAGAGGGTTTCAAGAAGAAATAGGAGATCAGCATTGTCAAGCCAGGCACAGAGGTCTAGTCAGGTGAGGACCCATTATTGACCTCAGCAAGGCAGAAGCTGGTTATGCTTCGGAGGACTCTAGGAGATAAGCAACTAGAGGCAGCAAATACAGGTAACTCTCTTGAAAACTCTGGATGTCAAAGAGAAGAAAAAAGAAGTAAAAAGTATAATATTATAACTAGAAGGAAAATACAGGAGAAGCTTAAGCATTGATATAACCTAAGGTTAAGGACCCAAAAGAGAAAAAAAATGAAGATACATGCATGAGAGGAATAAATAATAAAATGTCAGCCTAAAGGAAGCAGGAAGTAAGGGTCACAGAGACAGGTAAATGGATTGTCTTGAATCGTCTTTGAAATTGGAGAAAAGGTGGTAAGGACAGTTGTGAGAGATGGCACATTTGGTAGGTGTGTGGGGATCTGAGTGAGATCATACCTGATGCCTTCAATTTTCTTAGGAAGGAAATTAAACCGTGTTACCAGAGCCCGGTGAGAGATGCCAGAATGGAACATGGCCTCTTCCTGCATTCTCAGCAGTACACTCAACAGGAAATCAGAGGGTGAAGGAGTGTGTGGATAATCTAGTTTGAGGAGATCGGTCTTTCAGAGCACGGACAGGATAAACGAAAGTCAAGAAAAGGAATAGCTAATCCAGGTAATAAACTGATGAGGAAGATTGTTTGCAAAGATGGCCATGATAAATTCTTGCTCTATTTCTACATGTGTTCCTTTGCAATGTGACTCTGCCACTCCACCCAGGAAGAGGTGGAGTCTATTTCCCTACCTGTGAATCCAGGCTGTCCTTTGTCTTGCTGTGACTGATGGAATGTGCTGGAAGTGAGATTTCGTAACATCTGACTGAGCCTAGGTCTCAAGAGGCCTTGCAACTTTTCCTCTTACTCTCTTGAAACATTAGCTGACATGGAAGGATGTCTTCTTGAGGATGAAAAAGCATATTGTCAGGGAGGTCCAGCCAGGAGTGTTAATAAGGCCACCATGGACCATCAAGCCCCGTCAGCAGCTAGATGACTCAAGCCACACAAGTCATTCAGGCAACATCAGTTGTTGTTTTAAGGCACTAAATTTGTGGGATGTTTGTTATGTAGCAATAGATAGTGACACATCTGGACAGCATGAGCCTTAAAGGAGGATGAACTAACAACATTCCTGCTTCTTTTCTTAGCCCTATGAAGTTGGGGTATGTAGTAAACTTGCTGTGTGTGTATTTTTTTCTTTTCTCTCTTGTTTTGCAAACATTTTATTGAAGGTAGAAGGATAATGACATTTCAAATTAAAAATACATTCTAGATTGGTGGTTGCTAGGGGCTCCGATGGAAGGGAAGAGGAATGAATATGTGGAACACGGGATTTTTAGGGCGGTGAAGACTATTCTGTCTGATACTGTAGTGATGGATAAATGACATTATGCATTTGTCGAAACTCAAAGAACCGCACAACACAAAGAGTGGACCCTAATGCAAACCCCAGATGTTTAATAATGTAGCAATATTGGCTCATCAGTTGTAAGAAATGTTGATATAACATGTTAATAATGGGGAAACTATGATCAAGGAAACAGGGGACATATGGGAACTCTCAGTACTATCTGATCAATTTTGTATAAACCTAAAACTGCTCCACAAAATGAAGTCCATTAATAATACATTCCAGCATTTTAAAAACCATTCATGAAACCAAGGCAAACCAAACCAAAGCGACAGTGGCAGGAGAGTGGGGTTCCTTAGGTATCCTCAAGAGTGTTCTGTAATTAATTTTTTTAATGTGAGGATCACTATATTAAAAAATATAGTTTTCTTTTGTATTAGCTCTACAAATAAAACAATAATATACAAATACTCTATATTTTGCCTAGAGAAAAATATAATGACATTAAAGAACAAGTGAGAAATTATGATATATGAAGTGCAGCTTACCTCCAAGGAGAAGAGTGAAAGTGTCCCCATGTTGCTTTTGAAGAGTTTTCATGAAACCTATGGGATCTTTCTGTAATTTCAGGGCCTGTCCAAAGTAAGGAAGCCAGCCTTTTATCAATGGAGGCTCACCAGGTCTCCTATAAGGAAAAAAAAAAAGGATAAAAGAAAATAAATTAAATCATTCTTATTTTAATACATGTGGGTTATTAATCCAGTCTAGAAGTGCATTGGATGAACTGCACAGCTTTTTTCAATTCTTTTATTCAATGACTCCTATCTCATCATAGAAATATATTTATTGAGACTCTACTATGTGTGGTTCTGGGTAGACAGTTCAATTCAGACTTTTGGTGAGCAACTTTTTAAAGAAATTATGGCTTGTAAGGGCCAAATGGCTGGTTGAAATGACAGACGCATTCTGTCAATATTTTGTGTCTGAGAGCTCTTGCTGTACTCTGGGTGTTGGATGTCAGGTCGTTATTAATAGTTCAGTGGCCATAGGAAAGCTCCTTGTTATCAGATGTTGATTTGACTGGAATTACGTCATTAGAAAAGGAGTCATTAATAATCTTTAAATTTTTTTTTATTTTTAAAATTTTTCAATTACTGTTGACATTCAATAGGCAATTAATAATCTTGAAAAATGTTTTATGTTGTTAAGAACAAAAACCTCAACATCATTCCCACAAAGTATATTTTGTTATGTTCTTTTATGATGATTTTCATTTAAACTACAAATGAATAGAAATATTTGTTAAATTTACAAGCGGTTATTAAACATATGCAGCATGTTCAATGAAACATTCTGAATTAAGAAAACAAGTTTCTTCTTTTCTGATCTCTAGGCCTAGCAAAACGAATTCAAAATTTCTTCCTAGTCATTTATTTGGTGAACTCAATCTGATTTAAAGGAAAAAAAAATTCAAAGCTATTTTATCCTAGAAGAGATTAAAACACATATTCAAGAGAACTCTGATGATTCTCTGTCCCATCTGTGCAGATGACATAGTACCTGGACGGCAACGCAGTTTGATTAATCACAAGATATTACTAGCTCAGATCTAATCAAAGATCAAGATTATGATCATACTCTTGTATGATCATACTTTTTGTAGCTAGATGAACGCTATCAGAAGCTTTTATTTTCCCATAACCCAACATGGTGGAATTAGACTTAAACAACAAACACCAGATCTTTCAGGGGGGGGGGGGGAAACTAAACCAAAAGAAGTCCAAGGTGTGATAGAAATAAAAGGAAGTAGGTATCAAAACTTTGCTTTCTGTTTTTAGAAGACAATTTATCTTTATACTAATTTGCAAAATGTATGCTGCTATTTAAATACATACACTCAGAAATAGGGAGACAAGAAACATTGCATAGAAATGTGTACCTTATTCTTCACCCCTTCCCGCGTATTTTCTTAAATGCAACTGTTAGCAATGGAGACTCACTTTTTTGAGAAATGTTATAAAAGAATGTGCCAAGAAAATATTGTTAACAGTTACTTTTACAGCCAAAAATTAAATAAGAGCTTGTACATATGATTGTAGAGTAGAATCCCCAAGCTAGCAACTGCCATAGTATGCAGGTTATCAATCAATGACCCTTTCAAAATTTTCAGGTGATCTAGTTTACAACATGATCTTTCAACATATTAACTCTCTTCCTTGGTCTACTTTTACTCTGTTTTGGTTAATGTTGTATTGTGACAAAGATTTTCAAAGGCTTTTTGTCATATTCTAATTTAATGCAACTAATTTCATCTTCTATGTTGTCATTTGGTTAGAAAATGCATTCTTCACAGGGTTCTGTGAGGGGTGAGGGAAGAAAATGAAGCTCAGAAATCCAGGGGATTGGTAACTTAATGGTCAGAGTTAGGGCAACACAATAGGAAGCCATTGTATTGTTAGAAAGACGAGAGGGTCATCATTTCTTACAGCTGTGCTCATTTTGGCAGCAATAAGCTTAAAACTATTAAGCACATGTCACAACTTTGCATATTTTCAGGAAAAAATATAGTGCTAGTTCAACTTATGACCCATTGAAGACAGATAACAGAAATCTGTCTTTATGAATATATTCGTAAAAATTATTTAGGGAGAAAAGACATCAACGTAATGATCCAGAAAGGCCTACTGACACCTGGGACACTACAAATACTGTGATTTGTCTCTCTCACGCTCTATGACTTCGAAAATTAAATACCCATTTCCCAGGGCTGAGTGAAGGGATAAGGTGCCCAATGTTTGTTGGGAGTGATCAAGTTCCAAAGCTTAAAAGAGATAGGTCCTGAAGCAATGATGAGTACCTAAAACAAAAAATAACAAACAAACAAATAAACGAGAACTATGGTTCATACTCCTCTTAATACCACTCAAACAATATACACTTTCTCAAATATCCTCTTCACTATTTGAGAGACTACAAGGACACATCTCAAAAATTATACAAATTAGATTTTACAAAGGTTCTCAGGGATTAAATCCAAGTTCTATGCATAAACCACTGCATCACTGCTCACAATTTCTTCCATACAAGTTGTGGGACATGTCTTGAAGTTTATGCAGTGTCAGGTACGGCCCAAATTTATATGGAAGCAAGCAGTGGAGAACAATCTAAGTACATAAAATGGCTATAAAATAGAAAAGACATTTAAGACATTTTTCTTTGGTTAAAAAGAAGCATCTAAAGTTGAAAAGCATGGGTTAACACAAAATATTTGGTCTCTAATAATAAGTGAAGTTCGTCTTTATGCTACACCTTTAGTTAAATAAAGAGGTAAGAGATTTGGCTAGGGACCTATCACACATTGTTCCCGTAGACATTAAAAGCCCAGCCCTTTCCACAGCAAAATACCCTTGTAAAAGCAATTTCTTCCTTTCTATTTTTCCTTTGGTCATTCTAGGCTAGGAGTCCAGGTTATTTCAACAACCTCAGAAGTAAGTGGTGAGAAACCTTTATACATGCATACCAATTCAGGAAAAATAAAAGTGTGTGTTGATTAAAAGTTTTTAATTTCAGAAACTACACAGATGATGAGCATGGCAGTGCCTGATTCTAATACTGGCCATTTGAACAAAGTTTATTGTTGAGCAAAGAACTCCTGCATCTGCTGTGCTTAACTTTTCCTTGACTTTGGAAGCTTGACTTAACTGTAAAATGGAATTTGCCTCCTAGTACCCCTTAGAACTGTATTCCTCAAACACTCTCTATTCCTCCACTCTTCCTGGGCTCCAGTGTGGGCATGAGGATACTGAAAAATGTCCCCATGAATCTTGATAATTGAGAATCAACATGCTCTTTGGGATACTGGGATGAGGGGACCTCTTCCAATGGATGGAAGATCCCAAAAGAGGAAGAGCGGATGGAGGATATGGCTGACTCTTGGCTACCAGCATCCTCGGTGAGATCCCTGGTGGGGCCAAGAAAACACAGAACCACATGCATTGATTCGCCGGGAAATGAGGTGGGAGTTCAAACCCATTCGGGCACTTCAGTAGCAGACGCAACCTTGGAGGACCACGCTGAAAACCTTAGCCAGGAGGTACCCTGGGAAGCCAAAAATGACCAACGTAAACATCTGCACGACAGGACTCACCAGGTCAACAGAAAAGAAGGGGAAAGGAAAATCTAAAATCTCATTTAATATTTACACAAAGGAGACTAAGTTTTAAACTAGAAGTGACTGAACTACTTCTCACTGGAAATACTCAGTGCTTTCTGCCATCAGAAGAAATAAGGACTCATGAGAAATTTGAGTTCAGTTTAGAGAAATAAAGTTACATTTCTGCACATAAATCCAGTACACTAGCTATGTAGGTGCTCAGTTTATCTGAAAAAGAGAATACTAATATACACCTTAGAGGTTTACAGTTCAGGCTAGAGTATTTGAAAGTAGCTGGCACACAGAGCAGGATTAGTTTTCCCTGATATTCAGATCTTCTAAACAGTTGCACTAAGTGGTTTTGCTTGCCCATTCTCTGCCTGAATGTTTTCATTTGTCAACCCTCCTTGCTCGTCTCTATCTTTCATGGAGTTGCTCAGGTTTGAAGGAAAAATCTCTCCATTCTTTCAATTATTGGCTAAATGAGGTTCTTAGATGCTCGGATATACATGGACGTGATAACTTCAGGTGAGACAGCAAAGACTCTATGCAAAGAGCTGACCTTCTCAGGGAAAGAACTACCTTCATTTATAAGAACGCTTCACTGGGTATTTTTGGTTATGATACGGTTCTCTGGGCACAACCTGGTGTAAAAGATAATGAAATTTCTCTGCACAAGATACAAACATAAATTTGGGGGTTTAGGGTTAAGAAGCAAGAGAAACGAAGAAAGGAAGTGGAAGGACAGGGGATAAAATAGTAAGGCCACCTCACGGTAAGCTGAAACTCTGTGAGAAGGACAATGCAGGACTAACTGGGAGGGGAGGAACTTCTAGAAACAGACATGACCAATCTTCAACCCTAAGAAGTTGTTTGCGGGCCCCGGAGCCACGGGGCCTTTTTTAAAATCTCAAAACATTCAGTAAAAGTCTGTTATACACACCACACAGTCTTGTCAGTGGTAGTTGAAAAAAAGTAGAGGATTTAGCTGAGGGACTTTACTGGGTAGATAGCACTAATTATAACATAGGTCTGTCTCACAAAACATAGGACTTACTCACACAATCCCAGGGTGTCTTGTGTAGTTAGGGAACGGGTTCATTTTTCCCTCCATGTATATGATAAATCACATATTCTTTAGGACTCTCAATTCATATGTTGAACATAAATGAACTGCTTAATATCTGTTTACTGGAAGAAATCAGACTTACTGTAATCTCTTTTCATAATGAACATAATCCAACTCTGTCTAGAAAAGTGATATAATTCATGACCACAAGTAATCTCCATTGTACCCTGGCTTAACCTTCATTCCCTCCCCTTGTTCCCCCAAGTCCTATAACTGTGCAATCCACTGATGCTGTGTGATTGGCATATGGTGTTCACACAACCTCTGTCTCATAAACAATCCCTGGATACAAATGTCACTTTTCAGTCTCTCAACGATTCAATGATCTGCTCTTTGGCAACTTTGGTACCACTCTAGAAAGGTCTGTCAACTTTGCGGGTTATAAATGAGGCCTTTACTCTTGAAATTTTTTGGCTCTATCAGGATGGCAGTTGACTTAAAACTTCATTTAATTTCCTGGTAGCAGAGATATGCACTGTTCAAGCACTTTTTCTCAACACATTAAATGTTATGGCAATGTAAACCAAGTAATGCTGAATGATTATAACATTCTCCATCACTAGCATGGAATCAGAGCAAAACTAGTATGAACATGACAAAATATATCTCCAAACCCCAGAGCATAACTCTGCGAGCCATTTTCCAGTTGAATCTTTAGCAGTCAGTTCATCTCGGCAATTGCGTGATACAAACAAAGCTTTGTCTATAGAAGGTGACTTCTAAGCTAATTCCATTAGCAGATTCACTTGATCAAGGGAGTGATTTGTAAACGCTTCTTTGGATAAGAAGCCAAACCACATTCATGTAGTATTTTACTCAGAGAAGTCTATGATTGAGGTGTTTTTTTTTTTCCCTTAAAACTGAAAGAGATCCCCAGGTTGGTACCATGGAAATAATGTCAACACATATTTTTAAAAAGCTATCATTTAAAATTTAATTGAGTTTCAAGCAGACCTCACACTGGAGTAGATTTCTTTATGAACTTGAGTCTGAGTAAATAGGGCATAGTTCAAGCTCTCATCAGTTGTCACATGCTGTGCTGCAATAGCCTCCTGATTAGTTTTGCTACTTGTGTGACTTAGATCCCAGGACCTGCCAACTTCCACTGGTCTGGCAACTCTGGCCAATTTATTTAACCCTGGGTTCCTTACCTGTAAAATGTACATACCACTGTACTTTCCTCATGGGAGAATTAAATAAATTTTCCATTTACTTTCATACTTCCCATACTTGCCTAATTTAGATTTTAGTTTAGGGTTACCATAAGTGATTTGCTGGTCAGGGAATGGGAAACCAGAAACACCTTCTCACTTTGAAAGTAACTATAACTTTACATGCTTTGTATTCTCTGTGCGAACACTCTCCAAGGAACAAAAGTAGCTCAGAAGAGAACTAGACCTTAGGAGAAAGCCAGTCAATGTTAAACAGCCTAAACACTTCTAAAAGAGAGAAATCAATTCATAATTGAAAGTTATTTCAACTCCTTAATTAAAATAGAAAACCATGCAACTGAATTTGTAATTTCTGAGATGATCGGTTGCTAATTTATTTTACAGACAGGATTTGATTGGACTCCATGGAAGAGATATCAATTCCATTAACTCATCATTTCTTGCATTTGATTAAATCATTTGATTTTGAATGTTTAATCAAAAATCAGAACCCACATTTTGTGGAAACTAAATTATAACAGAGGACTAGCCCAGAAAGCCTTGGTAATGACAATACAGAGATCAATGCCAACAATATAAAAACGCAAAGTTATCAAATGATAGTTCATCAATCCAAGCCAATAAAGAGACAGTTCCAGGGGTGGATGGGTGGCTCAGGTGGTTAGAGCACGAGCTCTGGGCCACAGGGCTGCTGATTCGATTCCCACATGGGCCAGTGAGCTGCGCCCTCCGCAACTAGATTGAAGACAACGAGCTGCCACTGCGCTCCCGATGGCTGGATGGCTCAATTGGTTGGAGTGCATGCTCTCAACCACAAGGTTGCTGGTTTGACTCCCGCAAGGGATGGTGGGCAGCGCCCCGTGCAACTAAGATTGAACAACGGCAACTGGACCTGGAGCTGAACTATACCCTCCAAACTAAGACTGAAAGGACAGCTTGACTTGGAGCTGATGGGTCCTGGCAAAAACACACTGTTCCCCAATAAAGTTCTGGAAATACACAGTTTCCCACTAACGTCCCAGAAATACACACTGTTCCCCAATAAAGTCCTGTTCCCATTCCCCAATAAAATCTGGAGGAAAAAAAAGAAACAGTTCCAAACTTTAAAGGATAGCACTAAAATAATCAAACACAGCTCGTCAGAACTATAGGAAAAGGAATTAAAGTGTACTCTGGTTTGCTGAGGTGAGAAGCTAAATAAAGCCTGAGAACCATATGTTACATCTGCTTCATAATGTAATAATTGATAACCATATTTTTTAAAAATAAATTTTATTGGGGAATATTGGGGAACAGTGTGTTTCTCCAGGGCCCGTCAGCTCCAAGTAGTTGTCCTTCAATCTAGGTGGAGGGCGCAGCTCACTGGCCCATATGGGAATTGAACCAGCAACCCTGTTGTTCATAGCTCGTGTTCTAACCAACTGAGCCATCCGGCCACCCCGATAACCATATTTTAATATTGGATAAATAATTAACATAGCACATTAGTATCTCTACATTTGTAACACAGCACATGGCACAGAGAGAAGCAATGTTTTGATCTTGTCATGAGTTAGAGGGCTTTTCAAAAGGGAACATACTATTCTTTTCCAAAGATTGGTTCCTAGCTATAGCTGGTAATTTTAAGTCATTGCATCAAAGGAATGTATGACTACTTCATCATTAATCCATCATCATTAATATCAGAACATGAAACACAGAAGACATGGCATCACATTCACATGCAGAAATCCTCAAGGTTTGCAAATTCTATTAAAGATAACCTTTTACATATTTTAAACATAATTCTTACAGTGTATTTTGCTTAGGCTACTCCCTCTTATGTGCGCATCTTCCCACTTGTTTTGTGAAATCAGTTTTTGTCGTTTATGCCATAATCACTATTTAGGTAGTGTTCAATTGCTTGCTTTTCTGTTGCCTTGTTTTCTGTGTACTCATCACTAATTCTTATCAATCTCTTTGGGTACTCTCTGAAATTTCTCTCAATATGGTCAGACATATGGTCCTGTAATTTTCATACAGCTCTTCTATTTTCCATCACTTTTTCTTTTGTTCCATTTAATGAGAGACCTTCTTGATTTTATTCCTATCATAGATTGTTTTATTTCTACTGTTAGATTTCGACTTTCCAAGAGTTCTTTTGTGCGCTTGATTATTCCTTACACAAACTGCATTCCATCCTTGTTTTATGAATGCAATTTCTTATCTAAGAGTGTTAAACACAGTTCTTTCCCCCCATCTCTGTCCCTGTTTTTTCTGTGTCTTTGTTATGGTTTCTCTCTTTCATAATGGAAGCTTTCTTTTCTCAATATCCCATGATCCTTAGCTTCCTTACACATTTGAAAATAAAGCTGTGCATGTGTGAGTGGGGCCGGTGGACTTCAACATATGGTGATTGGAAGGGGACCTTGTCATTTCAACGACTTAACAGAACTTAAGCATAGGTTTAAACTTAGGTGTTATTGTCCATTTTCATACTATTTCTACATGAACAATCTATATGACTTCTGCATAATTCCATAAGCAGAACAGGGTCCTGAAACTGAAAGAGCTTTGGGAGACTCAACATGTGTTTTACAAAGAAGAAAAGAGAACCAGAGAAGTAAAACAACCAGCCCAACATCACACAGCAACAAAGCAGCAAAAACGATGAGGCACCAGGCTTCCTGACTCCCCATGACTTGATTGCTCTGCAGCACACTGTCCAAGGAAAATCAGGTATATATGACAGGGTTAAGGGAGCCCTGATTTTCTGAAATCAAATTTCTCTCTTTCCTGATATGTTTTGCACTTGCAATGAGTCCAGAGGTGGTAATCCTATAAAGTAAATAAACATAAGATGCTATCTCCCATAGGGCAACTTCTGTTTGTGGCTAAATGAGCCAAGATGAAGAAACACTTCAAATAAAAGACTCAGCTGGAATAACATAGCAAAGAGGCTGCTTAGCTTGAAAGGGAGTCTGGCACCTAGCCACTGTGATTCATAAACTCTAATGTAATAAACTTGTATGAACAAAAATCTAATTTCCATATTCAACACTGGTTACCTGAATGAGCCATATGAGAGCTAATTTTTGGAAACAGCATTAATTCTCTGGAAACAAAATGAGCCACTTGATACCAGCCAGAGTGTGGTAGCTAAAGGGTTTCAAATTCTACAACCCATCAGTATCTTTCTGCATCTCCAGATTCTGAGAGGTATCACTAGAAACTTCTTAAATTGCATCTTAGTCTAGTTTAAATATTCTTTTTAATCACCTCTGGTTGATAAAAACTATAACCCAGGGCCAAAAATTAGGCATCTGAAGCAAAAGAAAAAATGAGGATACCTGAGTGTCAGAAAGTTTTAAAGCTTTCAATACCACGAACTCAGAGAGATACATTGCTTGTACCAAAGTGACAGTAAAGTGTAGAAATGAATTTGTGACACCAAAGTTCTTAGAGACTAGAACCAGCAGTATTTACCTCCAAGGGCTCAGACAAATTAATTCTTACCAAAACCACAGTAAGGCTCTACAAACAGGGAATATGAGGATTTGATATTCCTTAAACAGAATTTTTTAAGAAAATAGCTTAAGAGCTGTGGTAAATTGTAGTAGTGTGCAAAAATATTCACTGTTCTTGTCTGTGGGAGCTTTATTCATTGACGCCCATTGAGGCCAGGCTTAGTCATGTGACTTTCTTCAGCCAATGAACTGTGAGCAATGGTGCATGCCCCTTCCTAGCAGCAGCTTTATAAGCCATCACATGGCTCCACTATGTTCTCTTCCTATTTCTTCAAACAAAAAAATATCCCACATTGACGATTTTCTTTAAATCTGGAAACTGTAATGAAGACAATGACTTATGGCGAACATATAGATTTAACAAGAAATAAATATTTCAGTTGTAAGCCACTGAGTTATTTGTTACTGCAGTGTAACCTAGACAGAGATGACTGATATAAGAGTCAAACAAGAAGAGATTTGTTTTGAATAATGAACTATGTGGCACTTTGCAGACCTCAAACTGATTGCGAAATAAAAGTGTTGATATACCGTCATCCTAGACCAATGCTTTGCAGACACTTTTGATCTAATGTGCATAGTACGATATAATACACATATACATGTACGGATACATGACTATGCAGATATAACTAAAAGTCATGAAACAATATTTACTCTTAGTGTGTGAGAGGCACTCTGATATTTTCTCTTCTATTTTATTTTTGAAAATGTTCTTTGAAACAACTAAGTTCATTTCAAGTCTCACTAATGCATCACAACCAATTATCCTACTCTATACCCAGTGTCTATATTCTTGAATGATCCCTTCCTACTAGTATTTTTTTCCAAATTTTGATTCACCACAGAATTACCAAGCAGGAAATTTTTTTTTTGACTATACTGCTCTCCAACTGCAGAGATGATGATTTATTTGGTGTCGGTTGGAAACCATTATTTTAACATTTCAGAATTCCTCAGGTTCTTTCTCAGATGAAGGCAAGAGAAAAAGAGCCACTGTTGCACAGTGTAGCTAAGGCATGTGGTGATGACACATTCGAAGTGACCCATCCCTGGGAGAATCAGCAAGATTTTAACATTTTGTTTTATATCCAAACTATAGCTAGCTATAGAACAGTTTAGAATAAATTGTTGTGACAACATTTAACTATCAACATTCATATAAATCACTAGGACATATATTTGTTTTATACTAATATGCATGCTTTCATTCCTAAAAATCTGCCACCTCAATTTGGCCTCCAAGGCACAGAAGATCATGAAATCTCTTTATCTGGCCATTTAGCTCCTTTCAGATGCCAATGATTTCAAAGGAATCTTGGCTACTGAATTAGCTGGGTCACCCACTAATGAATGGATCAATCAATTCATTAGTTCAAACAATTACTCTGTACTCACTCTGTACTCAGTGTCAGGCACTGCTTTAGGTGACAAGACACAAGGAAGAATACAAGACAGGATTTTCCCTATGAAAATTCATTGTTGATGGAGGTGGGCATTAGGTTGTAATAATTATTTTTCTTGTGATATAATAATATTCATGTCACAAGAAGGATATGTTAAAGACAGTTTAATAAGAAGTGTGGGAATACTTTCCCCATATTTGATCTAGAAGATACTATACATCTTTTCTTAAAATTTAACTCTCCAAAATGCATATTTCAATTTCTATTGAATGAGATATGGGAGAGTCAAGTGATCAGTAGATGCCATACTCTAAAACTATCAATTGTCAGTCTTCACAAAGCGATCTGAGGTTAAACAACATAGTATGAACGATGCTTTAATGCCAGTAATCATTAGCATCAGCCTTCCATGCCCACATGCTCTAGAATCTGTTCATAAGTTGAAAATAAACCTACCTTACAGTTTATTTAACTTCAAAATAAACAAGGACATAAGTTAACAGAGGCTTCTTTCTAATAATACTACTCTCCGAAGAAACATACACGTTGGATGCTTGATACGGGTCAAGTTTCTTCAAATTGTGTATCTGTCCCTAATAATAAAATGAAGCAAACAGGTATAACTAGATGTTTTACTATAAACTGCCTTACTGTCCTAAAAATAATTAGAAACAAAGTCATAGGTCATTCATACATAGAAATATTTAATTCTTTATGCCACAGGTAAAATCATTTTCTAATACAGCCTGGCAAAGATTTTTTAAAGTTTAAATGATAATAGCTTTGAAATTTATTTTTTAATTTGGATCTTCTGAGAAACTTATCATTCAAAATGTAAACTAAGAGCAGTGGAAACTTTTCTGTGTTTGGTCTTCAGGGGGCTTTTCATACAAGTAAATAAATTTACCTTATTCTAGAATGTTCTTGGGCATATCTTCTACAGAGCACTGTGGGGTTTGGCTCAGAAAAGGTCAATGACCCTGTGGAAGCTTATATAGTTTTCACTAGGTGTATAAAATGTAACTACAAATGTTGATGTCTTAGATGATAAAAATACATAAAGGTGTATTTGAGGTGGAAGAACAGAGGAGATGAGGAAAACTGGTGAGACCACCCACCATGTACACCGTCACCTGAGCTTTGGGAAAATACTACCTGAAGAGTGTTTCAGTGGTTCCTTAATGTTCCAAAGCTGCCTGGTTCTGAGATGGTTTCTCTCCCCTCTGATAACACAAGGAAGATGCAGCTCATTCTTCCATTTTGCAGCCAGTAGTGCAGCCGGCAGATAGAGAGACCTTTCTCTCGCAGGCTACTCTGCTGTACTACATAACCCACAAGGTCCAGATGAAGTCTGAAGCAATTGCCACATGATAAAATGTTATGACTGGAAGATAATCAGGGAGAAGTGGATGACCATATTCAGACTCTGGAATTTAAAACAAATGTTGCAATGTTTCCCAAGAATCTAGGATGGCAACCTTGGTGGCTAAGAGCACAGGATTTGGAATCTGATTAGGTCCGACCTACTCAGTGTATACTCTTTGGGCTACATCTCTGCAGTGGGCTCTATTTTCTGCAAAGTAGGCCTCCTCATTGGGTGGTTGTGAGGGTCCTATGGTGTATATGAAATATTTAGGAACATTGAGCTCTATCAATGATAGCTATTATTGTGAAGCACATATAATCTAACTTGAAAATTAACGGAGGAGAATATGAAGATATATATATATATATATATATATATATATATATATATATATATATGCGGATGACTTACAACCATCTTAAAATTACAAAGACCCAAAATATAAATCTGGGCCTCTTGACTCTTAGCCTACGATTTTTCCAAATTACTGATATTTCCAAACTTTAGTTGTTCAAACACCACTGGCAAAATTTTTAGCCATATCCATGAAACACCTGCTCACACTATTTTCTTAGTTTCTTTCTTTAAATTGACTCATTTATTTTAGGTAAATTACTGCTATAAAAAAATAAAAACAAACAAAACACTGTTATTAAATTTTAGCTAGATGTTCGGGTCTTCTGAGAGTGCCAAGCCCAGGGCCTGTTCTTGGTTTAAAAGGAAGTTCAGTAGGTGTTATAGGGAGTGTAGAATGGGTTGTTGACTTAAAAGGTTTAAAGCAAATTGCAAAGGGTTAACTTCCTCACAAGATGATTGGATGTTGATGTCACACCCACAATGGCCTCCTGCCCATGGCAGGTTCACGGGCACTTTGGGAAAAGCTGTCTACATATACTGTGCTGCCTTCTGGACAAAGACCCTGGAGCGTCAACATCAGGGAAGGAGATGGAAGGGAAGACCTGGCTTCCAGGACACCAGGGAAGTTGTTCACTCACCACCGCATCTCAATGTAGGAGGTAGGAAGGCATGTTCTAAATGAGGTCCCAAAATCAAAGATAAAACCATTTTAACCAACAAGAATTTACTGAAGACACTAGGGGTGGGAAGCCCAATTGTAAAAGCCTTTCATCTAGTACAGAGTTTTTGTTTCTGAATTCCACGTTTGGACGTTAGGAGTATCCTTGCTGGGTGCTGTCAGTTTTATAAGAAGATGATCTCACAGCTGTAATGTGATTGGGGAAATCACTATATTTGAAGCAACCATCAACTCATGAAACTTTGAGAACTCTCAAAACTGATGGCAGAGCACCAACAGCAGTAACGCACAGGAGCCGTTTGTGTCAGTCACAACCCTGGGCCCAGAGCAGGCCCTAACTGCCTGGGTGCTCCTTGCTACTGCAGATTTTGATTACATGATTTTGACTTTTTACAAAAATCAGTGTGAAAAACAACAACAAAGACCAATCAATGTGAGATCCCTTTGGTCAACTTCAAAAACAGAAGGAAGCAGATAAAACAAGTATCTGAATAATCCTTGGCAAAACACTCAGTGTATTTTCACATTACCTTGTTGGCTTTGCCTCTTTCGTGTGTGAGGCCTAGAACTGCCACTGGTTCTCTAGAAAGAGGGCTGTAGATTTTGGTAATTTCCAGTATAAAATGCTGTGGCCAATTCGGATCTATTTTTCCTTGGAGAAAAAGCTTCAATAGTGGAGTATAAAAAGCCTGAAGCTCTCCCCAAGTTCTCCAGGAGTGGTTTGGGGCTTTCTCTTGGGTATACTTCTGACATTTGTTCCTATCTCTATTATAGTTGACACGCAGTGTAAATATTTTTTGTAATGTGGTGGACCTTTGCACTATTCCATGACCCCATTGTTGGAAAGGACTATATATATTATTAGCATCTTAATGTGAGTCCTAAGTGTTTTGTTTTGTTTTTTACTAATGTATATAGGCAATCCTTGCTTTGCACAGTAGTGCAGGACTATAAAACTGTTGCAAAATAATTTTAATAATCAGTGGATAAAATCACGGTTCTGTGATCTTTAAAAGTTTCTGTTAAAGCATTAAAATCTCTCTTACTGTTCATTATAAATGTATAAGGAAATGAACATAGGAAAACTAATATTTACATAGTACACTGTAATTTAAAACAGTAGAAACACTGAGAAGTAACATTTTTAAAAAATATTTTCATTAAAATATAGCTGACATACAGTATCATATTAGTGTCAGATATACATCATAGCTATTCAATAGTACCTACCTAGCACTCTACAGAGTATCACCACATTATGAATTATATTCCCTATGCTAAAGAAGTGATCACCATAAGTCCAGCAACCATCTGACACCATACCATGCTATCACAATATTACTGAATGTATTTTTTATGCTATATATTACATCCCCAAGACTTGTTTTATATCTGGAACTTTGAATCTCTTATTCGAGAAGTAACATTTTTTTTAATATAAAAAAGCTTATCAAGAGTAGTTTGAACAGTGGTTGCCTTCTTCTTCTTGTCATGTAACTTACTATCGGGAGTGCACATCTTTTCTATGCCTTGGTAAATTGTTGCATTCCTTTTTAAGTACGGATCAGCTTCCAACATTTTATCCTTTGGGCTTTCAATGTTGTGACATATCTCTTAGAGTTCCTTTAATGTGAAGGAAGTTATTTGCATGACCATATCTCCTGGGAGAGCATCCTTTCTATCAGGACCACTGCCCTCATTTACGTTGATAAGTTCCCTTCACTAAATCCCTCTGCTGTACATCTAGTCTCTGAAATGGCAGCGGTGTCACCATTCCCAGGGTCAACTATTTCTTCTGTAACTCTACTTATGTTAAAGTCTTACTGCCGGCATCATCACTTTCTGTTTCTTTGCTGATGGTTTTTGGTCAATTTCCTCTTTAAAGTATCCAATTTTTCACAGAGGTTGATCACTGGGAGACAAAGAAGCTACAGAACTACACACTTGAGTGTACTGAATAATAGGTGTGTACTGACCTATCACCGACAGACTTTTAAAGAAGTAATATGATTGGCCGTTGATGTGCACCTGTTATTCCACATAGTAATTTGTGGATTGAAGAGCTAGCAGTGAACTTTGTACTTTCTTTTTCACAGTAACATACTGTACCAACTGAAATTTGAACTGTGTTGTTGGGGAACTATTGTTATTTAACGAAATCATGGTAACCGAACATTTGTGCATATTGAATCTGTGCCTGAAATGAAAAACTGTTTATTATATATATATATTCACATCTATGCATAGATGTGTGTTTTAATATTGTGCTATGATGTATTTTTCATAACTTTCTTTTCTCATTTTACAATATTTCACAAGTATCTTTCCATACCAGTAAATCTATACCTACTGTACCCTCTAAAAACGCACTGCATATATTCCACTGAGTAAGTATAAACAGGGTTGCTAAACTGATTTAAGCGACACAATATATATAATGCTCTTAGGGGTATACTTATCCCACAGCAATGACTAAATAAATGTTAGTTATTATTTACTGATGAGCGCCATTTAGTTGATTTCCTATTGATGGAAGCTTAGATGGCTCCTAGTTTTTAGCATATTATGATGAATATTCTGATACATAGATCACTGTGTGCTTGCCATGAAAAGATTAGCACAATCTTGGCTATTCTTACTCAGAACAAGGTTCTTAGATGATGACTCCTCCCAAGTAGGAAAATATAGGAACAACAGGTAGTTTGGAGTTGGAAGGAAAGGTGGGAAATCGAACTCTGACTTTTTGAGCTGAGATACTTGTGGGCAGGACAGCCTGGGAGAGTTATACAACAGATAACAATACACACACATCTTGAGTTTGTAAGAGGTGTAGACGCTTGGTGGTTATCAGTACACAGATGGGCAATAAAGTCCCAGAGTGTGACACTCACCGAGGGAGAGCCAAAGGGAAGAGAGTGAAGGACAGGACCCCAGTCAAAACTCAATATTTAAAAATGATAAACAATGAAAATGGTAGTAACAATGAAACAACATTCATTGAGTACTTACTACGAGCTAGGTAGTCTGTCAAGCACTTTACGTACATTATTCCTATTAACGCCCAAATAACCATCTTTATGAGGAAAGTACTCTTACGGCCTTTTCAAAGATTAGAAAATGAAGCTTACAAAAGTTAAATAACCAGCCCATGGCCACTTACTAAAACATGGTACAGGCAGGCTCATCATCTGTACATTATGTTTCCAGGATCTGTACTCTTAGCCTTTTGTATTCATCATCATTGTTGGGTAATACATTACCCTCAACCTGAGAGGTTTAAAACAACAACCACTTGTTATCTCACAGTATCTGTGTGTCAAGAATGCAGGCAAGGTTCAGGATGGCTCCAGGTTTGTTAGAAGCAAGGCACTAAGTGTAGCCAACACTCAAGGAGAAGGGAACGTACAAGGGGATAACTGCCAGCAATGAAGGATCACAGGAGCAACTGAGGGGCCTGTCACACCTTTCTCTGTGTGTCAGATTAGGCTAACGCAGGAACCAAGGAGTGGGTACTTCCACGTCACTGAGCGACACTCGATAATCAAGGCTATCATTTTAGTGCTTTGTACTGCTACAAGGAGAGAGTTTAACCTGAAAAACGTAAGGAGAAAACTCACAGAGCTAATAATTGAGAGGTTGGAAATTTTCAGAAAATTGAGGAGAAACTCCATAGAGGCCTGCAAACATGAAAGAAGATGTATGATGACCTATAGCTCTCCAACTTACCTGAGAGAGAAACACAGTGGCCTGAAAGTGCACACACGAGATTTCCCATAAGCATATAGGATAAAGCCTTGCTGTTAGGTACAAGAAGAGAAGATCACCGAGATTTGCACGCATTCTCACGGTCCTGAGCAATGGGAGGGTGGCGCTTCCTGAACATGAGGGTTGGGGTAGGTTTTTCCTGGATTAAAGTTCTGACAAGAACGAAACAGAACTTTGTAAACGTTTGGGAGAAGGCAGCCAAATCCTCCACGTCAGGCCACTGTAGTGTTCTGGTAAGTTCCTTTCTGTCAGCTCAAGAACTCTGACAGGAGTTACTGCTTGTTTGCAAGGAAGCCAGTTTTAGTTCTGTGTCCTTTTCTTTTTGAGAACCAGAGATGATTTCAACTGTGTTTCTGTTATAGTGGAGCCAGAGCAGTGGATTTTAGCTATCTCCAGATGGTTTGCATTGCTAAGACTGATTTCTGTTAAACTGCTCAATGTCATTAATAATCCTTTTAATACATTTAAATTTGTGCAGGGTAAAGGGGGAAGAACTGGTACAGATTGAAAGTCACAGCTCCTGCTGGACTTCTGTTTGTTTGTGAAATCCAACTGTGGTCTCTAGTACTTGTTCCAATTTTGCTGAACTCAAAGTAACCTCTTCCTTTAAGCTGTGCCCTTCAATTGCAATGATTTCACTAATAGAGACAATCAGGGAATGTGGACTTGGCTGTTTTGGAAATGTATGCCTTTATTATGAAATGCACACTTTATAAAAATAAATTTCACTATAGTTTTTATTCTTAGGGGGGAAAAGCATGTGGTGAAGGCAAGAAAATCAACCGCAAGATAAACTTCCACATTCAATGAATTCCAGGCCCATTGATTTTCATTCTTAAATATCTCCAGCCCAACTCACAAGGCATGGCCCTACCTGCCTTCCAATGAGACCCTAACAAAGACCTCCCGGCGGGCTGGTCTCCTTACCTCAACCTCACACCTATAAACAGAATAAAAATAAAACTTAACATAAATTGGGGCAGGCACAGTGCTAAATACTGGTTATGATCTCATTTAATCTTCACAATAAGGTGAGAAGGTAACTTCTATTACTGACTCTATTTTACAGATGAGCAAAGACTTAGAGACATTAAGCAATTTGCTCAAATCAGAAGTCAGTTCTATACTTCCCATTCAACCAGACTGTGAATGCAAATCATGCCACTTCGCTGATTAAATCTTTACTGGCTCCTTGGAACAAACAAAATGAAGCACAAATTCCTTTGCATAGCATTTAAATGATATGATCATAGTCAAACACGGAGTACTTTCTGTTTCCAGAATTTCTCCCACATGGCTACACATCCTACTACAACCTTACAAGACATGTGTGCCTTTCATTGTCGTAGATAAAGAAATGAAATCTGGAAGGGGATTTCCAGGGTCACAAATATATTACTTACTATTCGGTAAAAATGGGATTCAAATCCGGTTTGTTTGACCCCAGTCTCATCGCCTAGTCGCTACCAACATCTCTGACTTCATCTTCTCCTCCTTCTTTTCCTCCCCTTCATCCTACTCCTACACTCAATAATTCTGAAACACAGGCAGTTTTGGAAACATGCTTTTCCCTTTCCCCAGAATTTTTCTTTTCTTATTCACCTGGTAAGCTTCTAGATACTATGTAAGACTCAATCAAACCTCTTCTGATAAACCTTTGGGCAACTAATTATTCCTGAATGCCTACTGATGTGTCTTCTATTTATCTCTTTTCTTAGCTTTTAGCATAGTGCTTGACCCTTAAATACAAAAAAAAAAAAAAAAAAAAAAAAAAAAAAAACAGCACAAAGCAGTACAAATGAATAAGTAACTGGAACTCACTAAGGAACATGCAGGAGCTGAATCAATAGTGGTCATTTCTGATTCAGACTCTAAAGCTCCTGAAATATGTTTTGCCATGATTCACTTGCCTTCTTTCGTGGAGGGGCCTCCTTGCTCTAAACACTGTTTTAAATGATGCATTAAATATCAAAGGAACCCTTCTAGCTCCTGAAAGTTGCAAATACAAAGGAAACTTTTGCTAGGTAGTTCCAACAGTGACCCTTCACACTTGGTTTCTCCAGCTCTCTCACCTACCCTGTGTCAACCAGCATCTAAACCACGAATAACACAACACAGAGTCTTGTCTAGTAGACAGCATGGGGGAAGGAGCAGGATGGATGACTGCTCTCTTCGTCCTTTCACTGCTCAGTTCCAAGTGTTTCCTTTTCAGAGACTGTTTCACTCCAAAGAGATGAGGTTGAGCTCAGCTTCACCCCCTAGATCCTGAGGACCGAACATTTCATTTCTGTCCACTCTAATCTGGCAGTGCCATGCTTCTTCTCTCTTCCCTGTCTCCCTGACACCCAATCTCTCTCCCTAAGCTGCCCAACATTCCTTGGCTCTCAGTACCACTGTCCCTGTCACTGTTCCCCCTGGTCAGACACACTCTGCCCCCTCCAGAAGGGTTGGAAATACAGACTGCGTCTGGGCAGTTTCAGGATTCACCCAGCCACGGAAGGGAAAAGATTGCTTATACTGTTTCTCGTTGCTGTGTCTCAGATCACACACGCTGTCCACACCTGAGGTCAGCTGTGGGGTATGAGTGTGCATGTGTGTGTATGTGTGTGTCTCTGTGTGTGTGTCTGTGCATGTGTGTATGTCTGTGTGTGTCTCTGTGTGTGTACGTGTGTCTGCGCGCGTGTGTGTGTGTATTGGGTGGGTTTATGAGGCAGTATTTGAGATCTGACCTATCTACAATTTGAACAATCCAGACAGTAAGATCCACTATTTTTCAGGCCGCACTATATACTTACACAGAAACACACACACACACACACACACACACACACACACACACACACACACAGCTATTGCTTCTGGCTCATTTTTAATAATAATAATAGGTATTATTTATAGAACCCATTTATGTCAGACACTGCTAAATGCTATGAATGGATTATCTCATTTAATCTTTACAATCATCTTCTGAAGCACATTTTATCATTATTCTTTTTTACACAGAGAGGAACCGAGACTTGGGAGAGGTAAAAGACCTCTCTACATTGCACAGCAGGGAAGCTGGATTTGAGTGGGGCAGGGCCTCAGAAGGTGGGCTCTGGCCCCTGGCCTGCAGGCTGAAGGCAACAGGAAAGCCACACCCCAGAACCATTATTCGATTAAGTTGATGCCCTTTCACCCAGGTTTCACTGACATTCATTTTATGTGCACAGACCTACGGGGGGCGTGTGCAAATGTTTGAGAGACCCGTGATGAGTACAAAGCAGTGAGCTGAGCCGTAATCGCCATGAGGGAGTTCCCTCTGTTGCACCTGTCCTTTATCTATAAATTCTTGTCTGTCCTAAAGCCACTGAAGCATGAGAAACATAGAGACAGCATATAGAGTTGAAATACTGACAGAACAATGGCATAATTAGTTTGTCCAAAGGAACCCAAGCCAACCGCAATTTGGCTTGATTATGCATGGAATTAAAATTTGTCCCTGCCAATCACATTGGCATCATCATAAAAAAGGAACCCAGACCACGGCTGGCCAGTGAATTGGACCCTGGCAATTTATATAATTATTTGCTATGTGTCATATATGAAAATGATGCTAGTCCATTATTGTCAGCCGGACATACATTAATATTTATTAATTCAGCGGACATTAATTGAATGCCTACTGTGTTATAGGTACTGGGTGAGGCTCTATGTATAACACGTGGATGAAAAGCTATGATTTTTGCCCTCCCCTAGGAGTTCATTATCAAGAAGAGGGGTGATAAAATCACGTAATTAAAGGAGGTGGAGATGAAGGCTGCATGAAGTATCAAATACTCTTGAGTTTGGGAGATTAGGGTCATGCTCTTATGAGGTGACCTAGAAAGGCTTCAGGGAGGAGGCGGTATTTTACATCAAAAGGCAGACACTTTGGGGGTAGGCTGTCTAAAAAAAGAGGATGTCAATATTTCACCAGCTATACCAACTAGACTAGGCAAACTGAGTTTGGACAAATGGTTTTAACCTAGACAAACTGTTTCACCTTTCAAACAACTTAAAAAAATTAATACAATCTCTTCAATTTTTTTAATGAGTGCCTCGTCCTAAAAGATTAGCTCTCACTAACACACACAAGTTAGCTCAGTTCACACATTTCTCAAATATGTGAGTCCTACTCACATGCCAGGCACTGTCCTTGTCATTATGGATACAGAGGTGAAACTCCCCTTACAGACCTTGCAGCCTACTGAGGGAAAAGAAATTAAATGGAGTAGATAAATTAGAAATATATAATTATGACTTGAGGGGAAAGAAGGAAACAGGGTCCTGTGAAAAAGGTAATGGAATACACAATGCACATACATACCAATATTCTCTTTTAAAAACATGGTTTTAGGTTTGCGTCATTAAATTTAACTGGGCTCAGGCTAAACAAATATATTTTACACTGCCAGGAGAGCCTACTTTTTCACGTTATCACAAATGCATTTTATTAACATAAAGGCTATAACCCAAAAGGCTTATCTTCCAGAGGAAATGCAAATGGAAGGAGGAAAATCTGAAATGATTACATAGGAGAGTGGGTCTGCGTTCTGCACAATGGTTATTTTGATGATGAAACTAACTTATAAGTGACTTACCTGAAGGAGAATGAGTAGAACTAACCAGAAGACTGAAATGAAAAGAAAAATAGTCTAGTATCCAATTATTTGGTTGGATGCTTCCTCTTCATTGATGTACTGATGATTACTATTATTGAACATCGTGACAAGTTGGTTTGCTATACTCATTATCTGCCTTAAAATATTATGCACATCACCAAATAACAAATACTGTTGACTATTAAAAAAACACAGTTGTGTTAAGGTAATATTATTATTTAATCAGGGACATTCAGATGAAAATGTATCTCCTGTAGAATGGTAATTTGTTCTACTCCTAATGTCTTTTACAACCTCACAGGAGAGTATTTCCACTCTAATTCCTTTGAGGCCATCTAGTTTCTCACTCAAACAACTTTAGCTACTAGGATATTATAGAAAGAAACCAGGGTTCTCATGTGAGCAGGGGCTATCCACCAAAGTCAAGGTTCTGGTTGATTTTCAAAATATTTTCCTTCATTAAATATAGCTAATTTTTCTCAAAGGCGGGGGGAATCTTTGAATGACTATGGAAATAGAAGGGACAAAAAACCCCAAGCCCTATCACTATGTGCTAAGTTGTACTAATGGATTTACAGACTGGAAAACAAACACACACAAAAAGGCTTTGGAAATGAGGGTCTCCTCATAAGTAAGTAATTCGGAATTGGGCCGAATTACACATCCCCTCAAAGACCACCATATTAACCCTCTTGCAGTAGAAAAGTGTGTGGTTCCGCAGAGCATGCTGGCAAGAGAGGGCCAGGGCAGGAGCTGGAGAAGACAGATCCTCTCCCATCTTGACCACCGACTCGGAGGATCCTAAAAAGTCACCACTCTCCTAATGTTCCCAGGAAACAACTTAAATGTTTCAGGACTCAGTGACAATAGTGACCTTTAAAACTCTTGAGCTCTTAAAGCAGACAAGGAAAGTAATTCTTTTCTGATAGTTTTGCACTAAAGCACACTGCATAATTCATTAGTCTACTCACCATGTTACAAGGAATGAGACTCACCTCTAATTAGGTATCAGGTGGGCACGTTCTCATTAGGGAATGAAATTAGGTCAATAGGCTTCTTATCCCTATTTGTAAAATATCTGTGATGGGAGAACTAACTCTTTTGGTTCCTTGGAGCAGGATAGGGGCAGAAGGAATATCTAGTCCTTTTTTTTACATTCTAAAGAAGTGTTTTATTTGGCTTTTCATTAGCAGCTATAAATACTAGACATAGCCTAATACATAGTAAGTGTTTTTGACTGTTTTTATAAATGCACTTAACTTGGCTACATAAGAATATGATGACATCATCCTCTGTTGAAATATTCATATCAAATTCTCTATACCTCTCTGAACTCAAACTTGACAGACAACTGCTCAATCTTCCAAAGAGTCTCATGGTATAGGAATAGTTTCAGAGGGTAATTACTTTTTCCCCCAAGTAAGATCAGCCCTCCTGTCACCAGCAGTGTTTGAGATGTTTGGGGCTTTAACTTTGATGAATCCATGACATGCCAAGGTCTATGGGTCTACAGATTCATCATTCTCCAAATTTATAGGGATGTATGCAGTGTGATTTGATAAATTGTTTTGTTTTGCCTTTCATCACTCACACGCTATTGAAAGGACGCTCCCTGTATATCTGAGGCATCATCTATCAAAAATAAGGCTTTGGGGAGAACAAATAAAATGCAGTAAAAACTTGTTGAACTGATAACTATATAATATGAATGTGTCATCTCTGAATAGGAAGGGCCACTATGTGAGGCTCATATTTTATTTTATTTTATTTTTTAGCACGTTTACATGTCTGTTTCCTAGTGGCTTAGACTGCATTTTGGTTCAAATGTTTGCAATGCTTCCCAAGCATCTTTGGGAGAAAAAGTGCTATAAATTAAAGTGATTATTAATCTTTCTAAATCTATTCCTTTTTTACTGGCATTTGCTTGGGAGACCTGTGCTGTCTTATGATGGATTGGTCTGGCAACTTACTTGACATACTAGTACATGAAATAAGAAGTTAGAGCTTGAGTACCATTTTTAAAGGGAAAAAACCTCTATTAAATTGACAAGTAAATTTATTAAAAAATGGTTAAAAAGAGAATACTGGGACTTTACAATTGCTAGACCTGGCAATTAAAATCAAGTGGCAATTAAAATCAATTATGCATCAAAATGCATAATTATTGCATTTATTAATTAAAATTCTATTTACATTGCATCATAAGAATGACAAGTTTCCTCTAATTAATAAAATGTTCTCTATCCAAGGCTACTAATGACTATGAGTGCATGAAAATATATGTGAATCCCAGAAGAAAATGGCTTCACAGGTTTCAGAGCCTAAATTTCTTGTCAGAGACATAAAACACAACAATCAATGGCTCTGTTAAACAGATTCCATGGTTAAAATGTTCACCTCGTTTTAGAGCTCAGGTGATCTTCCACATAACAGATAATGGAAAACCTACTTTGCCAATATTTAGTGCTCAAATGAATACGCCATCAGAGAAAATAAACGAAAACAACAGGAAGACTTCAGATTTGCCTTTCTGGTAGGAAATATTTCTAAGATTGGTAATTTCCATGGCTGTTGATAGCATGGGGCAAAGGGGAATTCTCATACATGATTAGCCTTAGAAAAAATTAGGTACATCTTACTGATACACAAAGATTTCTAAGCATGTGGTTAAGTGAAATAGGTAAGTTACAGAATGACAAACAACTCTAATACCATCCAATTTATATAAATGCCACCTCCCCTTATATGTATATGTGTATGCATATATATAATATTATATGTTATTATATATTATATATATGTTACATACATATATTATATACTATATATGAACACACACACATAGATAATGCAAAAATAAACATCAAATCAAATTCCCAATCGAGCTTGGGACAGAGATTGGTGGGAATGCAAAGAGGGTGTAAGGTGGAGGGGCTTTTCACATTTTTCCTCCAGATACTCCTGTATCAGTTAAATTTTTTATAGTAAGATATGTCATCATGTTTCTTATATAATTATTAATTAAGAAAAAATAGCTTTATAAAAACTTGTGATGAATTACCTTATTCATAATTGTTCATAGAATTCCATAGCAGGCATCATTCAAAGCAGGCATCTTCCAAGACACCTGTCCGTTTCATTAAGTTTATGGTTCACAAACTATACTCTGATGCCTTAAGGATTTTCTAGTGTCCACTTGTGGGGAGAGAATGAAGGCTGCAGCTGGTGGGCTTCGGACACTAACACACACACACACACACACACACACACACACACACACACACACACACTTCTTGGCCAACTATGGCCTCCAGCTTTGACTTCCTATTTCACAAATTAGAATTAAATGTAAGATTTTGTGTGAGCAATTTCAGGACTTAAAACTGTTTAAGGGCTATTCTGACTCCATTTTGAAGTTGTCCCCACAATGACAACATGATTTGCCCAAGGCCACACCCCAGTGCCCTGTACCACATGGGCTCTCCATAAGCTCAGGGTCCCCCGTTTCATACGCAGAACACACTTTCCCTTACCTGGAAATCAGAAGCAGCCAGCAGTAAAGGTAAAGTGATGAGCATACCTCAGCTTTTCTATTCCTTCCACTTAAATGTTCATATTTACCTTTAAATCACTTAAAGTCTTCTAGCTTCCTCAAGAGGGATAATTTTTGTAGGAGATAATCTGAATAAGTATGCAAATAAGAAAAGGTCGGTTTCCACTATTTTCCTCAAGATAAAAAGACTGCCCAACTAATTAATAAAATGACCATTATTAGAGTCAGTGAAATATAACACTAAAGTCACTAAGTACAAAACAGCTTAAATGAATTACCTCCCTCACCCAATTAAGAGCTGACCCACAAGATCCAAGAGGACGACAGCTCAAAGGAGGCAGAAAGGCCAGTCATTCTGCAGGAACCAAACTCCAGTGGCACATCCTCCCATGAAAACAGTTCCTTGCCATTTGTGTCTGCAGAGGTGACTGAAGACAGACAGCCCAGAGACCCAGAGAAGACAACGGGAGGTCACCCCACCAGGTTGCTAGGTATTGTCACATAATGAAAAATGGCAATGAAATAACAACCTTACATAGACAACCAGACCCCTGAATAGGTCTTTTCTCATTCTTCCCAATAACAAGGATCTTCCTTCTCTGAATTCCTAATGTTTTTTTTTCTTTTTTAAAAATTATGTTAGTATCACTCGTTTTAGCTTTGAATCGTACATTGTCCAGTGCTGTGGCTTAATTATTAACTTGGGTGGGATGTATCTTCCCACCTAGATCCTAAGCACGAGAGGACAGGGCTGTATCTTATAGGGTATCTTGTTAGGCCTATACAACGAATTAATTAATAGGTAGCCAACAGAAATTACTGACTATCCACTATGTGCCAAACACTTTTCTAATACTAGAGATATAGAGGTGTGATGGTTAGTTCCATATGTCACTTGGCTAAGCTATCGTAGTAAGTTACTGGATGAAACAAACACTAATCTAGGTATTGCTGAGAACATATTTTGTAAATGAAGATTACCATCAGTAATAGGTGTGAGCCTTTCAATTGGTTGAAAGGCCTTAAAAGCAAAACTGAGTTTCCCTGAGAACGTAGAAAGCCTGCCTCAAGACTACAACTCCTGGCTGGAAGTCACCAACCTGCCATCCTGCTGTGCGGATTTTAGACTTGACAGTTGTGCTAATCCTGTGAAGCACTGTTTAAAAATGAATCATATGTACAGAGGGTGCCAAAAAATGTATACACATTTTAAGAAAGGAAAAAAACTATTAAAATTGTAATACTCAATATATACCAATAACAAAAGTGAATACCAGTCACGTTTGACTTCTCCCATTACAAGAGGTGCTCAAAGTGGTTACTATCAGTGTCCAGACCCTTCTGATTACAATGAACTATTGCTTGAGCAACACTGACCAAAGTGTCCACTTGTATACATTTTTTGGCACCCCCGGTATATGTATGTATGTATATATACACACATTATATACATACAAACATATTATACACATACCATATATAATATAGCATATTATATATACTATATATCATATACTGTATATCAAATACCTATACTAATCACAAGAATTGAACAAGATTCAAGTTTCTGTTATTATGGAACTTGAATTCTTCTAGGGGAAAACGGATCACTAATCAAAAGAAAATAGTGAGTGACAAGGCTTCGTAGAAAACAAAGCAAGACAAATATGACTGCACATGGCAAAGAGCTACTCTTAGACTAGGTGGGCTGGGAAGGCTTCTCTGAAGTGGTGACATTTAAGCTGAAACAGGAGTTGACATTCTATTACTTGTGTGTTTATTCCATAGAACTTGTATAAAGTGAATTACATAGTATGCACTCAATTATTTTGAATAAATAATGAGCAGATTAATAATATGATTTTATAGAAGATTGACCGTTCTAATTTTAGGCAACTAAGAGACAAGCTGAGTTCAAGACTTTAATGAGAAATTCTTTTCTCCAAGCTGCAATTACAGCAGCTTGGAGCTGGAGGCTCTTGTTTCTGACTTGATTAATGAATGGAGGTAACTGATTAAGTTGTTCTGGGTCTGCAATTCCTTTTACCTGCACTAATTTGAAAACAATATAGATACAACACAGTTGGTAGATGAAGTACAAAGCAGAACAAATATCCCTTTCTGACCCTATTCTGCCTCTTTTCACCTCCTTCTCCTCCTTTCCTTCAAAGCACATAAATACTCACTCACCCTCAGCCTACCAGACTTGATGGGTTATTGACCAGGGAGAAAAGATCCTGTATTTCATCTTTCTTATCTATGATTCCTACTACCTTGCCAATTATTTGTTTATTCAATTGTTTACTGTATTATTGAATGGTGTGTGTGTGTGTGTGTGTGTGTGTGTGTGTGTGTGTGTGTGTTAGGGGGCAGATGGCAGAGAAAAAGTTGAGATTCCTCCAAACCTTAACCTGAGATGTCCTTAATTATTCAGGAGTTGTAACTCAGATCAATGAGGAGAGATGTGGGCCGGACAACCATTTCAGATGGGGCAGCAAGACCCAGTTCTGCCTCTTAAGGAATGCAGACTTGAAATTTATATTTCTTAACACATATGAGCTGACTTTTGAATGTGAGTACATGAGGTGTATATTGTGGTAAAGACCCAATATGAGCAAAAGCTAGGGCCATCATCAGTTAGTGAACCCCTTCTATTTGTTATTTACTAATGTCTCTTGGATTGGCAGATATTAGATGATATGCAAAAATTGGTATTTAATCTTGCCTACAAAAATATTCATTCTTTCAGTTGGGTTTTATGACGGTCAAGTATGAACAGAGTTGTCATGTTCAAGGCTAAACAAGATAATGACAAGCAAAAGAGGTACAATAGCAAAATTACAACATCCATTTCAGAAGCAATACATAAAAGCGCCAGACTCAGCCTCTCTAGCAGCATTGTCCCTGCCGTCCACCAGCTCAAGACCTAACACAAAATAAAACATTCCAGAACAGGACACTTGGAATTATGGAGAATGGGGCAGGGTAAGATGCTGGCTTCTTGAAAGGTTCAAAAGTTTTCAGTAGAGAATTCATGTCTTAAAACAACGATTTCAGTGGCTCAGGTAGTTGGAGCATTGTGCTCCTAACGCCGAGGTCACCGGTTCGACTCCCACATGGGTAAGTCAGCTGCGCCCTCTACAACTAAGATTGTGAACAACAGCTCGACCTGGAGCTGAGCTGCCATGAGCCAAACGATGGAGGACAGCCAGTGACTGAGTGCCTCAACCAGGTGGAGCGCAAGGCTCATAATACCAGCATAGGCCAGGGAGCTGCGTCCTACACAACTAGACTGAAAATAATGAGTTGGTGTGGGAGCAGGAAAAAAATAAAAAGCAAAAAACAATTGTCTCATTTGTTGGGAGGGGTTAACTAAGTGAGTTAAGACTGTGCTGTTGATCCCTTCGCAGGTTGTCACTCTGAGACCTCTTTCCCTCTTCCTCCTGTCTTGAGCTGTGATTCAAAAAGTGTGAGTAGACAAAAAGGGGTGAGTAGAGGCTGATGCTTCTGAACAGAGAAATGGAGAAGCATTTTCAAGCACACTCATAGGCAGTAGAGGTTGAGCAGAATAGGGAGTGTGTGAGGAGATAAGAGGCACGAAGAGGTGCTAAAGACTTAACATTTGTGCTCTAAGAAACAGAATATTTTGCCCTACAGGCTTGAGTAGGAATTCCACAGTAGCAGGGCTATGTTTTGGGCTGGGTTCAAATATATAGGCATAGATTTGAAGAGTTTTTGTTTGTTTGTTGTTTGCTTTTTTCACCAAAGAAAAGGGGAAAGGGAAAGGTCATGATAAGTGAAATAGACATAATACTTGTTTAGACTCAGGATCATAGATTTTTAGAATTAAAATGAACCACGGAAATAAGTTGGTTTCTCACCTTCATTATTTTAATGATGAACGTGAAGCCCAAAGAGAAACACAACTCACCTGAAGAAACCCCCCTTTTCTTCTGCCATGGATAGTGTATAGAGTGCCCCTGGAAGCTGTTAGAATGAATTTTATGTGAGCAAGAGTGACTCCATGTTGAACGAGCAAGAGTAACTCCCTTTTGAACATTACCAGAGAGCTGCCCAGTTGCCCTGGTAATTAGGTGTAACCAGCTACACCCCGAAGGTCGGCTACTGAAGATATGAGGACGTCAGGATCGCTAGCCAGCTGCCCTGATAAGGTGATGTCAGGAAGACACTCAGAATTGCCTAAGCACTGAGGACTTTTGCAGCCCAGAGAGCAGGTCTCGACTGAGAGGTGACCACGCTGCCACTCTGCTCCGAGAACCCTCCACTCTGCTCCGTTCCGCTGGGACAGAACCTCTGCTGGACCGACCTCCCGGACAAGCCACCATTCCTCGCTCCACCAGGACTCTGATTGACTTTGGGGCTGGCTCGTTACTCTATTTGACCCAGTTATTGTATTACTCTGTGTGCTTTACTGTTTGCTGTATTGATGATTGATGCTTTACTGTTTGGTGTGTTGATGGTTGATGTTTGAGTAAAGAGCATGTTGAAAGGCATTTAAGATAGTGTGTGCTCTGTTCTTCGCTCGTGCCATGGCTACCACGGAGGCCTCAGTCAGTGCCCTGGGGGTCTCGTGGATTAGTCCCCCTGACTTGCAGGAAGAGACTGCAGCACAGACTGTGAGCCTCGCAGTCGCTCGTGACAGGTAGGTCCTTCTGTTCTCTAGGTGGAGGCCACCCAAACCTATCAATAGGTTCTTGTCAGGACACCATCTTTACAGAGCTCACCCTCGGCCCTAGTTTTCAAGAATATTATAGCAAGAGACCATTTCTAAATGAAATTCTATTTTGTTTTATGCACTTCATGTGTCAGTCTGCTGTGGTCCCTCCTAGTCACACTGATTCAAGTTATGTACGTAATAATAATAGTGCTAACCGTAGGGATTTACATGCAGTAGCTCAAGGAAAAAAAGGTATTAGCCTTTCCCCCTGTGAATCCAACACTTCTGATAACCCTGTAAGTGCAGAGCCTTCTACTCTATTTCCCGAAAATAAGACCTAGCCAGACAATCAGCTCTAATGCATCTTTTGGAGCAAAAATTAATATAAGACCGGTATTTATTATATTACATTACATTACATTATAATATTATATTATATTAAAGACCCGGTCTTATGTTATAGTAAAATAAGACTGGGTCTAATATTAATTTTTGCTCCAAAAGACGCATCAGAGCTGATTGTCTGGCTAGGTCTTATTTTGGGGGAAATACGGTATGTACCATTTCACACTCCTTTTCTGCCCACCCTGCCACCCAAAACCTTGAAATTTCAAGCTACCTACCTAGTCTCCCATTTGCTCCAGTCTCTGGGTATTTCTCCACCTTTTGTGAGCCGTGGTGTCTCAGGCAAGTTTTATGGGGCTGTGCTCTGTTGTGATTTTCCCTCATCTTGGCTTTAGATGAATCTGCTTGGAAAATATGGTTCTGCATAATGTTTACTCAGTTTTTCTAATCTTAACTCTTGATCAAATTCCTCTCAGCCTTTAACTCTGTACAGGAAGTGGAAAGCCCTTGCCATGTCCCTGTATGAACTTGATTTAAGAAGGCTCCCACCTCCTCTATGACCAGCTCTGGGTTCCCTCCCACTGAAGACTTTCCATTGTGAATGACACAATATGTTTGTGCCTGCAGCTTGTGTCCCCCTTCTATCTGCTACAGCCACTTCCTGGGAGTGAATGCTAACAATACATGTTTGAATTTCTGCAATTCTTTCCTTTGTAAGTTGGGTGTGGAAGCCAAACCAGGAAACATAACTCAAACAAACCAGTGTTTTGAACAGAATTATGACCTGCAAGTAATTCATGATTCTATTAATTGTGTGTTCTTTCCAGTTCTGGGTGAGATATTAGCCACCATTGAGTCTTTAACCATAATAAATGGGCAGACAAGGTGACAGTGGAAACAGGTTCTTGATTAAAAATCCATGCCCTGCAAACCTGCAAATTAGGTAATCAGAGTGGATGGAATAGAGTTTCTTAGCAAACGTACCATAGAACTCGTGGAAAATAAATAGCCACAGGTCTAAAGGATTTGAGATAAGTGATGTTTGAAAAAGTACGAAAAGATGCCATAAAACGAGATGATGGTATCTGATATCCATCTACAGTCTGAAAAAGGCCATAAAATATCTGGTCCTGAAGGATCCAATGAGCTAGCTTCAGGGGCTCCTTTTTGCCCCTCTGGAACTGAGCAAGGTTTTAGCACCTTGTTGACAGAGCCAAGAAGTGAATGATCGACACTAATGGGATTTTTAATCTTCAATCTAATTAACTTTGTTAAAATTAAGGCTTCCTAGGAAGAATCGGCACAAAGAAATTAATTAAAGCAATAGAATTTTTGCTGGATTTAATAGCTGAGTACTGACTATAGCTATAATGTGCATACAGATATTTTAAATTCATTTCCACTTTTCTCTTGTGTGCTTTTGTATGTTGCAAAGGAGCCTATGTTTCCAAAGCTGAGAGTGCCCCCTTTGTCATTGGCAGGGGCCACACTGTACTATCGAGGAGATTTCCTTGTCTGTCAGCACCCTATACCTTCGACCTTGTTTGACCTGGTTTGCCTGGAGCGTGGTATGGTGCCTGGCATATGGCAAGTGTTTGATATGTGTTTGCTGAAAGAATAAATGAGTAATAACTTTAAAAAATTGGTGGTAATAAGTGATGGCATTGATGTCCCAGCTTACTTTCCTCACCTTGTTATTACATGAAAAGAGGCAAAGATAAAGTGAAATGGCATTTTTTTTCCCTGCAGGAACTAAGCAAGCTGATGTTTACATTATGTAGTGTACAGAAGAATCTTTCAGAGCAATCTAGCTCTGAGCAGACCCACTATCAATTAAAATTCATATACACCTGAGGTGCTATTAATGAAATGTAAAGCAATATCTTTGTTTTGGATTACAGAGAATTAGGATATTTTTGATGAGTCAGCTATGTGCAACTTAATATATAGCTATATACAACTATTCAACTATATGTACAGCTAGTTATATATAATGATTCACTATATATACAGTTACCTACAAGTATTCAAATACATATATACATATATATGTATATACATAAATACACACACAATTATTCAACTATTACAATATGTTCAGGATAGCAATATTTGTAAATTTTATCACAAATTTCCCTGACTCAATATCATTACACAATGAACACAATTTAAATGTGTTCTTTTTTTGTTGTTTGATTTTTATGGCTGGCGGTCTTAACAATGAATAGTAATTAGTAGATGATATTCTGCACAATGACAGTTTCCGTCCACTGAGTTTCATTCATATATATATATATATATATATATATATATATATATACATATATATATAAGAAAACAGTGCCTCCTCTGGGAGATCTGTAGCTGATATGGAAAGGCAACAAAAAATCATACCATTATTGTACAATGTAGTAGCTGCTATCCAGAGGTGTCCATTGAAGGCCAGAGAGGAGACAGCAGGGGCCCACATGGGGTAGGGAGGGGAATAGAGGAGTTGACACTTTGGAAAGTAGGCAGAATTTTAACAGATGGAGTCGAAGAAGGAAGAAAAGGAATCAGCACAAACCAAGCACAGGGGCAGAAACTGGTTGGGGATGGGTGGGGAACGGATGATAGGGTAGAAAGAACAGTCTGATGTCTAGAAACCAGCTAGAAACATCTAGACCAGATTGCAAAGGCAAAGTCACTTAAAGTTTTGTTACTATTGTTTATTAAGAATAGGATGGAGTATTTAAAAAATCCCGCTGGCACCAATGTGAAAAATAGGCAAGAGAGAGGAAAAATTGGAAAAGCCGTAGGAAAGCCCCAGGAGGCCTCTACCAACTGGTTCAGGGAAACAGCACATGGGGAACAGGAGGTGGTGGCAGGCAGGTGCTTTCATTGTCCTTTGCCTCAGTCAGCTGGCATTTCCCAGCGCTCTCAGCTGCTTAAAGCAATGCTGTAACCCACCTCTACCTGCGGACCTACGGGAAGAAATTGACACCAACATACCTTGATTTATCAATTTACTACTCCTTAATTGCTGACCACCAAAGCCAAGGAAATAGGTTGTGTCATAATGAAGCCGGGCCATCAAACAAGCCACGGAAGCAAGGGGACCAGGGCCAGAATATGGACAAAAGTAAAGTGGGGCGAGCTGACGAGTACCATAAGGTACGAAAATCAGTATCAGTGAAGGCAAAGATGGGCAGGTCAGCACAGTAGGTCAGGGCAGACAAGTTACAAAGTCTAGCGTGTCAATTAAGTCCAAGGGTTGCACCAGGACAGAGAAATGACAGAGACCCACACTCTGGGAACATATATGTCAGCCCAGTCAAAGGGTCCCAGAGACAGAGATCACGGCCTTGACAGGGGTCTGGGTACGGGCCACCGAGCACTCCTAAGGTCTGCCTGTGGAAAACCCTGCTTTTATGTTCAAATAGGCCTGGGCCCACATGTAGAGGCAGGTGGTCAAGTCCAGGTACTGACCAAGGGCAGAGTGGTGGGAGGGGTCCGCCCTGGGAACTCTGCAGAGAACTGAAAAGTAATGGCCAAATGACTGAAAGCGGGTTGGCTCTTTATTAGTACCATGTGCCAACAATTTTAACTGTTAGGGGTAAAATATTTCTCATCCCCAAAATCTTTTGTTGATCTAAATTCTAAGCAGTTGTTGGGTTTACACAAATTAGCTATTTTTTCTTACATTTTCCTTCACGAACATGGTATTCTGAAAGAAAGTTAAATTAGGACAACTACCAGTTATACAGCTGTCCCTTCTGTGACATCCAGACTCAGCTACACACATGTATTTGAAGAGTAAGTTTAGTGTTTCAAAAAGGCATAAACTCATTTTGAATGTAATTCATGTCTCCTGACTCAGTGGTTCTACATAGCCCTTTGTTGAAACAGTAGATTCTAAATAAAAATGATAGCAAAGGATTGTAATGGTGAAGAAACAGAACCAGGGTTACAATTCTGTCATTCGATGCACCCTCCACCCCAGCCCCGGGTTTTTTATTTATGCTTCAAATTTTAAATAATGAAACAGTGTAAACTGCAAAATGTAATATTTTTGTTTGGTAAATGTAAAATTTAGTTCATACATGAAGTATTTTCTGGTTTTGAATAATATCTATTAAATTGAAATTTCTTCTCTATTAATTTAAAAACCTAAAATATTGAGACAAAACTTATTACAGATTGTTACATAATTTATCACTAAATGATACTGTCATACAGAGAAAGGAGAATTAAAAATTCCCTCTGGGTGTTCAATACACCAGATACAACACTGTTCGAACAAAGGTGGTTGCAGCGGGGAGTGTGAGAGCAAGAAGTGAAAACTTGGCAGTTCCTAAGAGGACACACTTGAAATTTCCAGGTGTGATCTCAGAATCAGTCACCCACAATATTATGTATCTAGATTCTGACTAAGGGCAGATACATTTTTCCTGCAGAGATTTACAAAAGACAAAAATGGCATTTTTATATAGTTCCAAGGCCAAGCCTTAGAGATCTGTAACGTTTGTATTTTTATACATCATAGGGTGATATATTACAGGGAGACCTCGAATCTGACCAGAATCACTCAGCATGTAAAGGCTAAACTGGGAGCTCCTGAGGGCAGGGGTTGTTCGTTTCATTTCTCACCTCCCCAGTCCTATCACAATACATGGAACCGCTTAGGTGTTCTAAGTGTCAACAGAATGAATAAGCAAACAAATACATTTCAAACAAAATGAAGGACTTCTAGCATGATAGGTCATTTTTCTTAAAATGTCTCGAATTCGTCTATTGTTCATCTTCAGTTTTACATGCACTCTTCTTTCAGCCATGCATTAATAAATATTTACTGGTACCTACTCTATGGCAGCACTATTTTAAGCATTGGGAATATAATAACTGAAGAAGCACACAGCTTAGTCTCATGAGTAAAGTGCTTCCTGATCACTGAATAACATGATAGAACATCTGTGTGTGACACACCCAATGTGTACCTGCCTACATGCTAAAGCAACTGTGCCAGCCATTCAGGAAACAGGGACTAAATGGAATTCTCCTTTGAATTGCATGGAGTGACCTGGGTTGTACAGAGTGTAAAACCATCCAATACAAAACCTTCAAAGAACCTCTTCAGAGATTTATGGTGGAATTGAAATTTTGTCCTGCTAATTATAAGGGACAGTCACATTGGGTTTGGACTCAGAGCTTGTATTCTCTCATTAAATTTACCACCTGGGATGTAGTAGACCCTCAATAAATATTTATTAAATGAATTAATCATATAATATCCATAATGGCTCATTTGTGATATATTAATAATATATAAAATTCTCAGTAATATATTATTCTCTGTTGCAACTTGCTTTCTCTTACACTCTTAATTCAGTCTTAAATGGTGGTTCACTCCCGATTTGGTTTTTTTTAGTTCACGGCATTAAAACACTGCTTTCTTCCCCCAAGCTTGCAATTTAAATATGCTAGCAGAAATTCCTATTAATTCCATTCCAAGTATTTGCACAGAACTGATCCACCATCCCGGTCTGCTAATGATGCATCTGTCATTTTATTGACACCCCTAAACAGCTTTATTCTCTTTTCTAATTAAGAGACAAAACTGGTATTGTCAGCTGATGATCCGACATTTGGGGGCTTTTGTTCTAATGTAAAAGGCAGCACATTATGATGCTAACACAAAAACTCAGGCATGTTACTAAAAAAGCCCACTAGACAAAATATATTTACATGTACGATTTGAATTAAGCTTGTTAAAAGCCTAATCCATGTACAATATTTTGAGTTACAGAGAAAAAACGTACACTCATGGCAACATATATTCAAAACAAAAAGGGGTACTTCCTACCTAACTGGCCATTAAAATTCTGAACAAAGCAGTCTCATGCATTTACCGGACAATCAAAAATCCTAAGAAAAAAAACTAAACCTTTTTAAAGCTGAACAAAATGATATACGAGAATATGTTGTCATAGAGATAATAGTAATATTTAAATAACAACCAAGTAAGAACTACACTTCTTATAGATAAACCATAGAAATGAGGGAAATAGCACATTTTTAATGGGTAAAAAAGCAATGATTTCCTGATGATTGTATTAGCCAATTGCCAGAAAAATGACAATTACATACAAGTACAGGACTAACAGCTCACCAGAACATTTTCAAGCAACTGACGAGGACAAGCTGTAAAAGCTTTATCACCATCACATTAAAAATCTAATCTAAAATCATGGCATGTCAGAAAATTAAGGATTCATCAAAATATTCCCAAAGGTTATGTGCTGAAAGGAATGCATAAGAAGGAACCACACTCCTATTTCTTTCAATAGAAATGTATCCTAGGATCCACATTTTAAAATAAACGAACTATAAAATCTGGTCTGCCAAATGAGCTCCTCGTTAAAAGCAGTTAGCATACATTTTGGTACACAGTGTTTAATAATGTTAGCTGCTCTTATTATTGTTATTATTATTGTGGTGTCAGAATCAGCTCATTGCCTTTCATGATTCCCTCCCAAGGCTTAAAGGAACCCTAGAAGGATTTCTTGTGGCTGAGCCATATTCCAGCTAATTCTGTTTCTACTCTCCGATCTGGGTAGTTTTGCTCTGGTTTGGAACTCTAGTTCCAAATTCTTGTCTTCTACCTCAATTCTCCTTCTCTGCCTGAGGCTCTGCTCTGTATGTCTCGTTTGTATTGCTCACTTCACCCCAATTTTGTCTTTCATATCACTCTCAGTATTGGAGACTATGGGCAAAACCTCTCACACATGTAACCCAGGGCTATGCTCAAATTCCTGCTGTTTGAGAAGCCAAGCTCAGGTATGTTGTGAGTGAATACCATTCCTTAAGCCTGCTACCTTCGTGAACCAAGGTTGAGTGTATCAATTGCCCTACTACACTAAGCCCCTAAAAGAGTCAGACCTTGAACCTCTGCTTAGAGATACATCTAGGATTCTTGTGATTACGAGTCTAGCAGCATTTATTCAGCATTAATTCTTTATTCCCAGAAGTCATTAGAACAAAAAAAAGTACCTTATCCTGATTAAAAAAAAAAGAATGCTCCCCCTCCCCCACAAAACAAAAACAAAAACAAACTCTCCTTTGGTGACAACAAAACCCACTTCTTAGTTACAAATAAGATGCTGGCTCATTTGTTAGGGTGCAGTGGACACCCATGGGATCCAGTAACCATTCCTTCCACCATCCTCACAGGAGCTGCCATGTGCAATGTGGACCCAATGATGGTTTCAGTTGATTGGTCCAGGTTGGGCATCTCACCCAACTGAACCAAACCGAGTTTTTTCTGGAATATTTGGACAAGCCAAGAGATGGGGCACATGTGGTGATATTCAGAACAGAGCAAAACAGTGTCTTCATCAGTATGTGATCACATAGCTGCGCCTGAGGATGGCTAGTCCATCCATAGAGAAGTAAAGAGGAAAATCATGCTCTGAGGTCCAGAATACATGGTGAGAACGAGGTCTGGGTGCAAAGATAGCTGATGTTTCAGAAGGGAGCTTGTCTGTATGTATAGGCCTTCAGTATCCCCAAAATTCAGAATTCTTAGAGAACTTAAGGAAACTCTTAGGTTGGTGCAAAAGTAATTATGGTTTACAAGGTTAAAAATAATTGCAAAAATTGCAATTACTTTTGCATCAACCTAATACTTTTGTTAAACAACAATGTGATATATATTCAAGGCCACTTTATATCTATCTATCTATCTATCTATCTATCTATCTATCTATCTATCTATCATCTATCTATCTGAGAGAGTCAGAAAGACAGAGAGAAGCAAAAAGACTGTGATGCCAGTTTCTGAAAAGCAAGACAGCATAATGGCAGTTGGATAACAGACTCAATTAAGAATGTATATAGTTGCATTTATATGACAGTATTTATATATATTGTGTTTTTAGGGGGCAGGAAGTTTAAAGTTGATGTTCATAGACCTGTGAAAGATTCATACCCTGTTTGTTTAAATTCAACTTCATTAATATAGTCAAACTAGAATGCCTATTTTTCTTCATTCATTCATTCATTCATTCATTCATTCATTCACTTACTCATTCATTCAACAGCCAGCTTGAAGGATGAAAGGCTGACCAAAAACAGTCTTTACTTTGAATAGAGCTTACTGACTTATGGAAGTCGATAGGCAGGGATTTCTATCATCACTACTTCACTGGCCAGTGAGTAGGGCTGATAAACAGGAAACAATGAGGAAGCCCTTTGTCAAAGGAAGACGTTGTGAGGCTGTAAATACAGGCCCCACCTGAGGCAAACATCTGTCAGTCTTGACCACCTTAGGCGGCTCCCTGAGCCCATCAAATGCAACAAACACCCTTCCCTGGGATTTGTGCTATGGAGCTAGATGGAAACAACCTTCACAAATATTTTCTTGCTTTTGAAAAATATTTTTTGCTGCTTTCAGTTACATATGAATCTTAAAAAAGCCCTTCTAAGCAAAAGGCTCCAACAGTGAGTGCTAGTAGAAATGGTTCACCTCATACACTGTTGGCGGGAATGTAGACTGGTGCAGCCGCTATGGAAAGCAGAGTGGAGGTTCCTGAAAAAATAAGAATGGAATTACCATATGACACAGCAGTCCCTCTCTTGGGTATCTACCAAACAAATCTGAAAACATTTATCCATAAAGACACGTGTGCTCCAATGTTCATTGCAGCTTTGTTTACGGTGGCCAAGACATGGAAACAACCAAAATGTCATTCGATAGATGAATGGATAAAGAAGTTGTGGTATATATACACAATGGAATACTATTCGGTGGTAAGAAAAGATGATATAGGAACATTTGTGACAACATGGATGGATCTTGAAATTATAATGCTAAGTGAAATAAATCAGAAGGAAAAGTAGAGAACTATATGATTTCACTGATATGTGGTATGTAAAACAGAAAACAACAATGGAACAAGACAAACAAATGAAGGAAGAAAAACTCATAGACAGACAATAGTTTAGGGGTTACCAGAGGGTAAGTGGAGGGGTTCTCTAGAAGAGGGTAAACGGGGTCTAATATACGGTGATGGAAAGAGAACTGACTCTGGGTGGTGAGCACACCAATGTGAGATATAGATAATGTATTACAGAATTGTACACTTGAAATCGATGTAACTTTACTAACAATTGTCACCCCAATAAATTTTAATTAAAAAAAAGAAATGATTCTGTTCTTTTCAATAGAAATTGTCACTTTTTCAACCTTTTTCTTGCTTTCTAATTTCTAGTACTATTTATTTTATTTTTCATTTTAAAATAAATACAGAACCTTTTCTCCTTAACTCCCCTCCCACCATATAGATTTTATCCTCCATCAAAGAAAACCAACTCTTCTTTTCCCAGCCATTCTGTCGCTTTCTCTTTTAAACTTTTTCTTTCATCACACCTTCATTTTTCTCTCCAAAATTGTATATGCCTATTTTAGTCTGTCTAACCAGTGGAGCCTCCCTTTCAAATACACTCTCATTTTCCTTATATGTTCCTTTTGGCCATTCCCACTGATAAGCTGGACTAGTCCCTTGTCTTCTTATCAGAGAAAAAAGTGACAGTACCTAACCAACCCAGGGCTGTGACAGGAGAATGAAGGTACCAAATTTTCTGCTTTATTTAAATTAAAAACATGAAATCAAAAGTGAGATGTCCTGCAGCACTGGGGCATTGTTTTATTTAAAAAAATAGAAGTTTCAGAATAAGTGAATGAACTAATCAGAAACAGTTTTGGGGACAAAGAGGGAAAACTGAGGGTTATTAGATGGGCGGGGGGTGTGGGGATAAGGGGAAAGGTGAGGGGATTAGAAAACAGTCGGTAACCACAAAATGGCCTCAGGGTTTTTGAAAAATAATTTGGGGAACGTAATCAATAATGTTGTAAAGATTTTTTTAGGTATCTGATGGACACGTGTCCCATTTGGGAGACCACCTCAGGGAAGATGTAGATGCTTGATCAATGTACTGTACACCTGAAGCTGAACAATAATGAATGCCAACTATAATTTTATATATATAATGTGATGGCTCGGTGCAATGTCAGAGGGATAGTGGATGGGGGATGGGGGAGGGGGGGTCCACAGTGTGAGGGATATAAATGATGAACGTCTTAAGTGTTACCTTGTCTTGTGCACCTGAAACTAATAAATAAATAAATAAATAAATAAATAAATAAATAAATAAATAAAATAGAAGTTTCTATGATTTATAAGAATTCACAATAAACAAAGCATGGGCCCTTCAAAAATTGAAAACACAGAAAATAAAAGTGTTGATAGTTGCCAGTGACACAAATTACCGATACTTTAGCCAGAAATATGGCTCCAATAAAGCACATCATATGGCAATAAAAAGATACAGCTGATCTTGACCATTCTATTCTTTCACTTTGCCCTAGCTTTTAAAATTGAAATTAAAACTTGAAGCAACACTTAATAATGCTATGTTACATTTGTGAGAAAGTAAGATTTTCTTAAGCATCCCTCCATTCCTATTTCCCATAATGCACTCATGCCATTTAAACTCCGTACTACTGCAGTCAACACTTCCCAGGTCCAGTCCACCTGTAACTTCTTCCTTGCCCAACTTACTTCCCTGTGGCCCAACTTCCACCCCACACAACCCCCCTCACCTTAGTGGAAATTATTCCAACTGTTTGTAGAAAATCTAAATCAGGGGTCAGTCTGACCCTTAAAATCGTTTTTAAAATGTTTCTGGACATAACTGATTAGACAGTAAACTGTCAATGAAAACATTTCCAATAATTTAGGAAAACAAAATCTTACTCCTCCCTTTTGCACATGATTTTTAGTGGGAAATACAATCAGAATTTCCACACTACTTCACGTTCTCTGGACCTGTTTCCTCATTTGGTCAGTTATTCATTCCAGAAACTGAAAAGACAGGGGTGCACCTTTCGTGGTGGCCCGACTCCATGATGGACCTCAGGGGTCATCACCTCAAGGGTATTCACACCCTTGTGTAGTCCCCTTCCACATTGGCCTAGGGTAGGTTTGTGTGATAAATATACGACAGAAGAGAAGGTATGTCACTTCTAAGATTAGTGGTTTCTGTACTGGGTTCTCTCTATCTTTCTGGGACCACGTTTTCTGGGGAAGCAAGCTTCTGTGTTGCAAAGACCTGCTTGGTAAACAGCTGAAAGCCTCTGGCTAACAGCCAGGAAAGCCTGCTAACAGTCATGTGACCAGATTTTTCAGCCTCAGTCAAATCTTGAGATGGCTGCCGCCCCAGTCAATATTGTGACTGCCACATCATGAGAGACCCTGAGCCAAAACCAGCTAGCTAAGCCACTCACACTCACAGATCCTGACCCTCAGAAGCTGTGAGATAATAAATGTTGTTTTAAGTATCTCAAGTTGGGACGGAGGGGTAACTTATTATAGGCAATACTGTGTTTCCCCCCAAATAAGACTGGGTCTTATATTAATTTTATATCCAAAAGATGCATTAGGGCTTATGTTCAGGGGATGTCATCCTGAAAAACCATGCTAGGGCTTATTTTACAGTTAAATCTTCTTTTCAGGGAAACACGGTAGATAACTAATGTGCGTTTGGAATAGATGGTTCAATACATGAGTAGGGTGCACTGAGTTGTGGCCAAAATAGAAGCACAGCATGAGTGAGTTACTAAATTATTGTGATGGCTAACTATGTGTCAACTTGGCTGGGCTAAGGTGTCCAAACGCTTGGTCAACTAGTCTCAATGTTGGTGTAAAGGTATTTGTGGATGTGATTGACATTTACAATAAGTGGAGTTACCATAATGCCTGGTATACAATAAACACTATGTAAGATTTTATTAAATAAATTAATAGACTCTCTAAGCCGCAGGAATAATGCTAAATTAGAATTTATTATAGAATTCAGACAAAATAAAGATATTTATTTTTTGAAACCTGTAAGGTCATAATCAGCACTCAAAAATTTCTTATGGTGTCAGACAGGTATTAGACTTATTGGGTTGATCACTTTGTAAGTTATATAAATGTCTAATCACTATGTTGTACACCCGAAACTAACAATACTGTATGTCAACTGTTAATTGAAATATAAATTTTTTAAAAATTGAAAAAATGTCTTCCAGGTTCAGAGATGATCTCACTCAAAAGCACCTATGAACACCATCTTCCCAATCAATTGCCAGCAAGCACACAGAAGGTGCTCAATAAATGTTTGGTGATGGATTGAATTAAAGCCTGCCTTAACTTTTGTCTCCTGATTAATTCAGAAATGCATAATAATACCAAATAAAATTAGATATTTCTCCAAAGAAGATACACAAATGACCAATAAGCACATGAAAAGACGCTCAACATCATTGGTCATTAGAGAAATGCAAATCAAAATCACAATGAGACACCCCTTCACACCACAAGGATGGCTGTAAAATGGTGCAGCTACTGTGGAAAACAGTCTGGCCAGTCTTCAAAACGTTAAACCCCAAATTATCACATGATCCAGCAATTCCATTCCTAAGTGTACACCCAAGAGAAATAAACACATCCACACAAAAACATATACACAAATATTCATATCAGTATGATTCGTAATAGCCAAAAAGTGGAAGCAAGCCAAATACCCATCAACTGATGAATGAATAAATGAGGTATATTCACACAGTGGAATATTATTCAGCCATAAACAGGAATGAAGTACTGATCTATGCTACAACTTGGATGGACCTTGAAAACATGATGCTAAGTGCAAGAAGCCAGACACAAAGGTCACATGTGCTATGATTCAATTTATATGAAATATCCAGAATAGGCAAGTCCATAGAGGCAAAAAGTATATTAATGATTAGCTAGAAATGAAGGGAGGGAGAATTGGGGATGACTGCCAACAGGGTATTTCTGGGCGATAATGAAAATGTTCCAGAGTCAGATAATGGTGATGACTGCACAGCCTTGTGAATACACTAAAAACTGATGAATTGACCCCTTTTAAAAGGTGAATTTTATGGTGTATGAATTATATCTCAACTGAAAAAATAGACACAACCACCCCCCTCTCAATTCAGTATCATCTAAAAGTATGTGGCATATTATAGATGCTCAAGAAATGTAATGGTTTTTTAAAAAAAATTACTCCTTGGATAATTCGAAGTTTTTTCAAGTATTTTTCAAGTGTGTGTTACTCTGTGTATAGCTGGAAAAACAGCACCACCTGCTTTCAACATTGTGAAAGGAAGGAAAAATAATGACAGCCTCACTCATTCGTGATAGGTCTTTTCCCTAGATAAAATATTTCTCGCGTTTCAGTATATCTTCCTAAGGCTGTCTGCAAGATTCTCTTCAATATGAGGAATCTGGCTAACTAAAGCTGGTAGCAGTGGGCATGGAGACAGGACATGCTGGGTCAGTGGGCATAATACCCTGCAGGTCTCGTTTCCCCTTCCTGGCTATCTCCTGGGTTGGCAGTTCTCTCATCCTATATCACAATACCGACAAATACATTTAGTACCCATAACTATAGTCAACCATTGTTCCCTCTGCTCTCAGCTCTTGCAGTCCGTATAAAACTCATGTATTGACTCAGTGAGAGCCAGGGTGATAACACAGATGTCTGTACATAAAACCCCAAATTCAAACTGGATCATTTCACCTATGACAGTTCTGCAGTCACTCCTGCAAGAGCTCATCTACTCTTCTACCTCCATCACCTCTCCTAGCAAAGCTTTAGAGTGTTGGGTGGCTGTAGTGATTACACTTAATATGTAAAAAAGCACTTAAAATTAGCATTATCTGAAACTTTTCTTTCCATTCTTTCCATTCTTTCTTTCCTCCCTCCCTTTCTTTCCTTTTTTTTTTTTAAAAAAAAATTCACTTATTGATTTAGTGACAAATTTATTTCATGTAGACTACAGCCAGATATAATGTTAGATGTTGAGGATACACTGAATGAAAAAAGACACACCTACAAGAAGCTTACACTTTGCTTTAAAATGCACCCCTCCCAGTAAGATTTCATGAGTCTACCTTTTGCTGAAGTGCAAGTTTCTAGGATTCTGGCTTTCTAGGTGCCGGATGCTAAAAAATTGTTGATTTAAAAGTAAATTCTGAGATATTTGTCATTAAGTTTAAGTAGCCTTTCATTTCTTTCCTTGTGTTAAATTGGTTTTACAAAGTAGCTGTGTGTATACATTTCTTACCTTTAAAACATTCTTGTTTGTTTCCAAATATATTGCATACTTTTTGTGATAAATTCTCTCAAACACATGTGGACATCAAACTTTAAAATATAAGCTGTTTATGATGTCCTACTGGAGCTCATTATTTAAAGAAATAATGATGAAAATACTTATATAAATTAAAAATACTCATAACTGAATTGGAAAGTCCATCTTATCCCTAGGATTTCTTTAAAGAGGAGAGGGGCATATTAAGAACTGAATTCCCTCACAATGCACCCACACACGTAGCCCCTGCTTTTTGACAGAAGCTACGAGGGCCTATCTTATATACTGACACTTATACCACGTTTCCCTGAAAATAAGACCTAGCCAGACAATCAGCTCTAATGCGTCTTTTGGAGCAAAAATTAAGATAAGACACGGTTTTATTTTATATAAGACAGGGTCTTATAGTAAAATAAGTCTTATAGTAAAATAAGACCCAGTCTTATGTAATAGTAAAGACCAGGTCTTGTAGTAAAATAAGACCTAGTCTTATATTAATTTTTGCTCCAAAAGAGGCATTTAGAGCTGATTGTCTGGCTAGGTCTTATTTTCAGGGAAACATGGTAAACACATATCCAGAGATATTATCCTCAAAATCATAAAAAGCATAATACATTCCCTCCTCTGCACTATTATTTATTAAAGAAATCGGTCCAGGTTGAATACCCATTGTCTCTATTGATTATACCCAAACCCTAACTGGTTAATTGTCTAACAAAAGAATTATTTGATTCTGAGTTTCAACTGGCATCTCCACTCTTGGAAAATGCTTCAAATAAATTGTAGCTGTGTACTTAAAACATTAAAATATATATTCCCCATATAAATAAAAAGATATATGTCTTGATGTAATACTCTTTTTTCCTCTAATTCTAAAATAATGCCCCAACACTAAATATTCTTGAAAATAAAACCAACCACTTGATGCCATCACATTTTTCATGATTATAAAATGTTCTATTTAAAAAGTACTGAACAAACACAGATATTGTGCATTTGGGGAGGTTATAGAGATACCTGTATTTGTAGCCTATTTCAAGTCAAGAAACTATAAGGCCCTGGCAATTTGTAATGCCCCTTTTTTCTGCTTAGAAAATTCTGGTTAAGGAAGAGACCCAAGATGGTGGAGTACATAAATACTGTGTCTGCTTCCTTCCGTGAACACATTAAAATTACAACTAAATTACAGAACAATCAACCTGGAGAATCATCTGAAGTCTAGTTTAAGAGACCTCTGAGATAACAGCAAGCATAACAACATTCGGATCATAGGGGTACCACAAGAGAGAAAGCAAGGGATTGAGAACCTATTTGAAGAAATAATGATTGAAAACTTTCCTAGCCTGGTGGAGGAAATAGACATATACATCCAGGACGTGCAGAGAGTCCCAAACAAGATGAACCCAAACATGCCCACACCTAACACATTATAATTAGAATGGCAAAGGTTAAAGGCAAAGAGAGAATCCTGAAAACAACAGAAGAAAGGCAACTAGTAACTTACAAGGGAGCCCTCATAAGATTGCCAGCTGATTACTCAGCAGAAACTTTGCAGGCCAGAAGTGATTGGCAGAAAATATTCAACATGATGAAAAGTAAGGACCTAAAATCAAGACTGCTCTACTCAGAAAAGCAATCAGTTAGAATCAAAGGACAGATAAAGAGCTTCTTAGACAAGAAAATTCTAAAGGAGCTCATCACCATCAAACCAGTATTACAAAGAATCTTAGAGGGACTTCTTTGAGATGGAAAAAAATATCAAAATTATGAATAATAAAATGGCAAAAGCTACATATTTATCAGCAATTACTTTAATGTAAATAGATTAAATGCTCAACTCAAACGACATAGGGTGGCTGAATGGATAAGAAAACAAAATCCTTACATATGCTGTCTACAAGAGACTCACTTCAGATTGACAGACACACGTGGACAGAAAGTAACGGGATGGAAAAATCTATTTCATGAAAATGGAAATGAAAAAACAAAAAAAAGGCTGGGGTAACAATAGTTATACTAGACAAAATAGACTTTAAAGCAAAGGCTATAATAAGTGGCAAAGAAGAATCCAGCAATCCCACTTCCTGGTAATTATTTGAAGTAACCCAAATGCTACTTCAAGGGGATGTGTGCATTCGTATGTTCATTGTAGCATTGTTTACAACGACCAAAATGTGGAGGCAGCCTGGGTGTCTGTAGATGGAAGAGTGGATTAAAAAGAGATGGTACTACATACAATGGACTATTGCTTGGCCATGGAAGGGAATGGGTTTTTGTCACCTGTGGTGGCATGGATGGACCTGGAGGGTACTGTGCTGAGTTGAGTGTAAAAAAAAAGGCAGCTGCAATGTGATTTTGCTTACATGTGGAATCTAAAGAACAAAATAAACAAAACAGAAACAAACTCATAGATACAGAGAACATATTGATGGTTACCAGATGGGAGGCGAATTGGGGATGAGTGAAAAGGGGAAGGGATTAAGAAGCACAAATTGGTTGTTACAAAGTAGTTATGTGGATAGCATAAGGAATATAGTCAATAATATTGTAATAACTATGTATGGTGTCAGATGGGTCCTAGATTTATTGGGGTGATGGTAGGGCAATTGAGGGGCAGGGTGAAAAAGGTGAAGGTATTAAAAAGTACAAACTGGTAGTTACAAAATAGTCAAGGGGATGTCAAGTAAAGCACAGGGAATGTATTCAATAATATGATAATAAGTATGTAAGTGCCAGGTGGATACTACTAGTCAGGGGTATCATTTCTTAAATTATACAAATGTCTAACCACTATGCTGTACACCTGAAATTAATATAATATTTAATGTCCACTCTAATTGAAAAATTTTTTAAAAAGGGGGAAATGGTAAAGGGGAATAAGAGGTCCAAATTTCCAAGTATAAAACAAATAAGTCATGGGATGTAACATACAGCATGGGGAATATAGTCAATAATATTGTGATAAAGTGGCACAGTGTCAGACGGTTGCTGGACTTACCATGGTGATCACTTCTTTAGGTACATAAATGTTGAATATCTATGGTGTACCCCTGAAATTAACATAATGTTGTATGTTAGCTCTATTTTAATAAAAATCTTTTAAAAAAAGAAAATTCTGGTTAAACACACACACACACAACCTTATGTACTATTCATTCTCAAACTTGAATGAGTAACACGCATTTTCAATAATATATATATTGAGTGCGATTGAAGAAATATTTGAGACTTGTCCTATAAAATTTGGAAATTGAAGAGATTTCTCAAGGCACACTTGTGTTTCTCCTTTCGCTGGAACCACTTCTCCTGTTCACTCCACTGTGGGACGTGGATACAAATATCCCCAGGCGTTCATTTTCTGCCAGGACATTCTTGTGGTTTAAACATGCACATAAGCAATTAGTTTTATGCCTTCCAGTAAGAAATGGAACCAAACCCTCACACTATGAAGGGATTACACATGGGTCACTGTGTACAAAATTCACCACTCTCCCCTCCCTTCTGCTTTTATGAACAATGCAGTGCTTAGGGATGGAGCAGCTCCCGGGGTACACGCTGTTCAGGGGTGAGGGTAGAAGCAGTTTAGCAACCATACTGAGAAGAGACATATAAATAGCTTAAGTATTATTTAAACATTCTACATCAACATCCATAGCGTCTAAAATGTTTCAAAAGGCATAAATTGACACACGTTTATGAAGGTTGTATCCTTTACCAAAAAAGTATAAATTTCCTCATTTATCAACACAAATTCAACTGTTAGAGCTTAGGGAACTGAAGTTGGCTTAGTGACCACAGCAGAGAATGACTTCTCAGTTCTCCGTAAAGCTCTGAAATAAAAACAGAAGAAGCCAATATGGACATCCACCTCATCCTATTTTAAATCCTGGGCACTGCCAAAGGATACAGACTGCCAGAAAAGCAGGGACCCCACTGGCACATGCATCCAACATATGTATGAAGGGGCACCAATATAAACTGATGGTTGTGATGGCAACTGGGGTGGGGGGATGGTGGTGATTACAGGTAGAATATGGCTGGCCGCGTGAATCCTTCTCAAATCTAAATGCAATTGACTTGCTTCTGCTCACCAATGACTCCCAAACGTCTGAGACATAGGTGTAGAAAGGAATACATTCAACAAAATGGTAATGGCAAAAGAATTGCCTTCCACTTCAATGCAGGTCTGTCTCTAGCACCAGCAGTCTTGGGATCATCGAAGCATTAAGACTGGACAGGCCCTAGTGCTCTCCCGGTCTAACCCTTCCCTGTGAGCAGAGGCAGCAAGTGACTGGCACCCTAAGGACAGGGCCAGAGCAAGCTCCCTGCCTCATAATTTGAAGGGCAGGGTGCCTTCCCACCCACAACTCCTCAGTACTGATCACATTTATAACAGAGTTACTGGGAACACCCAAAGGGCTGTCATTTCTGACATACCTCAAATGATTTTATCCTCGAAGGTACAAAGTGCAGCTATCTGGACTCAACCTCAAAGGACTGAATCAGTCAGCATTAATGCAGTGTCCTCTGAGGGCAAAACACTGTAAGAACTGACCACAGCTACAGGGAGACAGCTGAGTGTTAAGGGCTTAGGTACACATGTGTGCACATGCGTGTGTGGGCACTGAGCCTTCGGAGGCAGTACTTCCTTTTATCCAGACCTGCAAGCTCAGCACCACAGCAATGCTTAGCATCACTGCGCAAGTGAGGCTAAGTCTTAGAGATGAAATTTAAATGATTCTTTCCTCCACCACTTAAAACAAGAATAAAAATCATTATACACGTAAAGTTATGGACGAACAGGGGGTGGGGTGAGAAAAGACCATCAAATATACATGGAATAGGTTAACAATGAACGTGGAATGTATATTTTAAGAAAGTTCAGGAAAATACATGTTGAAGAAAAATGAGCAGTAATGCCGCGCGCGCATAACATGCCTGATGGTTTTCAAAGCCCACTGACTAATCAACTTGGTCCTCCCAGTAATCCTGTGATGAACACAAAGAGGCGACAGCCTTCCCATTTTAAGAAGAAAAAACTGAGGTCTAAACTGATTTGCTGCAGGCCAGATGGCTAGTAAGTAGTGACAAGATGATAGCTGGGACTCTTCATTCCCAGACCAGTATGTTTCTTTAGTTACTCTATCCTCAATGTGCATTGAGGCTTTAGAGACAAAATTACCCTCGGCTCTATTTCAAAAGGGCAGCTAAAAAGAGAGAAAAATAAGGCAATGTGTTTGGTCTATTATTTTACTGAGCTCTCCAGATTCTTTACCTACTGAATATTTCATGAACATGAAGACCCCCCCTTTAACTGCTTCATTCCTGCCCCAAATTCATAAGACAAAAATAATTTAATTTTGAACCTTTTGTAGTGTGAGGTGATTAGAAAATATCTTCAACAAACTTCTAATTATATCCTCAGGGTCAAACATTTGAAACCTTATTTTCATTAAACTGGCACTGCCATCAACTCTGCTTAATTTTTAATACAGCTCTTTTTCTGTTTATCACTACCTTATATTCAGCTAGGAAGCAAAACCTTCCAACTCCTCCCTTGGTCCAGATAAAGGAGAATGAGGGAGTTCTGTTATAGCTGCTGTTCTTCATTTATTAACCTGGAAGGCAATGCTGATTGGATTGACGATCTGATTGGATTGTCAGGAAGGGGTGGAACCGCTGTGAAAACTGAGAATGCTGTTAGGTCACTGCAGCTCAAATACAGTCTACAGACCAGGACATGCTGGGCCGCAATGAGACCCAGAGAAGGAAAGGAAGTGCTCAGAAACTCTTACAGCAATTTCACACAGTAGTTTTATGTCTGTTGAACATAATAATAAAAAATTAGGTGGTATTTCAAATGCTTTTTATTTCACTTTTCTAGTCATTTATTTTTATTGTATTTTACAGAAGTATTGATCCACAACAAATTGGAAAAGGAATAAAAGAATTGGTCCATCGCCACAGGTAGTTTGAGAAGCACTGTGCTGGGCAACTCCACCAAACCTTCTGAGTCAGGTTTTATCTGTGAGGGATATAACAATTTCCTAGGATATCAAAGCTACCTACATCTCAATGAGAGAACAAAGTTCAATATAAATACGTATTTGTAATAACCACCTACATTTGCAATTATTCACTGTGTTCTGGTTCTCTGGCCAACTTCTGCATACATGGGTAATGAGAAGCAAACAATCCAGAAATGAGTCAAAACAAATGTCAATAATGTGTAAGGGATTTCAGTAAAACCCAAGGGACCCTATTGGAAACCGGAAATTTAGAAAATTTGAACTCTTTAGTTATACCACTGACTGAGACCAGCCATGCTGAGAAAAGAATGGCTGTCCCTACCCTTCCTCTGCTTTTTGGTAGCTGAGGTGAAATGAGCAGGTGGTTTCAGTTCAGTTCCTCATTTATAAACTGGCTCTGCGAAAATACACACACAAAGCCACTTGTTTGGTAGTCTCAGAAGAGGGGCTAAGGACTGACCGGACATGAGACACAATTACCCTCTCACCCTAGAAGGAAGTCCCTGCAGGTTAGGGGTGATGATTATCAGTAGGTCAGGATGAAAAAAGCCAGCACAGCTGCTGCCTATGTGGGGAGAAGCTGAGGGAGAAATAGAAGATTTTCATTTCTGGATTACTTCTTTCACCAGAACGAACTGATTTAAGAAAATTAATGATCACGTTATCATTAATATATGTTTTTTAATCCCTCATGCTCTTTCAGATTGTTAAATCTCCATCATTTTGAGGAAGCATTTTAAGTTATCGCCTCTTGAAAGTCGCACTTTTTTTTTTTTTAAGGACAAAATAAAATACGATGGAAAATTTCTTTTTTGGGGGGTAGGAGTAATGGACCCAATGGAATTGAGTTTGATTACCATGATATTTTGTATGCATATAATTTCATGGGCAGACAATGGATGTGTTATCAACACTAACACAGCCTGTTTCCTGTTCTCATAGGTTTCTTGGGCATTTGTGATAATGCAGACTCCCTCTAGTGGCTACAGTAATATATGTAAATTCACAGGTTTGTTAAGAAAGGGTTATCTTCTGTGATCTGGCTGTTTTTAAAAGAAAACATTTGTTTTCAATGTGTAATTTCTTTTTGGAGTATTTCAAATGAGGTAATAATATATCAGTCAAAGAAACTGCAAAATTATCTCAGTGTATATGGTAAATATTATGTTTAGTTATAATTCTTATAACTGATTAGACAATAATTGATGCTTCTGAATATTCAGAACAAAGAAGACTCACTACCAGGCTTATTAATAGGGTCATGATTATTCTTTACCAATAACTAGCACTTACCATTTAGGTGACTGAAGTTTCATAGACCGATTATTTCCAAAGCAGGTATCAGGTCGTTAAACAGAATCATTATAACCCGATTCCCATGACGAAGGCTTAATTTAACATAACAAACATGTAACTTTTCAAGTGAAATTACTGATTTCTGAAATATTAGAATTAAAAGTTTTGGTTAAAGGAGACAATATGTGGAAACTCTATACATGGCACACATACACACAAAAGAAACCCCACAAAATTGAATATAAATTATTACTTTTGCCATCTAACCCTGAGACCTTGTTTACAGATGAAACACAGAAATCTGGAAACCAAACAGCTCAAATGACTTACTCACATCACTGAACCGGTTAGCAGAGTAGGGAACTGCAATCCGGGTACCCTGATTCACTCTTCTTGGACTATGTATGACTCAGGAGAAATAGTCCTAGGTTTGTTAGCTTTCTTCCCTTAAGTTGCATCTCAGCACAGACTTGTGACTATAAAATATTTAGATTGACTTTTCCCATGAAAAAGTCTCATTCCTTTAGAGATATCACATCTTTTTACATTTTATCGATTATTTAAGAACTTTCAGAGACATTTGTTAATGGACATAACAAGCTCTTTTTATGGAATGAAAATGAGAAATTAAGAATTAATAATAACAATAATATATGCAGATGCCTGGTCCTAATGCTCTCCTAGTTACTATGGACTTAAGAGTTAAACCTCGAGTTTCTTCGAAGTTTTTGGGATTTTGTGAACAAATGATGCCAAATTAGTAAAAGTGCTTTGGAAATTGTGGTAAGTTCTGTAAAAACAAATTCTCGTTTTAGTTAGCCAAAGTTAAATCACACTAAAAAAAAAAAAAAAAAGATTTCATCTGTTCCTTTAGTTTCCTGAAAGATGAAGGTAAGTAGAAGGAAATCACTAATCTGTTTGGAGAATGACTGAAAATAGAAGAGAATCACTAATTCTCTCCACAAATGTTATTGACTGGCTGTGCTAGGTGCTAGAGAATACATTATAACTTCCTTCTGAAAGTTATGGCATTTGATTTGGACTAGAATTAAAATCCTCTTACAGTCCTAGCTGTGAACTATTATGTTCATGTACAAATATAGTAACGGATGGCCAATTCTTGGGGAGAACCAAACACATTTCAATCATTGCATTTTTTCACAAGAAAATTTCTAAGCCTACTCTTATCAACCCATATTGTAAACTCTGAGGAATAGAGAGTGTGTCTGTCTTGTCCACATCTGTGTACCCAGCATGAAGGATAGAGCCAGGCACAGAACAGGCACACGTTACGTGTTTGCTGAATTTGAACTCCAGAGTGGAGATCATCAGAGTTCATCTGAAGGGTGAAGGGTTGAAGAACTGAAAGAGGAACTGAGCTAAGGGAAGATGGATATGCTTTAGTGAGTGGCCTGTCCAGGAGACAGTTAGCCTTTGTAAACCGCATGTTACCTAACCACCTGCTGCTGGGGGCAGACACTCCATTGGGCTTCACTTTTCAGAAAGGCTAATGTTGATTACATTCATCAATATTTATCCAGATATGATGCAGCATTCCCAAACTGTCCCCTACGCTCCAAGTTGGTGGATGAAAAACGCATCTTAACCACTGATTAAAATGTCAGAAAAGCAGATAACAGATATCAACATTGATTCTTCAGAGTTCATACCAAATAAACACACACCAAAACAGAACCAGTTTACATTATTCACTTTTTATTCTTTAAAGGCTGACCAAAAGGCACAAAACAGGGCTCGCTTAGACGAGATGTCTTCACATATTAGACTTATTGATTGTGACAATATTTTTGGAAAACAAGAGTAGAATCATCTCACTCTATATTTCCGTGTCAAACAGAATGACCAACTTAAAATATAAAAATAAAAAGAGTAGAAAACATGAAATTCAACTGGTTTTCCAATGTCCCATGTTTTTTAATGTGTTTTTCTTTTTTTAAATCATAACACGTGATGGGTGATAGAAGCTTCTTTTTACTGTCAGAGAGATCAAAGACAGGTTGAAAAAGAATCCATAAGCAGATGCTGCCCAGTGACAAACCTGAAAGAAGCAGACAGGGAGGCCAGATGTTGGGGTGACCTTTGGTCTGCAGAGCACACTGGCATGGTGTTGATTTAGATGGTTGTTGGCAGAAGCTTTAGATCCAGCAGCAGGGGGAAAAACACTAAACTATGGGATCCTTTCCTACTCTTTCCCTTCACTAGAAAACCTGAGCCCACTGGTCAGTAGCGCTGATAGCTGTCAAAGAAGCTGAATTCACCACACACCCTGCCAGTAGGTATCACATCAAAAAGGAGTGAGCGGCATGAACGCAAACATCTTCAGGCTGTGCCATTTTGCATCCCACTCAACTTTCAACAGCTGTTTCTTGAGTGAATACAGACACAAAGTGATTATGTAGAAAGGACAACACATTCAATATGCAGGACAATGTTTACATTTATTATACAGTCATTAATAGAGGAGAGAACTAAGAAAGACTGACACGTCTGAAAAGTTAATGCCCTCTCAATAAGTCGAATTAAGTGCCCAGTGAAAGTTCTCTTTAACTGAACTCTGAACCATCAACTCTGAAGAAGGATGAGAAAGTATCTTTTCATCAAGCAGAATTACTCAAATCAGTACTGCAGACACAAACACACACACTCACACACACAAAACATAATGACGTTACAGTTTGAAAGACTCCTGTCACGTTATGTGATTATTCCCATCATTCACTCAATAGGAATTTAAAGGATTTTTCTAGTAACCCTAAGGTTCTTATTATTGTAAGTACTCGTAAATAAGGCAAAAGTCTCAAATCTTCGATTCTGACAGAATTTTAAATCTGCGCCACCACACAATGCTAAAACACAGCACACAAATAGAAGCTTGCTTTATAATATTAGATATGATTGAAGACCACACAGTTCTTCTGACGCTTTTAGACATTTTGTCACTTTACCTGGAGAAATATACACTGCTTATTCTGCATTGCTGCTGATGTCCAGCGCTTGTCAAAACCTCTATCTGTCAAGGCCTTCACAAAGAGTTGCAAAATGACAGATCAGGATGTCTGAGTGGATGGAGCCCCAGGAAAAATGGAACAGATAGAAAATTCATGACTCTAAACTACATCAAAGTGACTTCTGTCAACATCATGTCAAAAGAACTGTTCATTTTAAGAGTTTTTTTGTGTTTTTTTTTTTGAATTATATAAACACTTTTTTGAGTATGAGCTCAGTGTAATGAAAAATTTTTCTTGGTGTACAGTATGATCATCCAAATGTTCTGAAAATATACTTTATAGCTCATCCAGGAATAAGGAAAATTCTAATAGTAGACACTGTCTGCCAGTTAAAGCCAATGACATTCAAGAAAGATGTATGAAGATACTATCAGCTTAAAATAGGACAAACCATCTGGCTATAAAGCAACAAAAGCATATTTTTTTTGCATATTTTCTGGACCCTACAAATTTCTACAACTGGATTAAACTGTATTCTTCTACAGTCAGTTGTGATCCATTGTTCTGCTTAGTGTGACAATTCTAAAACAATTAATTCTGTGTTGTTTTCCTAAATAGGTTTCCTAAAATATCTGGTATTACTTTAATTTTAAAAAATCACTGTAAAACCCTCAAAATACTTAATCTCATTAAATTATTGTTTCAGAGGGGAATAAAAAAATAAATGGCTTATAATGTGCAATACTGCATACGCAGAACCACTCCATAATCACATTCAAAGAGTCATTCACCGAAAGATATATGAGTTGCATAAATCTGGAAATGCCCACTCTCCCATTTTAATTCCCAACACCTTTCAGGGAGGACGGCTGGCACCTGGTGCCAGAACACAGGCAACTTGATATCACATTGCTCATACGTCACTGAAATAAACAGGATGAGTGACCTTGTGAAGTAAAGACCATGGACGAGGCAATGTGTGTATCTATAGAGGAGACAGGAGGGGAAAATACGAATAGTCCACCACACACACACACACACACACACACACACACACACACATTCACAGGCACCCATGCATGAACACGGACACACGCACATGAAAGATGGATCAAACATGCAATTCCACCGTCACTGCAACTGTCTGCGATTCTGTCGATTAGTTACCCTACTCACTTAGCTGGGAGTTAGCAATTTTTCCACTAGTCCCTTCTAACAGCTGTCCTTACAGAGGCCATCTACAACCCGTATACTAGTGGCTACTGACTGGGTGCACGCGCCCCGTTGCAAAAAAGGTCCATTATCTATGATCAGAAAGGTTTGCTTACCTCCATAATGACAAAAGATCTCAAACATAATGGCCACTTCCAGTTTGGAGAGAAGAAGCTTGCTTCAAAAGGATCCCTTCCTTGCATTGTGTCTAAATATGTATGGGAAGTGCCATCCATTAAGGTAAACGTAGGACAAGACTGCCATTTCTTATTATAGGAAGAACTCCATCAATCTTGTGTCCTACTTACGAAAAGATGTTTATTACCTGTAAGTGTACAGAGGTGTGGGCTTCACAGCAGCGGTGATTGGTAATAAGCTTCTTTTTCTCATTTACATTGATAGCAAGCATTAGTGAAGATATATGCATTTCATTTCATGGTTCAGAAAGAACAAAGTATATGTATATGTGATAGCAGTGGGTGGTTAATGAAATGGTCTGACAAACATAAGCTAATACCATACCAGAATGTGAACTGGCACACCTGTTCCTGCTTCACAGACTTGCAATTCTTCAGGAAAAGTTACCATTCTCCAGGATTGAAGCTACTATTTAGACATCAATATGCTCCAAGGAAATTTTTAGTCACTTTTTTTCTGTTGTTGTTACAATCACTAAAGGGTGGCTATTTTTAATGATATCAAATCTCTTCTGCTTGTGTCCTAAGAGTAATGAAAACTTCACACATGCATGAAGCTCCAGTAATTATTTTAAACTGCCTTCTGTTGTCCCCCAGAGGAACACGGTGGTATTTGTTTGATGCAGTTTAATTAGTGTCAGGGTAATTAATGCTATGCTATCTACATGAGATCAAAACCCTTTCTTTGTAACACTCTGGTAACTAAGAACTAAGAAAAGGAAGCGTTTTGAAAACGTCGAGGCATGGTGTTAACCTGGGTGCACGAGGGAGCCGACTTGCTCCTCTCTTTCTCCATGCCTCGCCCAAATGGCAATTTCAGTCCCTCCCAGGACAAGATCAGACCAGCAATACATTGGAACCACACTGTCAGGCATAAAGGACCCAGTAGCTGCTATGGAATCAAATTCTTTTTTTATGGGTATAATCAAATTAACTAAAACATTCACGGTCACCAGGCACCTTTTGCCAGAATTTAATCCTTTAATAATGAAATAGTAAACTTTTGCACTGATGGAGAACTAGAGTCCCTTGTAAACAGATATTACCATGCGCTGATGTATTTTTTCCAAATACAGGAATCATTGGTTTAATGAATGAATGTGATTTTGCTTAAGTGCCTGAATAAAATTTGCATTTAATAGTAGGTATAGATATTCTCTCTATTTGACAATAATGTTAAGAGAGGAAAAACAGAGATAGGCAAGGAGAGAAGTTAAGTACACAAAAATTCTAGACACACACATAATGTGCACTACCATAAATCCTTTTAACTGTTTCTTTGGTAATAAGCAACGGTAGTATAAATCTCCCAACACACAAACTCAAGCTGATCACAGGCTTAAGGAAATAGCTCCAGTTATCTTGACTGGATAAATTATTATATCCTAGAGGTTATCCCAGTTTCTAATAAAGCACTATGGCTAACAAACAAAAATAAAAAGATCAACCATTTTCTTTATTTTATAACAGATGAAATTACAGGCTGCATAGAATAGACAGAATGGCACTGAATTTATTTTTACTCTCAAAAATGCACCATGCAATGTTCATTTTGGAAGAAGACTAGTGCTTTAACACAATGATGATAACCAGCATTAGACTGATAACATTTTTTATGGAAAGAGGAGGCTTAATGGCACATATCTAAAAAAATAAACATGACTGGTTGAAAGTCAATCCAAATGGATTTAGCCTATTATAGGTATAAGTATACTAAGCATGGAAATAACCTTTGCACTGCATAAGAAATGAACAAAGGAAAATACTTCTAGAAGGAACAAATGATAAGTCTATAGTAGACTACAGTCGTTATGAAATTGGGTCTGTATCTATCAGTGGCTGAAATTAAGGTTAACGTTATAAAAGAAATTTCACTAGCTCGGGCTGGCGGAGTATCACCAGTTAAGAGGGCGTGTGTAGAATGCTTCTTGAGGTCATTCTTTACTGAGTATCTAGTGGGATCAGCTGACTAGCAAAATATGTTCTTTCACATCCTCAGTTCTGCTTCCTGCAACTTAGTTGTTTATCAATTAAAGTAATAAATACAAGTGACTTTGATAACCCAAGAAATGCGTTATGTAGTAAAGTAACCTCCAGGAACCCCGCAATAAGAACAGCGTGCAAAGTTCAACAACTGTGAAGGAACTATTAAAGAGGACACACAAACAAGTGACCTTGACTGACAAACGCACTTCATTCTGGCAATAAACAGCGGTGGTGCTGATAACTGTTCATTGGCGCAGAGAGTAATTACCTATCTGTCAGCGTTGCTGGTGTGTGCGAAATAGTATAAATGAAACATACATAATGTAGGGCAATAATATCGGGCATGCAGAACCTAATGTATTATCATCATTCTCAGGACCAGGTTTATGTGGCTGCCACCACTGAGTAAATGCCTTCTAGCCATGATAATTTCATTCTAATCTCTGTTCCATATTATAATTTTCATAGCTAAAAGATACTGAGGAGCAATACGTTTCAATCAAGGGCTAAATAGAACACAACCTGTAACTGGGTTTTATACACCTATATGTATTTTTTCTTTCAAAAAATTTAGTCAATTTATGAAGAGACTGGAATAAGCTATAAATTTATGGGTGACAAACCCTGTCTGTACCAATGTCATCATGGTGGAGATGGGCTGAAAGGGGCCGAGGGGAGGGCTGGGAGCTTTGTCTCCCATTGCTCTCAACAAGACACAATTCTATCTTTTTTAAATGTTTCCGTTCTGTTCCAAAATATAAAGCAAGAATGCATTTTTGAGCAAAATAAAAGATAGCCCCTATTCAATAGGAGAAAAACAATCACCTAAGACATATAGGAGACAATAGGAGAAAAACAATCACCTAAGACGAATTATCTTGATTTGCATGAATTGCTTAACTGTGCAACAGAAACACAGAATAATCTCCCACATCTTAATACTCCACTATTCTTATAAAACTGTCTGACCCTTGCCTGCTTGTTTCTTTTTTCCTTTAATGCAAATGTAATTTGATGACACCTCTAAATCATATTTAAGACCATACAAATGAAACCAGGAAAATCTAAGTAGCAGATAGGCCAGCAGGACAAACTCCCATTTCAAGAATGAAGCATGAGAAACCCTCACAGTTAACAGGGTGAACAAGAGAAAGCAACGTGTCCCAAAATGCGTAATAGAAACAGAAGCTGGTCAACTAGCTCTGTCATTCAGAAAGGGAAGAGAATATATGAGTATTGAGAAAACACACTGGATTGTTTTAATCTAGTCCTCTTATGTTTACAGCAAGAGTACATATTTTTGGAAACATTAGGGCAGACTGAACTAGTAATTAATGCAATAATCCGCCTTTTTAAAGAAGGATTTTAATTGAATGTCCAGTGTCACAGTTCAAATCACAGGAGTGACTTTAACTATGAAAGGACCTCATCTTCATTCTTTAACTTTTTGTTCGCTGGTTTCTCAACGTGGTTTTCTACAATTAATATTGTAGGTGACAGGAGATTAAGCAAACCAGAGAAATTTTATAGCTTGTTTTCCTGCACTGTGAGCCTTTGTTCTCTTCATTTCTCCTTCCATGTTTCTAGTCAGGGGAGAAAGCAAAGAAGCTGACTAAGTACACAAACTTGTTAGGGATACGCTATATTAACTTTCAGAGAAGCCCCTTTATTTTAAAGAAAAGGCAAGGCTGACATAATCCTAAACATGAAGACATTTTTTAAATATTTTTTTAGTTGCTCAGATTATGACATTCAGTAGCTCGTCCATTCTACTCAGGCATCACCCCACTGGATTATATGGCTAGCCCAATACAGAAAAGATTTTAACCAATTTCAATAAAACCTGGTATTTCAGGACACCCTATCAAAAGGCATATCTGGTAGATGAATGTCTGTTAAGTTCCACAGATAGCTCTTAATCATCACAGCAGGTTATGCATTTGATTAACATAATACTCCTTACCTGAGTAACCTAAGTCTTTCTTGATGTGTACCATCCTATGTGTTTTACATGTAAGTTTAAGAATAGAGTATGTATCAGAACATAGAGCATTTTCAGGAAAAGGTATTATCCTACTTCACTGAGTCTAAGAATAATAGCACATTTTTCACATCTCACTTCTTTGAAATAGCTTCTTGTAGTCTCTGCCAGCCAGGTGGCAGCTTTTCACACCTTTGATAAGATCGAGAGTGTCCAGCATCAAAGCATTTAGACTTGACTCTTGACTGTTGAATTCAATGAAATACAGTATTTCATGCTATTCTGGCTTTGAGGAACATCTGTTCGTATTTATCTTAAAATGGTCCTGATTACAATCACTCCTTAACAAAATATCCAACCAAATAATATACTTATGTTGCAATAGATTATGTCTGGGAGACACAAAAATGTCTACTTAATTAACTAAATCAAACAAGTAGTTGATTTTATGGGGGGAAAAAACTCCACTAAACTTACCATGGTTCTACTGACTGTATTAAGACCACATGCACCTGGCATTGGATATATTCTGGATATATTCAGGCATTTATCTCTGTGGCCAGCTCGATGATTAAGCATGGTCACATTTATTGGTGATTCTCAATCTAGGCATGGGGCAGAGTCAATGGATTTCTTTACTCCTCTCCAGCTCCAGCAAAGGAAGGGACTTCCTCCCTCCATCTCAGAAGTATGGTCCTAGGGATCAAGTGTGTCTGATGGGCTGTGTCTTGTTACTATGGTGTGTTAAAGTGGTAAAAACACTGAGAACTAGTAGAGAATATAGTCTGCCTAGTTCAAAACAATTTGGGTGGGGGAAACCACCTTTCCATAATTTTCTCAAATAGTCCCAGGTATAATACATTTATCTATAAATGTGATTAGAATCAAGTTGTTTATTGTGTCCTTATACACCAGAAAATGGCTACTGCATTTCATAGATATTATTCTCACTGCTTGAAACCTAATTCAATGCATGTGTTGAATAAATGAATGAATCAATGAGTAAATGAATGATATTCGCTTCATCAGGTTAGTTATATTTTTTTAAAAAATGTGTATCCTAATTTGATGTTGCAAAGCTCTCTCTCTCTCTCTCTCTCTCTCTCTCTCTCTCTCTCACACACACACACACACACACACACACACACACACATCTCAAAGTACTCCATCATGTTCTTTGGTGATATAAGTTTTTTTAATTTTTTTTGTAATAGAATTATGTAGGATTGATGGTTTTGCAGTTAAAGTACACTTTTAAATCAGAAATTAACTTTTAATATATGGCTTGGTGATGATAATACTGAGATATGTAAAGTGTAGTTGCCTTCTTACAGGCAATATACTTGATTAATTTTGAACAATTTAACAGTGAAAGATTAATTAAGAATTTCATCCTGTACAGGCCATCTTTCTTTTCCAATTACATTCCTTTAGAGCCACTATAACTGTTTTAATAATTGTACTGAAAAATGCTAGAAAGTATCAAGGTAATACAGTGATTCAGCAAGAAGAATAAAATTCAGAAACATGGCACTTTGATATTTGGGTCATTTAACACTGTAATGTTAAACTGAATTCCAACAGGTTATTATAACCTAGGAGGTCTAAAATCAGCCTTAAATATTTTTATTTATATAAAAACTTTTATTACGTATCTATTTGAAAATACTTTGCTAACAAAAGAAACACTGCTAAGAACTCCCCTAATTAAATTCTAGATTACAAGCTTATAATAACATCTCTCACTGAAAATACATTCAGTAGAATCCTTTGAAAAAAAGTATATACCCTAATGAGCTGTACACTTGATCCTAACTCAAGGAAATTTCAGAGTGCAAAGGTTAAGGTGAAGCTAGAGTTCATGGTAAAACTGACTATGAGACTGAGAAAATGTGCCAATAATTAGTATAGGGAAAAAGTCTTAATTTAGGAGCTCTTTGTTACTCTTACGCTAGGAAGATAGTTGTGCTCTAAATAATCATTCTTTTCGTATACTAACGAGAGATTATTAGTAATTTAGGTATGTAACTTCTCATCTTTTCAACTTAGGTAATCAGCATCCTAATTCTAATGAAAGAGAAGTAGTTGTCAAAAGTTTAGCAATTCTGAAAGTTTCCTTCACTGATTTGGTTTCTGATAAGTGAGTTGCAGCAAGAAATCTTAGTTGTCTCAGGACAATACATATAAGTTCTCGTCCTAAATAACAGCTCTAGTTGTTTATTAACAGGATGAAATTAGGTCCATTTAATCACATATCAAAAATATCAAAATAACCCCTCTCTGCTTAACAGAGAGGCTGTCCAGCATCACCACCATCAACAGGCTTTACTAGGAAGACCTGGGTTGCAACTGTCTCAGCTATTCACATTACACCTGTGTCTTACCTCTTTGGACCACAGTCATAGTAATGCCTCATTGGTACATAGTAAGCCCTTTAGAAATGAGAGCAAAGATTATTATCAGAAAAAATGTTTTCTTAAAACAAGGCCTTTAGATTGCTATCAAAAACAGAACTGAGCAATCCATCTACTTAATGCCATCTAGTAGCTCACAGAATCAGAATTTGTATTAGAAACTCTGAGTGATTCAGCTTTCAACAATAAGACATTAGTATGCATTTAGAATCTACACCTGAATAACTCGAACTGCATATGCTATGCAACATATGTGTGTACCAAACAAGCCTTCAAGAGAGAAAATGAAAGTCTGAGAGCTGTACTAAGATAATACTTTCATCATTAATGGAGTTCATTTTCATTTAGTTTTGAGGTCCCTGGAGGCCAACAAAATGAATATCCAAGCCAACACTATTTCCCAAATTCCAGAGTCTATTATCTGTCTCAATATGTTTGTCAGATTCAAGGCCAAACACCCCCGATAACTGACTAGTAAATCAGCTTTCTGATGTCATCTCCAGATGAAAGTTCATTCCTAGGCAGAAATGTAAACCGAGTTGTGCTTATTTGGTACCAAAGAGCAACTTCTTCCTATCTTTTGAGTGAACAGAGACCTCAAAACTCAATCAGACTATAGCTGTTTAAGAACTCAATAGTCTCTACTGCAAAGGTAGCTTGCAATCAAAAGTCAATCACTGGGAATGGCATTAACAGTCATTTTAAATGAAGAGTTGCCCAATCACTAACAAGGCAGGGCTCTATTGGATAGTGATTCCCAAATTACACTAGGAAACCATTTCACCAAAACATTAACATTTTATTAATTTAGTTTTGGTTTTCTTTCCTCATTTTTCTAACTTGTTTTACGGAAGACTGAAAATCCAAAATTCAAAGTGCAACTCTCTGTTCTGACCAATCATGAACTCTAGATTTCTGAAAAAGGTTTATTAGTCAATATATATAAATATGAAATGAGATGAGGCCATTTTTTAATAATTCACTACAAAAGTATATCTCGAAATAGATATACATGGGCATATGACTGGCAGTGAGGAGAGCAAGAAAGATAGAGGGAAACTGTGCTTGGAATCAGATATGCTAATTACATAATTCTAATCCCGTCAGGTTTGCTGTTGTTTCTTTTCCAGCATCCAACTATGTACAATGGTCTCTGGGAGCAACGGCTATAGGCAGAAAGGCAAAGGAACTGCTCTTTCCTTGCTTGTCCGATTGTATGTCAATTCATCTTAATACCAAGTCATCTGGATTGAATAACATATTGGGCAATCGAGTGTAAATCTCATCTAAACTAACACTGAGTCCTGACTGTAAATTTTATCTCATCTCTGTATTTCACTTCGGATTATAAAAGATTTGAATGAAATACCAGCTTTACTCTTAAATTTACTGAGTTGGGAGATTCTAGGACATCACCTTCTGCTCCCCATTTTGTCCCCAGAGCTGCTACCTGGTCACCCTATGTGACAAGACATCCTTATTCCATAGTCACAATCAGCTAATATCCCGCCACTTTTCTTTGGTACTTTGTAAAATTTTATCACAATTTTGTTGTATGTGAAATCTTTAAGGAAAGAAGTCTCCAATGAAAAACCACAAAAGTAAGAATAAAACATGTTTTTAAAGTATAGAGGCTACTAAGCAGCCTAGACATCTCAGTTTGTTGCTTTACATACTGTGTGTGATAGCCACCCATTTAACCATTTGATGCCGAATACTGAAGAGTTTCTAGAAGAAGGTGACTGAAAAGATGACATATAATAAAATGAAAATACTCATGAAAACATACAGAAAAAATAATAAAAGAAGACTAAGAACAGAATGTGCAAAAAAGTTTAGAAGGACTAACGTAATTTGTGGTTATTGAAATATAATACCTCCACATTGATCACCATGAGCTCAACTGGAGTTTCTAAAACGATACCATAATTTTTATATTCAGTATTTTAATGACTTTTAAAATTTAGCTTGTTACTTACTTTTCTGAATTAAAGTTTTATTAGAAATTCATTATTTTTTTCAAATATGGCTTAACAATAGTCTGCATTCTTGAATGTATATAAGTAGATACAATATATGCATTCTGATTGTTAAATATTCAACACTAAAAGTATTAGTTATTAAAATCACAGCACATATAGCAAAATGATAGTCGAAAATATGTACATAAACTTTTCCTTCAAACAAAGCCTGAAGATATTTGTAAATATGTGTGTAGAATACACACACACACACACATTCAAATAATGCATTCATTACTGCTTAGAATGTAAATAAATAGATTAATGAAATGGTGAAAATTATTAAGAGACTAGAATTTTGGAAACTATAAGGCTGTTCATGAAAAACTGGACTGTTTTCTATGTTCATCATTTAGATTGTGTATTTCACAAAGAATGAAGCAGTTCTTGAAGATATTAAAAGATATCTTTGGACTAGTCTGCATGAAACTATAACTGTGTTACAAGCACAAGAAAAAGGATAAATGGTATAAACGAAGTGTGGCTTTTTCAAAGAAGAAAAAAGAAATTATCAACTGAGAAAAGTGTTCTCCTCAAAAGAACTTAAGACTCAAAAATAAAGCTGAACAGATCTCAAAGGATTCGATTTCTGAGTTAGCTTCACTATGTTGATTTTTCTTTCTCATGAGATATTTCACCTCACATTTCACCACAGTATTTGGTTGACAGTTTTCTGTAGGCCGTATCAAACACAGTGCTCTTGGATAAGAACAATGGGGCTCAGTTCATTTTTCTGAGGGTGTTGTTCAAGCCACAGACAATCACAGCAGATTCAGTCTCACTGATTGCATAGTCTCAGAACCAGGCTCTGATTCTGGAATCTCTCCACCCCCTCCTAGCCTACCAGTATCACCAGCTAAGTACTTCTAAAGCACAGATATGAACAGACTCTCTCCAAAACTCCCAATGACTTCCCACAGTGCAGATAAAACCCATCTTATTTAAAGTGGGGTCTGAGGCATCTCCTAACTTGACTCTAACTTACTTTTAAAACACCCATCACTCAAACACCACTACTTCTCGCTGAAGTCCGGTTAGGCCAAGCTGTTTACCATTCCTTAAACTTGCCTTAAATCTCTCTCTCTCTCTCTCTCTCTCTCTCTCTCTCTCTCTCTCTCTCTCTCTCTCTCTTTCTCTCTCTGTCTCTCTTCTCACATGGTTGGCTTTGCTCTGGCATTGTTTCAATTCCAACCTACTCATTGGCACAGTCAAATGCCACTTCTTTTACATTTGTTCATTCATCATTCATTTGTGGAGTAAATTCTGTTCAAGCAATGCCTGTATGCCAGGCACTGTGTTGGGCCCTTTCTGTCTTGAGCCGTTCTTATATTCCCAATTCCTCTAATCTTAGTTAGGAGCAATCTTGTTTTTTCCTGAATCTTGCTATCACCTTGTCCATCAATCAGGACGCTTGGCATATTTAGATTCAGAAACGGGCTTCACACGTCACTGCAGGACCACAGTGCTTGGCCCATAGTGGGCACTCAATAAATGTCATGAATGGATCAATCAGTGGTCGAGTTACAGATGAATATGTAAATATAAAGCATTTTGTAAAATACAGATGTTTTTATTTATATTATATTTATTATATATTTGTAGAAGTATATATAATTTATGCATATAAAAGATGTCGAGAGATCTGCTACTTCTTGAACAGCAGAATCACTGCAAACCAGGTCTCAGTTTTTACATACTTCACAGCTAAGTGGAAATGATTTCTGGATTGGTGGCCCCACGGCTCTGGGACCAGTCAATGCAGGGCAGCCGTCCTCTCTAGGAATGAGCAAAGGATGGCTCTACAAAGAGGGTAAAGTGTCAGTGAAGGCCGTTTTCCCCGTGTTGATCTTGTCATCTGTCCCTCTTGGAGAGGAGCCCCTGCCTTAGAGAACGAAGCCAAGGTCTGCAGAAAAGGATCGCCATGGGCATCTCTACTGACCAATCTAATCTTCTCTCTGACTCAACTTTTAGTTACTTCTTTGGAGAACTGGCTAAGTAGAGCATTTACCATTCAGTAAGGCAGATACAAGAAGGTACTCTTGTGAGAGTTATTTTAAATTCCACATAGTCTTATAATGTGCCCTCCTTCTAGAAAACAATGTAGAATTTGATTTAAATCTTCCAAATAAGGCTTGCTCAGAAAGCCATCTACTCAGTCATCAAATCAACAATGCTAATTGCAATTTACAATGTGCAATGTAGCATGTTCTAATAGTCTTATTATAGTCCTTTCAATAATACAGATTCAAAATTATTTCTGTCTTGGTGACTATGTCTCATTTTCATAAATACTTAAAAAAATGATTTTATGGCCATCCTCACTTTTCTGTTCTGTACTATGATTATCCTACATCTCATAGGATTCCTTTGAGGATGAAAAGAAATTAAGTAAAGAACTTCACAGAGCATGGGCAGATGTTGGCAATTCAGGAAATCAGAACTAGTAGCAGTAGCAACAGCAGTAGTAACATTTGTAGTAGTTGCTGTTAGCCTGGCTTTTCTTTTGCAATTAAAAATCTTGAAATTCATATCCTAAAACTCTAAAAACAGAAACCCAATTTGTAGCTACAAAAAATAGCACTCTCACAGACAAAAATATAGATACATCAGCAATCCTTTTTAAAACACTTCTCTGGAACTAGCCTTTTTCAGCAGCACTTATAATCTGGAGCTCAGAACAGGGAACAAGCTGGCCTGCCCAAGGGCAATTTTTGTACCATTAACTCAATGCTAGAATCATCATGTCACTTTAAACGCAGAGAGATAAATCTAAAGTCATAATTTTGTAATATGGTATATATTATCACCACCACTTGATCGTGCATTTTCAATTTGCATTTTGAAAAGGACTTTGTTTTGCTCATCATTGCAGCTCCAGCTGTGAACTGGTACGTTATAGCCAATCAAGATACATTTGTTGAATAAATGCTTGAATTATTATAACAGTAGATACACTTCTTTCTCCTTGGGATATGAATCTTTGTTACAATACTAAAATTTTCTTAAACATTGTATGGCCAAAAGAGAATAATCAAAGAGAAAAGAAAATTCAGTATATGAGAGTACACTTTTATTGACTATCTGTATGTACATGTGGAAGAAGTAAGATACTAGCAGATTCTATAGAACTTTGCATACAATTCTACCAGTGCTTATAACTGCCTGAAAACTATTATGTCCATATTGATCTTCTCTCCTAAATATAAGCTACTTGAGAGTTCATATGAGTCTTTACCATATCAGAGAAATTCAATAAAATTTCTGGATAAATGGATAAATAGAGAGCTGATTAGTGAATTAATTATTAAGTAGTACCATCAAACAAAAGTTGTCAGTGTATTGTATGAGACTTGTCAAATGATATGTTTCAGTACCTAACATTACAAAGTTTAAAAGCAAGTTTTGAATTAATCACACGGATACCAAGCAGCTTAACTGCAAGTCAGAAGAAAGTCCAACACTATTAAAAGAAACACAACAAAATTCAGAATCCAAAATAAAATCCTCAATCTCCAGCATGCAGTAAAAGCTATCAGGCAGGCAGAGAAGCAGGAAAATATAGAAAAAAAAAATAATCAATAGAAGCTGCCCCCCAAAATAAGAGAGAGAAATGGGTAATATTTCAAATTAGCAGACGTAGATATTAAAATGGCAAATATAAATGCACTTCATTTGTTCAAGAACACAGAAGAAAACATGAACTTAAAAAAAAAGAAATGGGAGGTCTAAAAATGGAAATTTTAGAGATGAAAAAAAAATACCTGAAATAAAACCATACTGGATGAGATCTACAGATTGGATACTGTAGAAGAAGAAAGCAAACAACTTGAAGAAATAGCAGTAGAAACTATCCAAAAGGAAGAAAATACAGGTAAAAGATTTAAAAAAAAAAAAAAAAAGCATTGTAATGACCTATGGGACAATATAAAGCAGTCTAAGCAATACAAATAATTGGAATTCCAGAAAGAGAGAAGAGAAAGAGGGAGACCAAAGCACTTTCAAGGAATAGCCAAAGGACAAGAATATCCAAATACAAGAGTTGTCAGTAACTTGACTCCTAGCAGCAATCGGAGGGTTCTTGCTGACACATGTAACCTCTTTTTGTCCTTTGTCACATATGTGCTTCTCCTGCAAACTGTCAGTGACTTGTCAGAACTGATCTGGAAGTCTAAGGTCATTCCTCAATGACAGACAGCTCTGGACACGACAGTGTCCCGTTTCTAGTTCTGTGTCACCTACTGTATGAAAACTGATGTCCCGTCACTCTAAGGATAAATAGCTGCATGCAATGATGATATTTTTCTTTAAAGGTTAAAAAAAAATTAACAGGATAAACTGAACATTTAATCATATTTTAAACAAATATTTAATTTAATAATGCAGAGTGAAGAGATATCTTGTAGAAAAGATGTAGAATCCTTTCTCCCTATGTAAGAATAAAGCTGCCCATGCTCCTTATTTGGGAATTCAAATCATTAAATAAAACAAATCTAGGAATAAGGGAGTAAAGGGACTTCAATAAAAGACCTGAGACCCCAATGACTCACAAAGTCTCCAACCAATGAATTACAGGCTAGAATTCCGGAAGCATCTTTGTCTCTTTCCAACATACGTACCTTGAATTTTGGTAGGATTTCTGTTATTCCTCAAAGAAACAACAAACAGCAACTTAATACTTAAACTGTCGTTGCTGAAAAAAGAAAACCCTGGAAAAGTTTTGATTTTTTTTAAAAAGTCTGACACCACTGAAATATACTAAGAGACTGTAAACTAACTATAAATAATCATATTGAGGAAGAGGTGGGAAATCACTAACTGTGAACATTGTTGTAAACTATATACTACATTCTTTAAAGGGGAAAATGGATATAAAAGGACACCCACTGGACAATTAATATAAATCAGCAAACAACACTTATGCTGCCCTTTCCTTATGAGGCTTCCTAACCCACCTTCTTTCATTTCCTTATTGCCCCCAACTTCTCTCATCCTTGTTAGTCACTTTATTCACTCTTATAGATTTTACTACAAAATGTAGAGGAGAAAATATCCCATTCTGCCCCAATTCTAGGATCTTGCCTCTATTTTTCCATAATGCAGCCATTATGTTCACCTCTAGGTCTGATGTTAGCCAAAGGCAGTTGTTTGGGGTGTAGGGAGGTAGTTTGATGGAGCTTCCTGGGGACAGAGTGTTCCATTCCAGGCATGCGAGGTCCCTTTTAGAATGGCAGATGCAGGATGTGTGCTAACAATCCATTTGTATCCCTGCCTGAAAAATATCAGAGGTGATTTCCCACGAGGTAGCTGGAAAGGCGAATATGAGGTAGATTCCTCCAAGGACCTAACTTAGATTCCAGTGTCAAGACAATGAAGAGTGGGGTTACTCCTTCAAGGTCATCAAGGTTCTATATATTGTACTGCAACAATCATGACTTAAATAGTCATGGGGTGCAGTGGCTTCTAAAGTGCTAAATGAGTGATATATAATTTGGAAGTGACTGGGGCAGATTTTTAAGGAACTTCAGCTCATGACTAATGGTTTTGGTAGGTTTTAGGACAACTATGAGAATACAACTGACCATATCCATCAGCTCATGACTAATGGTTTTGGTGGGTTTTAGGACAACTATGAGAATACAACTGACCATATCCATCAGCTCATGACTAATGGTTTTGGTGGGTTTTAGGATAACTATGAGAATACAACTGACCACATCCATCAAAAAATTGGAGTAAATGGGATTTAGAAGAACAAAAATTTGGAGAGAGCACATGAATGTCACTTGCATGGGCAACCAGCATTTATGACACTGGAGATGGTTCTGCAACTAACTTCGTAAAATATCCTCCTCCGCTCACATCCTCAAATATCAACTGCTTAATATATATCAGATTGTTAATTCTACAATTTACGTTTTTTAAGACCCCACAAAGCAAAGCAGAACTACCTCACCTTAAACCACTTTTGTGATAAATCAGTAGTGTAGCAGGTCCACATACTGTTAATTGTCAAGATATTAACGGTGTTGATTTCTAAAAACTCTAGAATCTGAAAAGCCAAACTGAGTAGATTAGCTAAGACAGATTGCTGCTTGTCTAAGTGACTTAGTTTATGTGACAGAGCCACAAGCTGCCTTTGGGTTCACAAGTCCTTCAAAACCAAAGATCCATGCTAATGGAAGTCTTTTCAGCATAAAGCACCCAACAATCAGAGTTAAAGTTTTATTTATTGGCTTTGACCATCTAGTTCTGTTATCAACCATAAGGGCCCCATACACTTCATCAACCTCTAACAATAGCCGCAAGCTTGGACAATCTGTCTTGCGTCTTCATTGGGTAAGACTTCAATGGAATAGCTAGGATTAAAGAGCAGCCCACGCATAAAATGGAAACTCATTAAAATAAACTTTCTCAAAGGGGGAGACTTCGGTTCCAATTGAACTGAACTGTTTTTATTTCAAAGATGAAAGGCCCATTACCCAGTCATACATTCATGTGCTCTTGGCGTAAGTGCTTTCTGTTTGACGACTTTAACTTTGGGTCCCTTCCCATGTCTTTTTGGAGGCTTAAGAAACATAATAGGAATTCAGCCCTTATTGAGCCTGATTGGAACATAGTATCTGTGAACCTCTTAATAATACTTCAGACCTTTATGGTTTAATTTGCAATGGTGTCTCTTTTGTCTGCCTTACTGGCCTTTAATCTAAGGCACAATACACCCACTTTACATTTGTTTGCAGAAAAGCATTGAATACCTAAAGATTTTTTAATGTGCCCATTAGAAATAGTGATTTTTAAAAACACACAGGTATGGTTATTTACATAACAGAATACAAAGATGAATGAATAAAAGGATGATGTCAAAGACGGTTGTTGCCAATTGTTTACATGAAAATTGACTTATAGCTCTGAGCCTGAAAACTTCACATTGAACTTATTATGAGCGTATTTTCAGTGAAAGGAACAATACAATAAAATGAAAAAGTCAAGAGACTGGATAAAATCTCTGTTACGTGAAAATATCAGCTGTCCTATAAAAAAGTAATATAACTAGTATTAGCTGAAGCAAATAATAATATTCTCAAAGCTTTTATTTTATATGAATGACCATTAAGTGAAATGAACCACAATCATGGTTACTTAGATACACAGAATATTCAGAGAAAATGTTAATGTCCAAAGCAATGCAAAAACATCCACACAATGGTTGTACACACATGCCATCAAAAGGAAATTAAGCTCTTTATAAGACCGGTTGCATGTCATTAAATAATTTTAATTCACACATCTTTGTGTGAGACCAAAGTGTATGTCATGTGCATATTTTAAAAGATATTTGTTAAACTAATATAGATCTCTTATGATAAAATATTCCTTTAGATTATGTAATAATAAAGTTGTATGTGCATACTATTTAAATTTTATCACAATTAATAATTGATGGTCTCTGCATAATGGGAGTGTTATAATTTTTCAGCAAAATTTTTCAGCAGACTTTGCTAAAAGTCAGTTATATTTTGAATTTAATCTATTTGTAAATTACTTACAAATAGGTTTTGTTCTTCATGCAAAAATTTATCAAAAATTAAATACATAAATATTTTTTTCTTTAAACAAAAATCTACTATTTAAAACAAAACAGAAATACAAAATCTAATAACATAACTGCAAATGACAAAGTATAGAAAAACATTTGATTCTTACTTATGTTAAAAACAAGGCAACAGGCTCTAAATGGAGTCACTTGTGCTAAGCCCCACCATTACCAAACCAAGACTTAATACCTAATTTACAGTTTCAGCCACAAATGGAATCTTAAACCAGTCAATCTGAAATTACCTGGTCAGCACTAGTGAGGTTATCTGCCTGATGGACCCCTACATCACCTAAAGAAAGGTGACTGTCACAATCAGCTCTTCACTAGTATAACTTCCTTGTTCCGCCTCCCTCTGCCTTTAAAAGTCTTTCATTTTGTACAGTTCCTCAGAGGGGCTTTCTATTTGTTAAATGAGATGCTGCCCAATTCATGAATCCTTGAATAAACCTAATAAGATAAGATTTACTCAGTTTAATTTTGTTTTTTAACGCTTCGTTAAGTTTTTTTTTTTACCTGTAAAGTCAATCTCACCTTTCTTGCATACATTTGTTTTGTGGCTGCTCTTGTTTTTAATAGGAAATGCATTAAAACTTCAACATTAATTTTAACTAACAAACAACGAAACAAAGCCCACCTTCACTGAAAATACTAACAACTGTCATTCACCAAGTTGCAAAACTAGCTTAAGTACAAGATAAACATCTGTCCTGGCTGTTAGAAAGCGCTAAGTGAATTCTGTAGCGTTGCTCAGCCAGAATCACATAGATATATTGTTTCTCCACTCCTTTTTTTCAATAGGTTAGTTTCTATATTTTATTTTATATATATTTTTGGTCTTACCACATCTATCCTATCATCAATATGAAAGAAACAAATAAAATAAGCAACAAGCTCTCTGAGAAAACTAAACAGGTTTGTTTCACTTTAAGCATAACTAGCACACAAATGTAGGTAAAGGATGACTAAAAGATTCATATTTGTGACACACAGCATTAGACATAGGAATTTTTTAGTGAGCTCTCCTATGGAAATTTGCAGTTTAAAAAATATATATTATTTACAACTGTCCTGGAGTATATAATCTAATATACAAAATAATACTTCATATTTGCATTCTATTATCTACCTCAAATGGTTTCATTTATTGTATTACTCAAATAAGTCCACAGAATCTGGGTTACTCCAAGAATGTTTGCTTATAAAAATATAATTATTGTTAATTAGAAGTTTTTCTTACCTAAAAAGGTAACTTACAAAACTTGCATTAAACATAAACCATTTGCAATTTAAAAAAAGATAACATAATGGGAGCATAAATGGTTTCTTGTTATCAGAAGGTTGATTCACGGAAGTTTAGAAACTGTGATTAATTTCCTGTTTAACGATGTTGACCAAAGCTTCCCATAACTTGAAGAAGACCACTATGTAGGTTCTGCTTTCTGGATGTGAAGTTCTTTTTTCAACTTAGGCAGCATAGCCAGTGTATAAAAACTACAATGGAAACTGCATTTGGGAGCTATGGCCTCTCTAGGCCGCCCTTGAAAACTGAAAACAAGAGCAGCCAAAACCTGTCCAATATGTGCTTGCCAGACCTTACATGGCTCATCAGTGAAGTTCCCCAAAAACATACCCAGTGTTGAAAATATGGCTATATTAACCACAAAAATCATTTTAATTCAAACACATATTGTTCTCATTTAAATAAATCATATAAATGTGGAATGATTTTTAGTCAAGTATCAGATGATAAACAGCCTTTTAAATTTGGACATAATATTATCTGCTAAAGAAATCTAACATAATTAAAATGCTTTACTTCTGCACTGAAATTGTCACGTGTCAAAAAATAGATGGGACAGTAGCTTTCCCCTGACATTTACACATGCTAATAGTTGTCTGGAATGTTTGCGACTTTCACTTTTATGATATCATCTTCTGATGCTTTCCTAGGAAAACCGGGATACTATGTTAGCAAATTTAAGAACAACAAATAGATGATTTTAAAGGATGTATAGAGAGTTCTTGGGGAGTAGGGGAACTTAAAATGTTTATTCCTTCTTTTTCTTTTTCCCTTAATTTTCTCATTTGGTTTCGAAACATAAGGCCCTGTTCACTTCATTTAAGCCTCACAATGACTGGAAGCCTGATCAATCTGTCTTGTGTCTTCTTAGGGTGAAACTGCAATTGAGCGGAAGCAACAGATGAACAAAGCCCACATTCAAATCTGTAGCTCATTAAAATAACGTTAAAATAGAGTAAAATCTCAATTGTAAGTAAATTGTAGCTGGCTTTTCTTCCTGTAAAATACATTTGATTAATAAACTATACAATCATTAGGCCTGAATCAGTGGTCTTTAAAAGTAAATTGAAATAAGTGTCTCATTTTCTTTAAAAATTGGAACACTTTTGAACAACATTTTAGAAATAGGTTTTCAGCAAAGCACTACATGAGATGACATGGTAGCATGTCATCCCATCAAGACATGATTCACGGAAATTCTATACAGTATATGGAGGAACCATCAAAGCAACCATTCTGGCTCTAAAGTCTTACAATTCTATAATGAGACATCATAGGGACAGTTTCTATTAACAAATGCCCACATTGATTTGCTAGTAACAATTGGCTATCCAAACGCCCAGTAAGTAAAATCTATAGAACTTTTGTGAGTTTTAAGTAACCCAGAAATTCAGTAGGGGCATCCAGAAGTACACATGGTCTCTGGCAATTTGTTTTTAATTTGATTCTGTGGATTCCAGTCTGCACCTAATCCAAAGCTGAAATGTTTGTACATGTGACATGGGGTAGTCAGGGTTTGTGAAAATCAAATTTTAGTTGGGAACACATTTGTATCTGTTCTTATGTATGTCTAATAGATATTTTGATAAAAGGCATAATCACATGTTCTAGAAACTGCTTGGACAATCTGGAGATATCTATTAAAATAAAAAAGGCACAACTCTTCAAACTAAAATCCTCACCTCTAGGAAATCTATCCCATAAAAATAAAAGCACCAATATTAAAACGTATGTAAACAAAGGTATTTAGTGCAAAATTGTTTCTTGGGCAAAAAAAAGAGATAAAAAACAAAAACAAAGTAGAAAAACTATGAACCATCCGTACTATGGTATACTATATACCTTAAGAAGTGTGGGTTAGAGCTATACCAGTTGACCAGAAAATTTTCCATGATGTATTCTTAAATGAAATGTAAGATGCAGAGAACATATCAAAAAAGAAAAAAACACCTAACAATAGCAAAATCCCTATTCACACGTGCATGTGTGTACACATGCAGGTTTGTTCCAATTATATGCTTTTAGACACGATTTGAAAGGCCATGTAACAGGTTGTTGATAATGAACATGGAAAGGTGCTGGAGGAGGGGAAAGGCAAGTAGGAGATGGAAGGTAATCAAATGAAAACAATGAAGCCACTTTCATAAATAAAGAAGAGATGGCTGAGAAGCACGTGTAGTTGGAAGCTTTTCAGGTCATGGATAGCTCTGCAAGTCAATTCCTAGCTTCTCCATATGCTTGCTTTATAATTTGGGGGAAAATCACTGAATTTCTCTAAGCTTCCATTTTCTACATCTGTATAAAGTGAGGTAATAATAAAATGGGTATTAAATGAAAGCATATATTTAAAGCACATGGCAAAGGAAATGATGACACTAGACCCTCAATGCATTGTGATTCAGAAATCCCTCACCCCACTCTTGTCCTAGGGTTTAGGGAGCTGGCTTCCTTGCTGACAGGGGTATCTGGGATCAGGCTGAAGTAGTCACTAAAAGGCTCTCAAATATACACAAAACTGGGGTCTGAGACCTGCCAGATCAGAGAAAGGACAGCAGGGAGACGGGGAGAGAAGTAAGGAAGTGGAATAGGGATGAAAGAGTGAATAATTTTGTAGACATTTTCTTGGTGATGAGAATAGAACACATGACGACAAATCCTTTAATTCAGTACAGTGATAGAGAAGAGAGTCTCTAAATGTTCAAAATCTGGGGCCTGATGATTTTCCTTGTGTCCCTTCTTTATTGTGTCACGACCTGGCCCCCTGGCCCACCAAAGGTGCACTCTTCCTTCAGCACAGCGACTCACGAGGTCTGCCCACCACCACACACACAGTCCTTGGTGGGCACTGGGTCAGAGATTTCTGAGTCGTCACAAAGGAAGCAGACGGTATGTTTCATGGATATCTGGTGCACTTGTGAGAATCTGACTGACATTTTTTAATTAAACTGGCCCACTGGAGTTTAATTAAGGTGTTACCTTCCTGAGGTAAAACTAAATATATATATACAAATATATATATACAAATATATATATACCTTTTATGGAACAAGTATGTAGAATAAACACCTTCTTTCAGCCCTGTGATTTTTAAAAGAACAAAAACCAATAAAAATCCTCCATTGTTTCTCATATTCCCTAACCTTTTCATCTTTTAATTAGCAAAAGTGTTGCAGAAGTGATTAAAATGAACCATAGGCCATGCCCCAGCTACATGTATCCAAGAAACTACAGAGACTGAATATGCACCTTAGGGGATCAGAAAAATCCTTCATTTTAATGCAATTTCATAGATATCAGCTTAGAAAATATGGATTGACAAATCACCCTTTCATGATACAAGCTCCACCAAATATTTTGAATGCCCGGGGGAAACTCTCAATACCAAAAAAAAAAGGAAACAATCAAAACAACTTCCTATTTTGGAAAGCACACTGGAATTGGAATCAGGAAAGCTGGCTTTGGCTTTAGCCCTACTCTATTCTGGCTCTGTCACCTCGAGGAAGTCACTTGGCCTCTCTGAACATCAACTGCCTAATTTGTAAAGAGGGTGTTATACCTCACAGGTGGTGGTGAAGTTAAACGGGATAACGAATATGAAAGGTTGTGTGAACTCTGTGGTGCTGTACAAATGCAGGGAGCTACCATTATTGTTTGAGAAACAGAGATGAAAGGAGTTAAAATTTTTGTTTGTTTGTTTTGGAAAGGCAGTATATGGGAACAGATTAAAACACGTGGGGTTTTAGAGTCAGACAGATGTACACTTGTGTCTTGAGTGAGCCACTTACTAGCAGTGTTTTAATGTGATAAATGGAATACAAGTTCATAGCCAGCCTATGTTTGACTCAATATGGCGTATTCATTCATTTGTTCATTCAGCAATCATTTTTGCACACCACCGTGCCTGGCAGGGGCCTTCCCCACTCTAAAATGGGGGAAATAATACCCATATTTACTGCCCTGAGGATCAAAAAGTTAATACGCTTACAGTGCCCAGTACAGCTCCTGACATACAGCAGGTACTCAATATATCAGGTTTTGTTTGTTATACAATTAAGAATAAAGCAACAAACAAGGATTCCTGATACAGCTGACTTGATTTCTTCTTTAATCTGAGAAACATAGATTTCAAATATCCTTACCGTATTTTTATACTTTTTCTTCATATTACTCTTAAGTAACTTAGCATCATCTGCATAGGAGACAATGTTAAACCCCCTCCCGTTCCTTTTTACCATTCCCGCATGTCCCTCACACTCTGAAAGTATAATCTGGGACTTTTGATGGCCAGGCCTGCAGCTGTTCAGATGACAACTCTCAGGATGCTGGGGCCACATTGCTGCAGGTGCAGAATGTGGGAAGGGCTTCAGGGTCTATGGCTTTTCCACACACCCTATGACTGTCAGCCAGTGATTCTGGGGGGAGAGAGTATGAACCCTCATCATATATAAAGGTACTTCAGATTCTGGAGTCCTGCAGGATTAGGCTGAAATCCACTCTCCAGGAGATTCTGCCTGACATTCCTCCCCACCTCTGCCCACTTCCTCGTCTTCCTCCCTTCCCTGCCTTGCTTCCCTGGTTCCCTTACAGTCTCCCCAGGGGAGCTCCTGCACAGGAGTTTTACTTTGAAGACAATATGCTATTACAAATTCTCCTATAATTTATTTTACTTAATTTGAGCGTAAATTTCACACCTCTGATTTCTTTTAAACACTATGTGTATAATAACACACCACTTCTCTTTGCTGACTAGGTTTCCTAATGACATAATTCTGAGCATTCATTGCTTTTCTTAAATTATTTTTTTCTCACAAATGATTTCCTGTTCAATTGAGATCTTTTAATGTATATATAACCAATGACCCACTTTTTATGATAATTCTCATGAATTAGGTCTTCATATAATACATACATTGATCATAATTGTAAATGACATAAAAGACCTGAATTCTTGAAAAGAATAATTATCAGGAAGATTCCAACATCAAAGTAACCACATATGTCCCACTATTTCATTTTTCTAAACTGAAAAAAATCTGTAGAGAATAGCTGACTAAGTAGACTTCTTTAGGCAAAGATTATGCTAATATATTGGCCAGAAGAGTCAGGAAAAGTCAGTCTAGAAAGACCAATGAAAACAATCTGAAGTCTTTTTAGACTGAAACACTTAAAACCAATACTCAAGGTTCAAAGCCAGGGCAAAGGACTTTGCCAATTCTAAGACAGAATTCCAAAGGAATCTTCCATTTCAAAACACAAGACATTAGGCAAAAATGTAATCACACTTGGATTTCAACCTTTGAAGAAGTATGGTTCATTTGAAATGTATCTGAATATTGAACCAAAATATGGAGCAAGAACATTTCAATCACCTCTTTCATTATTATCATTATCTCTTCATCCTCTCATTTGCCACCACAATGGAGAAGTTAGGCTTGTCACTCATGTGGACAATAGGCTCTCGGGTTTAGCATGCAGTACCTGCTGTGGGACATATTCTTCTGTTAATGAGCATGCATAACTCTCCATCCCCAAGGAACTGTCTCTGCACAGAAAAGGATACATAATCGTTATAATGCCAGAAAGAAGTAAACACAGCTCATTAAGTTTTCTATGGGAGGACTTGGAAACTATAATTATCCAGCATTGCCAGCATCTCCAGGCAGTAGGCTGGTTCCTTTGCTAAGCCTGGGCTGTTTGAAGTTTTTATATCACACAACCAAGTTATCAAGAGTGGTGGTAGTAAGTATAATGGACAAGTAACTTTTAGATTCCCTGGGTGCTTTCAGTGGACAGCACCTGCAGCTCTTCTTCAGAGGACAATTCTTAGATTATTGGACTCACTTGGTCCCAGTCAGTGAGCGGGCAGTGCCTAGGTCTTAAAAGGTCCTTCCCCACACTCTGTTAGCCTCTTGTCTCAGTGGAAAAAAATCTAAGATCTAATTTACATCAACAATATTGATGTGTAAAAGACTGTTATTCTTCTGGATGTATCTGAAGTTTAAGTTATTATATTTGTTGAGTAGAAGAAATTATATTCTCTCATAACATATATATATATGAAGTGCTATGCAAAGGAGCTGATACACACCAAATATTCAGTAAATATTAGATGGCGTTATTATAATGATTACTATCATTAAGAAAAACTCCAGAAAATTATCACATGCTTCTAAAAAAATCAGGAAAACAATTGAAATTCAATTTCAAAATGTCTAGGGAACTTTTGCTATTGCCTAAGTTCTTCATAATGCAGTTACAGAAAAGGTCTGTTAAGAGAGAACATTCCATAAAAGGCATTCTAGCTCAACGGCAATCTGAGGGAAGAAAGTTCCACAACCAAATCAAAGAGAAGCTGAAAGATAACAGCCAATTTAAAGACACATGTTCAGATGGTTTTATGTTATTTGGTACCTCAAAGCAAAGTGAAAACATTAACACAGGGTCTCCTATGCTAAGTATTTCATTACTTGAACAGAACATTTACACACACACACACACACACACACACACTCCTCACTTTTCACAATAGTACAGAACCATAAAAATAACTATAAAAGCTGAAACTATGCAAAATGATCTTAATAATCCATGTAAAAAACAGTCTGAACAGACAAAGCAAGTTTCAGAACTAGACTCCAATTATGACACTGATTGTGGAACTATAAGACAGGAAACTTAAAATAACTGTGATGAATATATTAGTGGCTCTAATGGAAAAAGTACACAACATGTAAGAACAGATGTATAATGCAGACAGAGAGATGACAACTTTAAGACAGACTCAAAAGGAAATACTACAAATCAAAAAACAGTGTAACAGAAACAAAGAATGCTTTTGAAGAGGGTTCATATACAGACTGGACAAAGCCAAGGATGACATCGGTGAGCTTAAGGGTAGTTCAGCGCAATTTACCAACTGTAATGCAAAAGAAAGGAAGAATGAAAAAAACAGAAAACAGCATCCAAAAAATGTGAAACAATTTCAAAATATGTAGCATATATACAAGGTTTGACAATTAAGATCGCGAACTGGTTGCAGTGATGTTGCTAACGTTTTTTGATAATCAGAAGGATTATTCATCATGAATTTGTACCAACTGGGCAAACAACCAAGTTTACTATTTGGAAGTGCTGAAAAGGCTGTGTAAAAAAGTTAAACAAAAACGACCTGAACTTTTCGCCAACAATTCATGGCTCCTCCATCACGACAATGCACCAGCTCACACGGCACTGTCTGTGAGGGAGTTTTTAGCCAATAAACAAATAACTATATGGGGACATCCTCCCTACTCACCTGATCTGGCCCCCAATGACTTCTTTCTTCACCCGAAGCTAAAGGAAATATTGAAAAGAATACATTTTGATGACATTCAGGACATCAAGGGTAATACAATGACAGCTCTGATGGCCATTCCAGAAAAAGAGTTCCATAATTGCTTTGAAGGGTGGACTAGGCACTAGTGTTGGTGCATAGCTTCCCAAGGGGCGTACTTTGAAGGTGATTGTAGTGATATTCAGCAATGAGTTATGTAGCACTTGTTCTAGGATAAGTTCGTGAACTTAATTGTCAGAACTCGTATAATTGGACTACCGTAAGAAAAGAGAACAAAAATATTTGATGTAATAATGACTACGAATTTTCAAAAATAATGACAAACACCACTCTACAGATGCAGGAAGCTCAAAGAGCATCATGCAGTTATCCTGAAAATCCACACCTAGGCATATCAGATTCTAACTGCAGAAAATCAGACAAAGAGAAAGTCCTGAAAGAAATCAGAGGGGAAGAACACTCCTACCTAAAAAGAACCAAGGGTAAGAATTACAGCAGACTTCTCTTCATGCAAGCCAGAAGGGAGTGGATTGAAATATTTACTGTTGAAAAAAACAACTTACATTCAAATACCAAAACCAGACATCTATATGGACCAAAATTATCCTTGAAAAATAAAAGCGATATAAAGATTTCCTCAGACAACAAAAACTGTGGGAATGCATCACCAGCCAACCTGCCATACAAGAAACATTAAAATATTTTCTTCAAGGCAAAGGAAAATGATATAGATCAAAAACTTGGTCTATATAGGTAGAGAAATGAAGAGCGCTGGAGAAGGAACATCAGCTAATTAAGCATTCTTCTCAAGCTTACACTGGACATTCCCCAAGACAGACCACATTCTGGGCCATAAAATACACCTTAACCAAAAGTTAAGAAATCATACAAAGTGTGTTCTCAGACCACATGGAATTAAGCTAGAGAACAGTAACAGAAAGATAGCTGGAAAGTCCTGGCATATTCGGGAATTAAACCACATATTTCTATGCTACATGGATCATATGTAACTTATGGATCAAGGAAGTCCTGAGAGAAATTACAAATATTTTGAAGTAAGTAAAAATGAAGATGCAATTTAAGACTTGTAGGATACAGCAAAAGTAGTGGTTACAGGGAAGTTTATAGCATTAAATGCACATGTTGTAAAGAAAAACTGAGCAACAATCTAACATTCTACCTCAAGGAATTAGAGAAAGAAGAGCAATTTAGGCATAAAGTAAGCAGATGAAAAGAAATAATACAATTTATAGCATAAATGAATTACATTAAAAATAAGATAAAAGAAAAAAAAGAGTAAAGCAACTAATCCAAATGCTGGTACATTGAAAAAATCAATAACATTAATAAACCGCTAGCCAGGATAACTACAAAAAAAGAGAGAAGTCACAATTTACCAATCTCAGAAATGAAAAAGGGGTCATCACTAGCATTCCCGTGGACATTAAAAAGATAATGTTAACAACTCTACACCCACAAATTTGGTAATTTAGAGGAAATGAACCAATTCCTTGAAATAGACTACCAAATCTCATTAAAAAATTGATAATTTATATAGGTCTACATCTATTAAGGAAATCCAATCAATAATTCATAATCTTCCAAAAAGAAAGCACCAGGCCCAGATGATATAGCATTGGTGAATTCTTCTAAATATTTAAGGAAGAAATGATTTCCATTCTCCACAAATCTTCCAGAACACTTCCTAACTCATCCTATGAGGCCAGGCACAAATACCAAAACCAAATACCAATACATTGTGAGAAAGGAAAATTACAGACCAATATATCTTATGAATATACAAATCAAATCCAGCAATGTATAAGTAGAATTATACACCATGACTAAGTGGGATTTATTCTAGGTTTGCAAGTCTGGTTCAACATTTGGGAATCAATTAATGTAATCTACCACATCAACAAGCTAAAGATGAAAAGTCGTAAGACAATATTAATGGATGGAGAAAAAGCATTTGACAAAATCCAATACTGATGATGATAAAAAAAAACTCTCAGGAAACTGGAGATACAGGGAACTTTCTCATCTTTGTAAAGAACATCTCCACAAAATATAATATTTAATGGTGTAGGACTGAATGCTTTCCCCTAAGATAGAGAACAAGGACAGGGTATCTCCTGTCTCACACTCCTATATAACACCATAATGGCAATCCTAATTAGCCTAAGAAGACAATAAAAGAAAATAAGAGGTACACAGATTGGGAGAGAAGGAAAAAATAAAACTGTCTTTATTTGTAGACGACATAATTTTCTATGTACAAACCCCTGCAAACCAAAGAAAAAAAATGCTTGAACTAATAACAAATTATAGCAAGGTTATATGATACAAGATTAATACACAAAAGTCAATTGCTTTCCTATCGTGTTTCCCAGAAAATAAGACCTAGCTGGACAATCAGCTCTAATGCATCTTTTGGAGCAAAAATTAACATAAGACCCAGTCTTATTTTAAGACCAGGTCTTTAATATAACATAATATCATATCATATCATATCATATCATATCATATCATATCATACAATGTAATATAATATAATACCGGGTCTTATATTAATTTTTGCTCCAAAAGACACATTAGAGCTGATTGTCCGGCTAAGTCTTATTTTTGGGGAAACACGGTATATAGCATCGATGAATACTGGAGTTTGAAATGAAAAACACAATACTATGTACAATAGCACCCAAAAAGTGAAATATTTAGATACAAATCTAAATGTTGTACCAAAATCTAATAAAATATTTACAGGATCTATATGCAAAAAACTATAAAACTCTCATAAAAGAAACTAAAGATTTAAATAAATGGAGAGATAGTCTATGTTCATGGATTGGAAGACTCAATATTGTTAAGGCATCAATTCTTTCCAACTTGATTTATATAGATTCAGCACAATCCCAATTAAAACCCCAGAAATCTATTTTGTAAGTATTAACAGAGACAAATTAATATAAACTTCCTAAACTTCTAAAGCTGATTTACTGATCAGACAGGTTACCATTATTCCCATATAAGATCTATGATGGTAAAAACTAGAAAATTATGTGTTCACCTAAATTCAATTGTGATTCTGACAAATATTTTATGACAACAGAAATTATGTTCTGTCTTATGTCAATTTAAATCTAATTTCCAAGATATTTAGTTCATGTTAATACCCTGGACAAATATTACATTGCGTTAATTCATAGATAATTTTTTAATATAGACATGGATATTTCTTAACACAATACTGAACTACTAATCCCAAACTGGCTTTTAATATGTGCATTTTTGCTTCTCATTTTTATGTTTGTGGAATGGTTTTACCTCTCAATTATATTGATGAATGCATTTGTATTTGGCACTTTAAGAAGGTGTAAAATGGATATTTAGAGCTGCCGCGGTCATGCTGTTTATGCTCACAATCTTCGTTAGTCTGATAAAATTCTTGCACGTGACAGATCTTTTTTTATTACCTATTTCTCAGTTGTTCTGAAAATAGACATTAGTTCAGTTAAAAATTATAATTAATACAGGTTATTAAAACCATATTAGGAGTGGGAATAGTAGAGAAATGGTTGTCTATGTAAGGTAATAAGATGTGTTTTGTTTATCAAAGGAAACATAGTGGTTTTTCCCTCAAGTATAGTATCTGGCTTTTCCACCTGTGAAAGAGGACAGTGAAGACATATTTTGAATACTTATAGGAAATTGTAGAAATTTTTTTAAAATTCATTTTCCTTGGTTTATAATTACTGGAAATAATAAGACTAAAAAGAAGCACTGAAATGCATTAAAACGTTAGCAAAACTTTCTTAGATTTGAGGGGTTTATTTATCAGAGAAAACAATTCATGAATACTGTCAAATATTAGAATGTTGTTCTTGGTTAAAATGTCAGGTTGGTCTTGTAGAATTCAGTCTACTCTTTATCAAAGGTAGCAAAAGGTAATTTTTCTTTACAACCATCTATACATCATCAGAATAATTTTCTGTGCTTTTTGCTTACTTTATAAAGTATATCCTTGATTATTTTAAAACGTTTCTTATTTCTAAGAATGCTAGGGTTTGTTATAATTTTGTTTCCTTCTTCTATGTTTATTTAAAAATATTGTATGGCCATTTTGATTAAGATAGCTAGGCTAACACCATTCTTTCGTCCCAGGCACTTATGCCCCACCTTAATCAAGTGACCAGATTTCTACTAATAACTCTTGATTTTGCCTTCTGAAGAGTAGACCCTAAATCAACCAAAAAAAACCTTTTATTGAAGTTACTTTTTACATTTAAAATATCTCTGAAGTTTCCCAGATGGCTACTGGGCAATCACAAAGATTTTTTTTTCTTTCATTATATAAAAAGAAGGATGCCAGAAATAGTTCGATTTGTTTAGTAGGCTCTATATTTCTTATTTGGTTCAACACTAATTAATCGTAAAAGCTGCATGGAAAGAGTTGTCAAATCAAAAGAGAAAAAACTGCTTTCAGTAGGTTAATTTTATATAGTAAGATATTATTAACATAAATACATCTCAAGGCTAGTATTTGTCAATGTCATTACTGTTCTTTCCCTCAAAAGAAACATAGTCACATACTTACAAAACAGTTATGTTTTATACTCTAACAGAAAATTTTACTCTCCTATATTCTAATACTATATTGGTTACTGTAATCATGAACCACAGCCATTTGATACTCTTAGCAGCAGATGGTTTCTGCTTTCTTCTCACGTGTCCCTGAAGGCTCTGCTACAAATCACAGGCTGGAAATTATGTCTTCAACAAAGGATGGACTCAGAACCGTGATGGAAAGTACCAGATACTTCTAAATATTGACATTTCAATTATTAGAATATGGCTGCAAGCTTCTACGTTAACGTCAGCTGGACAACTGGCATAATACACTACAGAGTACTGGGTGGAATTTCCGGAATTCTTTTTTTAGTCCAAAAGCAGATCATTTAGGAAAAGCCAACCACTGACCCATGATCAAGGAGCTAAAAATTCCATAGGAACAGATGAGAGAGATCTAACTTTCGCTCCTTGTTTTGCAATGTTGTTGGTATTATTTTGAATGTTCTATTTGTTGGTGAGGGCATGGGGTCGCCTTTGTCATTTCCTTGATCTACCTCAAACCTTCAACCTAATAGACACTTCTGCACAACTTAAAGTAACCATTTTTTACGTGTTTGAAAAATTAAGAGCAGGTCTATGAGTTTTCTGAATGCTTTTCTTTTTGTCAAGTATGAAGGTATCAGATGGAAGAGAAGTAGAAAATGCATCACTATGTCCATAGTTTCTTCATAAATATGCCCCCAAATGACCAAGGACATGTGAGCAAATATCCAATAGATAGTTTTATTGTTTTCTTGGCTTCAACTTCTAAACACTCCCTGAATCATACTCCTACAGTTCAGCTCAATAAAAAAGAAAAATAGTAAATGACATGGCCTTCAAATACTAATACATTTTCCGTTGTTTTATTTTATCATTATTTTTTTAGCATGGAGCAGTAACTTGTTTCTTTCCATATAAAGGTGGACTTCCCTATGTACACATTTAGCACATTAAAAAATAATGCTATTGGGGCGGTCAGTGAGCTCAGTTTGTTAGAGCGCGGTGCTCTTCACAACAAGGCTGCCAGATCGATGCCCACATGGGCCACTGTGAGCTGCGCCCTCCACAACTAGATTGAAACAACTACTTGACTTAGAGCTGATGGGTCCTGGAAAAACACACTTGAAATAAATAAAAGTTAAAACAAACAACAAAAAAACACCAAGCTACTTCTAAAAAACAATAATAATGTTATTAATTTCCTATATTATTTAGTTTCCAATATTCTATCTCTAACGTCTTTTTCTTATAAACCTACACTCTTGCTGTTAGCTTCTCTGGAGAAATTTAATGTATCTTGTTTAAGATTTACATGCTAGAGAATCAATATAAGTGGAGTTTTCCCCCAATAAATTCATTCACAGAACTAAAAGTACCAAAAGTAAGATATTTAATATGTAATAATATTAACTTATATTAACAAAGTTCTTGGGTAATAGATCATTTTTCTTAACTAGTGTTCCTATTAATGAGGGTTAAAAATTTAGAGTCTTTATAGTTCTATATTTATTGTGGCAATTCTTTCCAAATGGTATTGATACACTTCATGGTGGTTAAGAAAAAGGCTGTGGAGAGATATTGACATGGGTTTAAAAGCAAGTTTCCCAGTTATTAGTTGTGGGCCCCTTGGCAAAACTGAACCTTTTTAAGCCTCTGCTTCCTTATCTGTACTAAAACACAAACATCCTACCTCAAAGGTATCAGCAGGTTTGGTTTCTTCTGAAGCCCCTGTCCTTGGATTGCAAATGGCCAACATGCATGCTCATAAGGTTGGAAGGGTGCACATGCATCCATCCCTTCGCATTGATTTTACAATATTCCTCTGATATCAAAAAAGGGTAGCAACGTCATTTTGAATCTTGATTTGGACTGACGGACTTTTTTGGTCAAGGAGAATTGGCTGACTTCCATTGTGCACTTTGACACTTTGTTTCAGGGTTGTATTGGTACACCCATGTTTCATCACCAGGACAACAAAGCCCAAAAGATCGTCTTGCCTCTCCAAAAGGTCTTGGCAAACTGTGACTTTCCTTGGCTGTTGAGCTCTTTTGGGACTATTTTTGCACATAGCTTTCTCATGCCAAGATTTTCAGTTAAGATTTTCCTGTTTCTCTAACTGTCCACATTTCTTTTCTCATGAGGACACCACTCAGATTGGATTAGTGTCCATCCATATGACCTCATCCAACCCTAATTACCTCTTTAAAGACTCTATCTCTAAACATCATCACATTCCGAGGTGCTGGGTGTTAGGGCTTCAACATATGAATTTGGGGGAGCGGAGGGGACACAATTCAGCCCATAACACATACTAATATATTTTTCATTTTATTAGTTTAGATCAGTAAATTGTTTCTTTCCATATAAACAAATTGAACTTTCCATGGACACATAGAAAAATTCAATAAAAGTAGCTATTGTTAAGTATGATATTATGAACAGTATTTAATTACTCTTTGGTGGCTGACATGTCATTATGCACCTCTCAGGTAATCATTTACAATATCTTACCAAAGCTATAGTTATTTATACAGACAGGCATGGGAAATTTGACCAAATATTCACTTACATTAGAAATATAATATGAAAATATCTTTCGGAATAAATCCTTCATATTGTTTATTTAAATTGTAATTGGTCTCAATTCTCCTAAAAGTAGAAGGGAAATCAACTGAGTGTTAGGATAATGAAATATTGTCTGTCTGTTAATTGTATACATAAAACACTTAAGAAGTTTGAACCAATGGAGTTTATTTTCAGATATTTCATAGCCATTCCATCCAGACAGGTAATTCAAGTCTAAATCAGAGATTTAATTAAAAAATTGATTTCAGTATTTTTCTTTCACATGACACAGACCTGCTAATCTAGTGATGGACTGAATTTGCCATGGCAGAATGTTTCATAGGCTCCACCCCATGTCAAACTCACAGGGACACCTAGACAGCCAAATATATTAAGGAGAAACAGAGCAGGCTGCTAATTAAAGTGTTGCTCGGAAATGACTTTTTAAGCAAAGTGGATAACTCAGATATTTTCTTTAGAAAGACTCCAATTCAAGTATTATCATGGCCGCTGTATTTGATAATAAAGGTTGGTTGGCACATATGGTGTGGAGTCTTCTTTTAAACATAATCCACAAACCTATGAATTGTTTTAACTGTACCCTGTTATTTCTGGGTCTCACTGCAAAACTGCATCCACAACCAAATAGCTCTGTTTGAGGGAACTGTTACTGCTCTATCCTGAACCACCGAGGAATTTTGAAAGTTGATAAACTATAGATGTATATCTTCTTTAGCAAATAACCAGTTTTAAACGCAGTTTTATTAGGACTCTATAATACAATGACAGTAAGTTTAGGTGTAGTAAGTAACATCATGATTAAAAGGAAATGTATGCTTGTATTATAACTGGCTGATCATACAAATAATTATTAAATATAAACACATATGCTTTCATAGATTTGTTGGAGAGATTCGTTAATTGCTTAATGAAAGATGTCTTTCAGATACTAATTCCTTCATTTAGTTCAACAGATTAAATTTTATATGAGAAGATATTAGCATGCATGCAATGAAGTGACAAGGACAACCAAAAAGCTTAAATGTTAATGGATAAAAGATAGCATTCAGGTTATATTAAAAAACTGAACAGTATAATTTTCATCTTGTGTGCTTCCATTTGCTCTCTGCGTAGGCAAAAATGTCCTTTTTAATATTCATGCAAATATTGCAATATCAAGATTATTTCTACATTTTTCCTGAATTGTAAATAAATTATAAAACTTTAAACAGTGTATGGATAATTCCAGATAAGGCAAGATTGTGCAATTTCTAATTTGTAGAACCAGTCAGGACTTGACATTTGCAACCAAAGCAAATCACTTTTCGTGCTACAGTTTTAGTCCTTATCTAATTTTATGGAGAGTCTAGATTTCTAGTTTGCAGAAAGCTTTAATATAAAAAGAGCTTCGCCACCAATGTTGACAATTTTTCTGTGAGAGACAATTACCATTAATACCAACAGTCCCGTGTCTTCATTCCCTCCCATCCCCTTAAACTGCAGCTCAATCTGGTATAATCTTTTTTCCTCCCCCAGTAGGGTGCAGAGAGCCCTCTAGCTTCTTCCAAGCCTGTTTCCTACTGAGGTACATATTGGCCAGTATACAGCTGCTCAGAAGAACTATTTGCATTTACAATGGGGTCATCCCACCACGTTCTTTTCAGATCAATATGATTGGTACAAACAATAGTTTGATTTTGATTACTCTATAGTACGCTTGGATAGAGCCTCTGAATGCAAGTGAATTGCTTAGAAACAATGGGCTGGTTCATCATCCAAAGCGTCCCTTTTCAAACAGCTGCCTCCGCCACACTCACCCTGACAACGTCCAGAAAAACAGATGGTTTCAGCATTCATGGCCAGTTTAGTGAAAGCCCCTGAGTCAACCATTCAATGCATATTTTTTAATCTATTTGATATTAAGGGGCATTTCTCGCCACTAAAATTTTCAAATGTATTAAAATTCTCTTGCTGAATCTAAGTTAAATTAAAAAGAAAGAAATAGGCATTTAGGAGACAAAACTAAAATCCCTTTCTTAAGTCAGTAGAGCCAAGGTCTTTTGTTAAAAACTGCAGCGTAGACTCTCACGTTTGCTGTGTGTCTTAATTCTGCAACACAAAAAGGTAGATTAATAATGCAGCTAAGATCCCCCAGTGTTGATTTCTGTAGCTTCTGTTGTCTATTTTTAAAGGCAGGCCTTTAAGGTTACTTTAAGAGCATGCATTCCGCACCCCCCCCCCCCAACCCGTTTTGTTTTATCACAAGAAAAATCAGTTCTGAGAATTGCATAGGGAATAACACAAGCGACACTGTCATTCTGTGTGTTATCACTCATTTATAGAATATATTAAAATACATTTTGTCTTCAGTTGGTTGCAATGACTGTGAAGACTTAAGTATTGATCCCAAATGCATTCATATTTTGGTGCTTTAAAAAAAATACCAGTAACTATGTTTTACATGTGAGCTATCTTCCCACTACTATTTATTTCAACATTTTTATAGTAAGCATTAAGAGTAAGAATATTTTTACCCATTAGCCAGGAAAGATATTTTAATTTCAAAAACAAATTATTAGAAAGAGGATAGTAAACAATTTAAAATTAAGTTTTTCATGACTTAAGATATAAAATTTTGGAAAAGGTACCCAACTCAATGCTATATATTTTTTCTAAATACCGTTTGTTTATATCGTAACTAAGGACACAAAAGAGATTAAATGGACAGTCTGACATACTCTTGTTACCAGTTGCCTTTTGTGTAATGTATTTAATCCCAAATTACATTTACAAATCTACAATACTGTACATACCCTCACTTTATGAAAGACTCCATTCCTAAAATTCGAGTACAGAAAGTTCATAAACATAATTCCACTTTATCATCATTGATTTTATTATAAATCAATAGAGAATACTAATTTATTCGAAGGACTTTACTCATCAGTAAAAGGGGATAAAAATTTTATCAATATCATTGAGTTATTGGCTGGATTAAATTAGTGCTTATAAAAGCACTTAACACAGCACCTGGCTTATCACCATTATCATTATCACCATCATCATCATCTCGACTAGAGAACTATAAAGAAAATATAGAGCAGAAGAAAGTATTAAATCTCCCAATGAGCAACGCTGAAAATTTGAAAGGGGAAAATTAAGGTCATGGCCTGGGCAGTGACCCTCTGCCCTTCGCTTTAGGAAGAGCACCTCTACAACTTCAGGACCTCTGCTTGCCCCTTCTCACCAAAACTCCTCTTTTGGGGACTACGAGATGTACCTCAGGTCTTGCCAGCAAGACCAGTGTTGAGGTAGTTTTCACCTCTGCTCTTGACTCCTTGATGCGCTCCCAGAACTCACAATTCATCCATCCATTCAGTAGCCTGTACCCAGGACAGACCAATGCATCTGCCAAGGGGCTATGGCTCCATGTGAGCAGAGAGATAGGAGGTGGAGCTTCTCCCACTCGGTGTGTATATATCATCATATCTCCCACCTTTAAATACAGACTAACAGAAACTCCCCTTTCCCCTAGAGTCACACTTCAGTTATTGCCCAATATGTCTCCTTCTCTTTCCTTCTAAGAGTGGTCTATATTTGCCACCTCTCCTTCCTCACCTCCTATTCCATCCTGGGCTTCTGCACCAAATGCTCCACTAAAACTATAACAATTATCCAGTTGATTCCAAGGATCCCCTAATTGCCAAACCCAATGAACACTGCTCAATCGCTCCGGTATTTAACTTTGCTACAGAATCTGAATCTGCTAAACACCATTCATTTAATCCATTCATTCATCTGCCCCTGTGCTGGGCCCTGGGGATACAAAGAAGCATTTATGGAGATTCTCTGCTTCTTGGCACCCCCCTCACATTCTCTCCTGGCTTTTCTCTCTTTTCAATCACTCTCACAGAGTGATTTACCTTCCTCTACCACCCAGTGAAATGTCAGTATTCCTCAGGGTTCTATGATCTATATTTGTCTATTATCTATTTATTCATTCAACAAAACCCTCACTGGGCACCTCCTGTATCCAAATTTTATCTATGCCTATGACTTCAGTTAAATATAGCCTCCACACTGCCATCCTACATTCATCTAAAAAATATTGCAAAGCACTTACTCTGTGCCAGGTATAGTGCTAGGCTCATTCATTTATTGATGAATAAAGTAGTCTTCAGAGAGCTCTCTGCATAGTCTAGGAGAACGATAACCACGCAGGCGATCACAATCGTGAATGAGGCACCGAGATGAATGCACAGAGAAGGTTAACCTACCTTGCACTGAGGGTTTAGACTTTAAATGTATTATAGCAAGAGAGACATCATTACATTTGTGTTTTAGAAAGATTACTCTGGCTATAATGTGGAAAATGGACTCAAAGGGGACAAGGAGATGAGTTAGGAAGTGCTATAATAATCCAGGTAAACGATGATGAAAAACTGGATTAAGGAAGAGGCAGTGGGAACAGAACAAAATTAGATAGCCTTTAGAGCAAATAGATCTATAATACTTGTTGATTGATCCCTGAGCTGGATATGTAAAAAACTCCTGGAAACAGGGTTGGAAACATGGGGTCAGGTATGTTCACGTGGCTATGTTTCTATGGCCCAAAGAATATCATCCCGCTATAGATTGTACAACAGCAATTTGTAATTGCCTGTTGTATGGGCCTGTCTCCTGCACCAGGCCAGTGGTTTTCAGTACTTTTCTACCACCATACTATCCATATATTCAATCAACTTCCATCATAATATTTCTTTTTTTTTTAAATTAGATTTATTGGGGTGACAATTGTTAGTAAATTTACATAGATTTCAGGTGTACAATTCTGTATTATATCATCTATAAATTCCATTGTGTGTTCACCACCCAGAGTTAGTTCTCCTTCCATCACCATATATTTGACCCCCTTACCCTCATCACCCACCCTTAATAATATTTCTTATTAGAAGTAATGTGTGCAGAAAGACTCAGAGAAGAGGGAGGAAGTTCAGAATCTCTAGGGAAATATATAGTAGGAGAATTGAAAAATCCTCCCCTACGTAGCAAGTTTCTTGCAGCAGGAAAGGTATCTTTCAAAATTTTGTTTACCTAAGACTTAGCACAATATCCGGGACCAAACAGGAAGTTCAATGGTTCTTGAATGAATGAGTAAATGAATAAACAAAAGTTAAAATAAAATGCTCCTTGTAGCGGTACAATCAGATTGTAAGAATACTCCAGAAAAAGAGAAAAGAGCCAGATCTTCCCTCAGTCTGACGTTCTGTGATCGATTTTCCCTTTTGTGGTTCTTATATTTGGGGGTTGGGGGTGAGTAGACATGAGAGATGATACGGGTATGAAAATAAGAGTGAAGTTTCAGGTTCAGAGAGTCTTGGAGTTTCAGGGCTGAAAGAACCCTCAGTCTTTACCTCGTTTCATTTCATTTTACAGATGAAGGAACTGAGATCTAAAAAGTTGAGGTAACTTTCTCAGTTGGCCGTGGCAGCACAACAGGACCAGGGTTTATTGACCCAAGCCCAATATTCTTTTTCTCTCCAAAACTTTACCATCAAAAGTATTCACAGGGTTTAAAATATCTAGATGTTGCAAATGATCCCAATATAGGGGCATTTTGAAGTCAAAGGAATGAATTTAGTCATTATCTTTGCTTCCTATGCAAAAAATTGACTGGAAAAAAATAGATATTGGTTCCATCTGTGGGTCTGGTTTTACCTATATACTTCCCAATTCGTTTCAAGTACATTAGTAGCCTTAAGCAACATTCAGTACATTAGATATTACACTTCATCTCCATGTAGACAAATGATTCTCTAAATCTTTAGTATAGTGGCAGGAGGGGGAAAAAAGCTTGCCTGGAGCATTATCCAAGAAGGACAGTTGCTCAATACCTTAATACTGAGTTAAACGTCTGCCCTGGGTTTATACATACTTCTCAGAGCCAACTCTAATTCCTGTCTTTTGTTCTCTTCTGGATCCTCCAATTTCTCTGGGACAAACATTATTTATATATCATGGTGCCTAGTTTCTCTCCAGCACCATGATCGCCATTTTAAACATCTCTGATGCTACCTGTGCACCTGTACAGAGGCCTCTTGCCCCTCCTTTTATGACCTGCCAGGATACCATCCTTAGGCCAGTGCTGGATGTACTTGTTGCTTAACGTCACTTCTCATTAACTTCCCACTGGAGGGACTTGTCCCTCTCGAGTTCTATCCCCGCTGGGTCTTTCTCTATTCTGGGCTCCCTAAATTACTTCTTGTTCCCATATTCTTAACTCTTTCCTTAAGATACAAACTATTTTAAAATTTTTAAATGATGTGTGTTCCAGAAAAATTATAAAAGAAGAAAAATTATAAAATAGAGATAAGGGAAAGAAGAAAATAAATGTAACCTATCATCTTATCTCTCAGAGATAACCACGGTTCGTATTTTGGTATATCTTCTTTATGAGCCCACACAATTCACATGTAGATATACAGAGTTTTATTTGAAAAATGGCATCATACAGCATCAAAAACCAGCTTTTTAACTTAATAATATGGTATAAACGTTTTTTTCATGTCAATAAATATTCCTGTACAATGTATTTTAATGGGTGAATGTAATTCCTTTATAGGGATATACTATATGTTAACAATCCTTTGTTATTGGTTGTTATGTAGATTATTTTTCATGGAATATAATAAATGCTAAAAGATATAGTGTGTATAAAGATGAAATAACCATATAAGTCTTCAAGCACTTCTATAATTCTTTCCTGAAGATAAATTACCAGAATTGGAATTGCTTAGTCAAATGGCATGCACATTTTTAGGGCTTTCCATGCATATGGGAAAACTGTTCTTCAGAAAACCGGAAGCAGTATACACTACAACTGGCAGCATGTGAGAGTGTTCACTGCCACTGAAATCCTTTTCTGAATAGCCTGCTCTATTTTGCCTCAAAAACTAGGTCATCCAAACTATTTACCGCAGGATCAAAGTTTACTTGAATTCTGCCTTCCCCAGCCTGTGAACCTGGGCCAGTTTCTGAACCGCTCTGATAGCACATGAAAGGACACACCAGCACTTAGGCACAGTAAATTTACAATAAAAGTTCATTTTTTTCCTTCCGTGTGTCACATACCAGCCACTATGGAAATTGTCATCGCCACTCTGTTTTGTTGTGTATCTTTTCAGGTATATGTTTGTGCTAAAAATAATACCACTATGATCTTCTTTCGAGGGACGTACTGTTATGAAAGGCTAGGCTGCCTATAGAATTAGAAAGCAATATCACCCATTGCCAGCAGATGCCACTACCTGATCCATGATGTATACCAGAAAAAAAAATCTTTAAGTATGAGTTTCCAGCTCCTGTAAACAAATCAGAGCTCTAGATAGATCATGAATGGTACCCAGCTGAGATTATGTCAAAACTATGTATGCAAAGTTTACTTACAAGCAGGGCTACATGCTTTGGGATATACTTTCTAATTAAGTGCCATGTCCAACTTTCTGTTAAAATAAACTGTGTGTGTGTGCATGTGTGTGTGTATATGTGTGTGTATGTGTACATATGTATGTATATGTATATATCAAGATAAACTCTAAAATTTCCTCAAGGGGTTTTATTAATTATGAGCTGTTCTCCAATGTATCTCTGCCACCCACCGAGTTCTAATGACTTTAAAATATGCTGGTAATGAGGAAAGACATATGGGATATTATGTAGAACTGAGGTAGGTGGTAAGAGATACAGAATGGAACTCAAGGAGAGATTTATTTTTTCTAATGTTCTCTGTGTGAAATTGTACACTATAGTATGTGAAGGGAAACTGCAAAATTGTCTTTTTCTCTAGTTATAAGTTTATATGTATATAAACTTATATATATATAAACTATATATATATCTATAGTTATAAGTTTATATATGTATATATACACATACATATACATTTTAGTCTGAAACCTTGACCATACACACACACACACACACACACACACACACACACACACACGCACAGATATAGATTAATGTATCTATAACTTTTATTATTACTTTTCTTGCAATAGATGAAGAAAGTAAAATCTGAGAAATTTCTACATTTGAATGAGTGGTACCCGTCAATATCTTCTTACTGAATACCTTGATTTAGGTTTTCTAGTCAGGGATTATGAAAGCTTTGGTAAATTTACTATGCGTATACTACCTCTGCTACATGTTAAATGGGTGAGATGAAATTTGAGAGAATCTACAGATAGCACACATACACGATTAATAATCTGGAAAATTTAACAGAGTGTACAAAAAGTAAAGGTCAAATATGAATAACTAAGGTCTTCCACTGTTTGAAATGTTATTTTCCACTGAAGATTTAAAGGGAATACTTTGGTTTAGAATGTACCAGAATTCAATGGTTCTCTTTCAATAGTTAACACTTTTAAAAATGAAGATGATAAATTCAGATTTGAAAAGACTGACAGGAATTTCTGATAAAAATAGTAATTTTTCAAAACAAAAAACAATGCCAAATACCCACCACCTAGGGCTGTTCTTGATTTTAACTTACTGAGAGCCGACAGAATAATTGTTTTGCCTTATTGAAATCTGAAGTGCTATGCTAATATTTAGCATTGCATCAGCTCCCACTGCTTTGCAAAGAAACCTTCCTGTCTATATTAAGCATCTGTACATATAATTTCTTTGAATCTCAAGCATGTAACCCTGTCACGCCAAAGACTAATGTTCACTTTGTGGGAAAGCAACCCATCCCCTACAGAGAATGGATCAGACCTTTGGACTGACATCCTAGAGGAGTGAATATGTTACAGGACAACCGAGGGGGTCTTGTGATGGCAAAATAGACAAGATTTCTACGGTCCTGAAACTAATAGTCTAGTAATTGTAAACAGACAAGAATAAGTACACAAATACATGAACGGAAAGCTTCAGACTGTGATAAATCTATAAAGGAAAGGAAATGGATTCATTTGAAAAGTGAGAGAACAGCTTTAGATAGGGTGGTAAGGAAAGGTCTTTCTGAGCTGTCCTTTGGATGACAAGCTTGCGTGTGTCATGGAAATGTGGGGGCTGAACTCCAGCCAAAAGCGCAAGGGTGCAAATGGGAACCAGTTTGGCACGTCCGAGGAACAAAGAGGCCAGTGTGGCTGGTGCCCCGTGCCTACGTGGGGGACAGAGGATGGGAGGGGGTCCCTGATGCCCCAGCTAGGACGCGCTCTCTCTTCTGAGGAAAACAGGAAGCCCTGCAGTCTGAAGCAGCGGAGTGACACCATGATTTGATTAAGTTATAAAAAGCCTGTCCAAAAGATGCAGGGTCTCTTTTTTCAGTATTGAAGGATTTTTATTTGAGTATTTGAATATTTGTGCGAACTTGATGCATCACATTGATCAGTTGTTGTTTTTTAAGATCTGCACGAGGTCTCACTGTTTGGGAATGTTTTTGCATTGGAGTTATGATGGTCCTGACAGTAATTTGAAATGTTCAGACAGATAATCTGATAGATTAAATTTAAAACAACATTTAAATTCTTACCATAATTTGTTTAACAGGCAGGGGTCAAGGCAGACGGCGGGGGTGGTGGGGCAGGCGGGATATGAAGGACTAGAAGTTAGTCCAGCAAAGGTAAGAGGAGGGCAGACAGGATTCAGTAGACAAAGTAGGTTAGTAGAGGCCCTGGAATTGGGGGCAAGCCTTTGGCAAGACTAAAGCATGAGAAGAAGGCATGGCGAGAAGTATGCATTCATCTTTTAGGACTGGAGGGAGAGAGACACAGACATAAATGCCTTTCATGCCACAGACGGTTGTCTGACCTTTGTCAGGACAATGAAAAGGAGTGACATGATCACACTGGAGAAGGAATGAGAACTTGGAGGGAAAGTGTAAAGAAAGGAGGGCAGAGGGCTGAGGACGAAACCTTGGGTAAGGCCTATGCATGTAGAGGAGTTCAGAACAAAACAGGAGTCAGTGAAGGGTTATGACAGCAGCCTCGTGGAAACCAGAGATAAAGGTTTAAGGAGACTAAGAAGTGGGAAAACCCACCAGTTTTAATGATTGCAACTTTAGGCAATGGTAGGGAGGCCAGAGGAGAAATAACTCTCTAAATCATACTGTGAATTCATGACAGGGCTTTGATTGGGGCTCAGAGTTGCACTACCTTCATAGCAGGCCAGCGGCGGGCGTGTGTGTGTGTGTGTGTGTGTGTGTGTGTGTGTGTGTGTGTGTGTGTGTGTGTTTGTTTGTTTTAACACAGAAGAGAATGTTTTGCTGGGGTAGGGAGAAGTTGGCTAGTCCTTAAAGATTCCATGTAAGTGCTTTACATGATGATTAGAAAAAGGACATTCTACCTCTTCTACTTTATTTGTAGCATTATTTTTCCTCCGTCTCCCTTTTAACCTCTGTCATAGCCCTATAATCTTCCTATTGTCTGGTTTCTTTTCCTCTTGATGCGGGGCTGGCAAATATTTTCTGTAAGGAGCTGGAAAGTAAATATTTTAAGCTTTCTGATCCAAGAGACAAAATCAATTATATTAGGAGGTATTTATATAACAAGAGAGGACAAAATTTCCACATACTTCTCACTGATGAAATTTGAAATATAATAACAATCAAGTACACTTTAAAAAAAAATAGTACAAGCCTACTAATAAAAGGAATGAAATTCTTTGGGGAGCTTTCAACATGTCACTTGACTAAAGTTCAAAGTTAGTGTTTCCAAACATCAAATCAGTTACAAACATTCACCTGTATTCTCCCATCCCTTGCTCACATACCACATGAGAAGAGGCACAGGGCTTGGGCTGGATTCGGCCTGCAGAACATAGTTTGCAGACTCCTGCCCTAAGCATTCATCTCATTTGCCCACACTATGTGCTTTACACCTGGTGGGTCTGCAGGAGCAGCCAGAGAAAGGACTGTCTGTCTGACCAGCAGCGCCTGTGCTCACTTCATGTCCAACTCTTCACTCATTTTCCTCATTTTATCCCCACTTGTTCGAAGTGGAAAGCACTGTTTCCTGGTCTATAATATGCGTCAAACAGGCAATTTGGGTTTTATGTCCAACGAGATGATTTTAGAGCCTCGAAAGAGCCCTGTCCTTCAAAAATAAAGCTGGCTGATGGATGAAATTCCTTTCATTTCACAAATAGGTATAAATCTCAATTTGCAAATATACCTGGTGTCATGCAGGGTGTCACGCGGGGTCTCTGCTCCTGCTCCCCACATAAGAATGCAGGATACGGTGAGGCCAAAAAGGAACACCCGCGGAGCCATAGATAGGGGAGTCATACCACTATATTCTCGCTGGCAGCTGGGTTAAAGACACAGGAAGCAGGAGCCACACGATCCGCAACCCAACATCCGCTCCTCTGCCAACCAACCAACCAAACAACCAACCCTTCTTGCTAACTGCAATCTGCTGTGCTAACTGCAATCCATGCTTGCTAGCTCAGCCACCATCCACTACTAGTGTAGCCATGGCAGTTATATTAGTGGCCAATGGCTCACTGGTTAGAACTGATGGCCAACTGGCCATAGCTGATGGCCATCTGCTACCCAAGCCAGCACCTTTCCACGCGAAGCCGAGAGCCTGGAAACTGTACTCCTGGCTCTGTCCCCACATCTGAAGAGTGAGATCCTTCACACTAAGGTGAAGAGTGAGATCCTTCACACTAAGATACAACTAAATGTGCAAGCATTGTTTCAAGCACAGGGCTTTTTTGGGAAGCAGATTGAGTACAAATGGTGGCTACTTCCATAATGTTCTGTTGTATTGGCTTTCCCTCTTTCCCCATCCTTTGCTCCTGCTCTCTGGGGTCACATTCTCAAACAAAGTACCTGCATACAAGCCTCCGTCTCAGGTTCTGCTTTCCGGGGAATGCTGGCTAAGATAGCAGGTGCTGGGATAGGATGGAGAGCTATCAAGGAGTGGAGGAAAGAAATGCAGACAGGGGGCCTCTCAGCTTTGCGTTCCGCTGGCGTGTGGCAAACACGGGGTCAGGATTAACTATTTGTTAAATAGTAGGGAAACAAAAATGTTGAAACGATGCCCCTGCCCTCTGTCTTCTTGGAATCAGCTTTATTGTAGCCTGAGCCTCATAAAATTTAGCTTGGAAAGGACCTTAGAGATCATGAAATCCACATCCTTAGTTCATAAATGAGAAAACTGACGCTGTGAGAGGCTGATGCTAATTTTCTTTGAACATTTTGATATGCTGTCTAACGTTATGTTTCTGAGTACTAGGGGAAATGTGGCCTTCTGGTACTTCTTGGGGGGAAAAAAAGGTAAGTTTCTAGGGACTTTCAACTTCAGTTTGTGCTTCAAGTTTGGTTTAAAGATTCGTGGGCTCAGAGACACAGTGGGGATTTCCAGCACTTACCGTGGAAAGCAGCCAGTCTCCAGTTGACTCACGTAGCGGTGCTGATGGGCCAGAGCCCCCAAACCAAGTACATTGTGTAGAGTCCCAGGGTGAGAGCTCAAGCCCTGGTCAAACCAGCGCCAAGGCCTTCCTGCTCTCTCCTGTCAGATAGCCACAAAGTGAAATGATCTGGCTTATGAATCAGCTGGAGGCTTATTTGAATTTCAGCTCAACTGCTCTGTAGGAGTGGCCTTAGGCAATTCAGTTTTCTCCTGTGCAAGGCAGGGGAATAATAGCTCCTTCACAACAGTGTGGTTTAGATTGAGTGAGATTATGGGTTTAGAGTCTAGACTCTAGAGCATAAAAGATGCCTGACAAAACAGAATTACCAGTGCCCAACATACTTGCTCTCTTATTCACAGATGGATATTTATGATCCCAACTTTCTCTTGGCCAGAAAAATAACAGAGAGGAAAACTTCAGGAAGTACTTAAGACAAAGTGCCATTAGTACTTTCCTAGCATAAACATAGCGTTTCCAAGGGTCATGGAGTCTCCCCAGGCCTATGGGAGTTACAGAGACCAACAGGGGCCAGTGCCCTCTCGGGTGCCACTTCGAGACCCTGTAGCCCCACTGCTCACACCGGCCACTAGTGAGATGACCAAGTTCAGGGCAGGCTCTTACCAGTTTCACTCCAATGCATCTTAACAGCACTTGACCAATCTGTGCTGCTCAGCAGAGGACACCTCAAACCCCTCCCCCCAAACACTCACACATGTGCCAACTGGCAATGCCCTACTCCAATACGGACTGGGAGTCTCCGCATAAATGTTTCTTGCCCCTGTGATCCTCCTACACGGGGAGTTCTCAGATACATTCCATGAAGCTTCTCAAGAGGTCATACCAGACTGAATATAAGTGGCATCTATCTCCATAACACTCTGTTGTATTGGCTTCCCCTCCTTCCCCATCCTTTGGTCCTGCTCCCTGGGGGTCACATTCTCAAACAAACTACCTGCACACAAGTGTGGGGACAAAGCCCCAAAAAGCAGTTTCCAGGCTCTCGGCCTCACATAGAAAGGTGCTGGCTCGGGTAGTAAATGGCCATCAACTGTGATCAGATGACCAGCAGCTGTGGCTAGTTGGCTGTCAGCTGTAACCCGTAAGCCATTGGCCACTAATATAACTGCGGTGGCTACGCTAGCAAAAAAAAAAAAAAAAAAAATGGGGGCTAGCAAGAAGATGGTGGCTGAGCTGGCAAGAGCAGATTGCAGAGAGGCGGATGCCGCCAGCAAGAATATAGTGATATGACTCCCCTACCTATGGCTCCGTGGGTGTTCCTTTTTGGCCTCACCATGTCCTGCGTTTTTATGTGGGGAGCGGGACCAGAGACCCCGCAGGCTGCCCGGCACGACACAAGCCTCTGTCTCAGGCTCTGCTTTCAGGGGAATGCAGGCTAAGACACTACGTATCCCCATGGCTACCAGAATAACAGGTTTGTGAAGTTAAAAGGGACATTAAAGAGAATTTACTTTAAGGATGAGAAATAAATGCGTGGGTGCTGCCTCACTCCCCTCACTCCTGTGACAAAGGTCACCAACTAAAAGGACCACTCTTTCCCAATGAGCCAAGACACAGCCTCAGACTCTCTCCATACTGATTCAGATAGTCTCTATCAGCTCATTGAAGCTGACGCTGGAGATAAAATTCATTTGCTACCTTGGGTCCAAAAGACACAGCTGCTTCCAATCACAATTCTGCCACTTATTGGGTATGTAGCCTTCAAACAACTTTTCTGAACCTTGTTTTTCTCATCTATAAAATGGGCATAATATTTTTTTAATGTTGTTGAGAATATTTAAATCTTTTTGTTTAATATTCAATAACAATATACTAAAGCACCTAAAAAGATATTTGACACATAGTAGCGATTCAATAAATGTAAATTTGTTCTTTCTTTTTGAAGTGTAAAGAGCAGGTGAAGTGTGGACACAATTACTCATTGTATGAACTTCGCAAATAATCTGTAAAGAGGATATAATAATTTGTATCTCATTCCTCATCCTAGTGAGAATCAAATGAAATAATGCGTAGACCATCGTACTGTTTTCAGTAGTATTAGTACTATTAGTAATACTACATTAGTAATAATATAATTACTCATATTATTTCAAATAAAAAATTCTAAGGCCAAGTAAGACATTCATTAAGCATGTCTTTTTATTCTATATTTTTGATACTTGGGCATCTTGAGGCTTTGCTGACATTGGAGGGACTGCATTACCCAGGGTTAGTCAATTCCTAGAGCTAATAAATGACTCACTTAAAAGCATCCCTTTCATATGCAAACCAACCAGTTCAGAGCCCACACCTCCACGTCCATTATCTTGGGCTCCCATAATCTGGGGGACCACCGCTTCCCCTAATCACACCAGGGCCAGGTACCGGACAACTAGGGACAGCTCCTATGCTCAAGAGCAGGGGTGTCAAAACTTTTTTCAACGTTTTTCACCCAGGGCCATATGCGGTAAAATACGCAAACAGCCGGGCCACTCATTCGAGATGAAGTACGGATTGCCTCACCTGGTTTATTTGGGTAAACTAAATATATTTTTGGAATTTGCTGCAGGACAATTAACAATGGATCGTGGACCGCAGTTGGCCCACAGGCCGCAGTTTTGATACCCCTGCTCTAAAGCTTGCTCAAATCATTCAAACTAGTGTATCCAAAATCTGCTTGCTCAGAGGGGTAGTAGGTGGGGGCAAGGGGGTTATCACTGTGTGAGGGATATAAATGATAAATGTTTAACTATTACATTGTTTTGTACACATGAAACTAATAAAAACAAAAACAAAAAACAAAAAACAAAATATGCTTGCCCTGCCTTGGCATTCCATCCTATGGAAGGCACAATAAAGGCTCTTCCCCTTCTCCCTCTGCCTCCTGACCAACCTGGTGCTTCCTTGTGTGCCCTCCGTCCCCCACCCCCACCATGGTACCATACCAGGCATCACATTATACCTGCAAAAGAATACAACTACATTTTAAAACAGTGAGACTATGAGATCCACATCACCTACCCGATTAAAGGCAGAGACCTAGGCCCCTGCCCTTTCTATCACATTATGCTGCCAGTCTGACGACCGTCTGGAGGAAGACAAGCCCAAGGCAGGGTCTGTCTGCTGATAAACAAACGCTGACCAACAAGTACACCAAGTACAAACGGGGTCCTGCTGCAGTGTGGGAAGAGGGAGGAGAGGGAAGACAAATAACTCTTAGGCGACCTTCTCAGCCTGGTCAGCTCTGAACCCCATGATGGAGGGAGAACTGGACCCTTGGCTACCGAAATCTGGACTGTTTGTTGTTTCTCGGCAGCATCAAAGATTGCTTCTTAAATTTCACAAACCAGTGAATACATCAGAGTAGAAATATTACTGCTGATGACACAGCTGGGGGATGGGGGGTGGACAGGATTAAATGTGAGAGCTCGTCAATCTGCTAATTTCTGAGTTCACAGATCCTCCCTCTAAACCAAAATCAAGGCCCTGACCAATCCTGCATCACTTTCTGTATTTTTCTTGCATGGGCTGGATGCTATTTATGATCACTTACATCGCTAAATATCTATATTCCTTACATTATTTTATAAAAATACATTCTAGTAAGTTCCCCTCTATCAACTGCACAAGAAATGTACCAGAAAAAATAAAAGGAACAGCCAGCAACAAAGAATAACCACACGACAAATTATATAAACTAGAAAACAAAGAAGCTTACAGGTAAATGGTTTACAAGAAAAAATATGAAAAATGATCAAAGTATGAGTACAGGATGTTAAATTTTTGTGAAAATGGAAATTCAGGCCTCTGGTATAATTCTCCAAGATCATGAAATACAAAAATCTTTAGTTTATGAAGGACACTGAAGCTCAGAGTACTTAAGTCATTTGCATTAAGATGCAGCAGTTAATTAGTGAGAAAGTTACTGATGCTTGAAAGTCTAGAGATTTGAACCCACTCTATCACAGTTGCATAACATGGATAACGTGGATTATTTTCAGCAAAACAACATAAAAATTCTGACAAGAACTGACAATTTTATTTTGAGTTGTTGAAACCCAAGAGAAGACCAATATTTCAGAGAATATTTCATATGATACTTTTAAAAAGTCCAATGTAGAAATGAGATTTCTGAAGTCATAATTCATAATCAAAAAGTTCTTTAAATGAACACTCATTTCCTCAAAGAGATTGACAATATTAAAAATACGTATATATAAGTATAGATTTATCACTTAGGTAGAAAAACCTTGAAATTATCACCTAGAAAAGAGTAAATCAATGCCCGGACTGGTGGACACATTCATTAGGAAGAAAATATAGCTGCCCTCTGCTGACCACCTAAAACTCTGCTTAGTGACATGTGGCTTATACCAGAATGCACATAAACCAGAATATATTTAGGAGTTGGTCTATTTCTAGTCACACAAGTTTTGTTTCCTAAATAAGACTTCGGATTACCATTTTGGTTTGTTCCCAAAAATTTCAGCACTCCATATGGTTGAAGATGTAGTCCCATCTTCTTAACAAGACCTTGTGTGAACTGTGTACAGTACTGTCTTCTCACCGTTCACTCCTATGCATATTCCATGGTGAGGAGAAATGATGGGCTTATGAGGGAGGCAGGAAATGAGAAAGACAGGCTTTCCAAAGTTGAGAGTCTGAGCTGCTTTCCACATTTTCAAATGTGAAAATTTCTCTAGTTTGCAAAAACTGTTATAAATCATCGCACCGAACACACACAGTCAGCTTATGGAGAGTCACACGGTACAGTAGTTCTCCTATTTACAGCTCAAAATCTACTATAGTAGATTTTTTTAGTGTATCAATAAAATTATAAATGTCGTGCCACGGACTAATTGAAACAAATAAAGCCTTTTGCAGAAAAAAAATTAAAGTTGAAATTTTATCTAAGAGAATTATTTGTCAAGGTACATCATGAATCTGAAAAGGGTTCCTGGGATATATTAAAATTATTTTTGACAGAATATGAGAATAAACCCACCTATTCATGAGCGATCACATTGATTTTCTTTTTTGACGCCTCTTCCGTTATAGGTTTGATGGTCAATTTTCCTTATATTAACCAAACAGCTAACCAAACAAATTGTAGAATTTCTATAACATTGCTAATAATTTACATGTAAGGAAATTAAGATAATTAATTATCAATACGTGGGTGGAACTGGTTTGAGAAAATAAATAGGTAAGAAAATAGGTTACTTCACTAAAGTTTTCAGGATGCATTTGAAACTTTGGCTAAAGGATGCAATGATCAGGGCTACCAACTATATGTTATACTTGTAGCACAAATCTGCACAGTATTAAAAGCGTCTATTTTAAAAGTTCATATCCTTTTTGAGAGGTTACCATTTTTGGTGGCCATTATTCACATAAAAGTTCAAATCCCTCCAATCAGCTTTCTGATAACTGCTGCGTGCATTAATCTTATGAACCAAAATTAACCAAAAGACTCCGTAGTTTTCTTTCCTCCAAAACATCTTCCCTCCCCAACTTATTATTCATTGTTATAATTATTAGTGAATAATAAATGTGTTTCAGGTATTTCTTACATTAATAAATAGGTAGGCAGGCAGATATTTAGATAGAGAGTTATAAACAATATGCAAAAATCTAAACTACAGGAGGTGAACTACAAGGCATTATCTTTAGAGGAGCAATTATTTTGTAATTTGCTCTTCTGGTGCAGTTCTAATATTTCATTTATTTTTTAACAAATTTAGGCATATTTTTCTGTGATAATTTTCCAAGTGAGGCTACTTTTTAAAGTCACATTAAATTTAATGATTGATCTACAGTCAGCTTGAGTTGTTATTTATATATAATGAGAGCAAGAAAGAGACCATTGACTGAGTCTTCTGTGTACCTGAAACTGTACTAAGTATTTAACATCACTATCTCATTACTCCTCAAGTCAAAACGATGCAGTATGTCTTATTATCCCCAATTTGCTTAGGAGAAAACTGAGGCCCAGAGAAGTTAAGTGATTATCTAAGAGTAGATAACTGGTAGGTGGCTATGTTTAACTTCAAAGGTTGGTTTGACTTAGGAATAACCAAACGCCTGATTTGACCATTTCAAAGGCCAAACCAGACAACCAAGATGGTGCAGTACGTAAACGTTGTGTTTACCTTCTCTCACAACCACATCAAAATTACAACTAATCTATAAAAGAACCATTATTGAGAATCGTCTAAAATCAAGTTGAACTGAGGCCTTGCAACTGTGCGCAGAAGAAGCCATCTCCAGACCGGTAGGAAGGGCAGAGATGCATAACGGGCTGGTCCCACACTCGCTTGTGACCATTAAAAATTGGGAGGGTTATTTCAGGTGTAGGGGGTCCCCCCCATCCTCCAGAGGACCGAGAGGTCCCAGCCCCACCCCAGCCCAGGGTTCCAGTGCCGGGAAAGAAGTCCCCATAATTTTTGGTTGTGAAAACCAGCAGAGATTGTGACTGACGGAGACAGTGCGGCTGCACTCACAAGCGCTCCTCTTAAAGGGACTGTGCGCGGATGTACCCACCAACAGCATCACTCACTCTGAGCTCCAGCGCTGGGGAAGCAGCTGGAAAGATGTCAGGGACACATGGTGGGAAACTGAGTTATTTGGCTTGGGACGGGGACTGGAGAGGCTGCTTTGTCCTTGACAGGGGAGCTGGCAGAGGCCATTGCTTCTTTGTTGAACCTTCCCTCTTCCCCACGTGCGGATGTAGGCGGCTGCCGTATCTGAGTCTCCACCATTTGCTCGCCATACCCTAGTGATACAAGACCCGATCCTGCCCAACTTGAGGCACACCCAGGCTGCTCCCAGTGGCTTTTTTGTGCAGACTGCCTGCCTTGGCTCAAGCTGTAGACTTTCCTAGGGTCTCTCAAAGGTTCGTGGAACCCAGACAAGCAGCATCTGGCTTGAGCGTGTCCTGTACCTCTGGCTGAGCAGCCCTAAGCCGGCATTAGCAGCAGCTGGCCTTGGTTCATAGCGTGGCCTCTCAAAGGTGCTTGTAAGCACAGCACGGGTGGCAGCCATCTGCAGATTTTTTTCTGGCTCCTGCCGGGTGGCCCCAAGGGGGGCACAGGCTGTGGCTGAATTTGACCTATAGTGGATGCCCTGCAAGGTGTTTCTGGGGCTGACGCCTCCAGTAGCCAGCTTTAAAATGAGCTGGAGCATCACCCAGCCCCCTCAAAGTATGACATACCCAAGGGGTGGATTGGGCAGGCACCAGAGTCCTGCTGAGGCAGATCCTGCTCTATAGGATCAGCCGCTGAACGACAACCCTCCCACTGTAGTCACGGCCAGTCCTCACAACCAGTGAGCCCAAGGGTCAGTCCCTCCCACTGATATGCAATTATCAACCAAGGCTCAACTACAAGAGGAAGGCAAATACAACCCACACAAGGGACACATCTGGAGTACATGTCTCAAGTGACCAGAAAGACTGTACCACTGAACCCCACAGTGCACCTACTACATAAGGCCACTCTACTAAGACCAGAAGACATAGCAGCCCTACTTAATACATAGAAAACACACACACACACACACACACACACACACACACACACACACACACACGGAGACAGCCAAAATGGGAAAACAAAGAAACATGTCCCAAATAACAGAACAAAGCTCCAGAAAAAGAACTAAGCAAAATGGAGATAAACAATCTATCAGACACAGAGTTCCAAACACTGGTTATAAGGATGCTCAGTGATCTCAGGGAGAACTTCAACAGAGAGATACGAAGCATAAAAATGGAGATGGAAACCATGAAAAAGAACCAGTCAGAAATAAAGGATACAATAACAGAAATGAAGAATATATTACAGGGAATCAACAGTAGATTAGATGAAACAGAGGATCCAACCAGCCATGTAGAAGATAAAGTAGCAGGACACATCCAACCAGAATAGCATGAAGAAAAAAGAATCCAAAAACTTGAGGAGAGTTTAAGGGGCCTCTGGGACAACATCAGCATACCAACATTCACATTATAGGGGTACCAGAAGGAGAAGAGAAAGAGCAAGGAATTGAAAACCCATTTGAAGAAATAATGATGGAAAACTTCCCTAACCTGGTGAAGGAAACAGACATTCAAGCCCAGGAAGCACAGAGAGTCCCAAACAAGATAAACCCAAAGTGGCCAACACTAAGACACACCATAATTCAAATCCCAAAGGTTAAATACAAAGAGAGAAACTTAAAAGCAGCAAGAGGAAAGCAGTTAGTTACCTATACAAGGGAGCTCCCATAAGACTGTCAGCTGATTTCTCAACAGAAACTTTGCAGGCAAAAAGGGAGTGGCAGGAAATATTCCAAGTGATGAAAAGCCACGACATACAACCAAGATTATTCTACCCAGCAAAGCTATCATTTAGAATTGAAGGACAGATAAGGAGCTTCCCAGACAAGAAAAACCTGAAGGAATTAATCACCACCAAACCAGTATTACAAGGAATCTTAGAGGGATTTCTTTAAGATGGGAGAGGGGTTAAAGATGGGTGAAATGGGAAGGGATTAAGAAGTACAAATTGGTTGTTACACAGTAGTCATGGGCATGTAGGGTATAGGTAAGGAATATAGTCAATACTATTATAACAACTATGCATGGTGCCAGATAGGTACCCCATCTATCAGGGTGATAGATAGGAATGGGGTTGGGGTCAGGGTGAAATAGGTGATGGTATTAAGCAATACAAATTGGTAGTTAATACAGTATGAGGAATAGAATCAACAATGTTGTAAAGAGCACGTAAGGTGCCAGATGGGCACTGGACTTATTAGGGGGATCACGTCATAGGCTGTGTAGATGCCTGACCAATGCGCTATACACCTGAAGCTGAAGTAGAATTGATATTGAATGTCAACTATAACTAAATATATAGGTAGATATAGTCACGGGATATGGAGTACAACATAGGGAAGATAGTCTATGGCATTGTAACAGCTGTATTAAGATGTCAGAGGGGTAGTATCTTGGGGGTGGGTTACCACTTTAGGAGGGGTTTAAATGTCTATTACAATGCTTTGTACATCTGAAACTAACAAAAAAAAAAAAAAACGCAGAAAAAAAAAGGCCAAACCAAATAAAAACAATCCATCAATAAAAGAACCACTACCTTTGAGTGGTTTTAATTCCTGGTGGACTTTCCAAAACAGACTGCTACCTATAGGACATCAGCAGTACAGGATTATTAGCTACACACCAGTTTTTATAGGTGACCCCATTATGTGCATAACATTGAAAATATTGTTTTAATGCTCATGATCATCATGCTCTACTAAAAATGTTCTCTTCTGGGTTAAATTATCATTAAATTATTATAATCATTAGCAGATACTTGAAGAATAATTAAATGCATTACACATTTTGATATTTTATTATTAAACTTAAAAAACAAAATTTATTAGAATCTTATCCCTTAATGAAATGCAGGGGAGGGAGTGGTGCAGTACCTTGATTAAATTAGTCTTGACAAACAAACATTTGGAATCTTCACTATTTCTATCCCCCCACAAAGAGATTTTTGTGACTTGAGACAATGGTATGATTTAATGGTTAAGAGCTGAAAAACTGTAAAAGAAGAGGTAGGATAGACTCCTTGGCATAAGCATTTTCTTAGGCATATCAATGTTAGTTCAAAAGTTTATACAGTATATGAAAACTGAGAGCCCAGAAAGTACCTTCACACTATCTTCTACATGTTTTCTAAGGGATGTATAAACCCCATTTTGTATTCCAATTTTCTAAAGTTCTTTTTTACCACCACCTAAGTTCCCATTCCCCGTTACATTTTAATTGTTCAATTTTCTATAAAATTAATTAAATATTAATACTCGAATGTGAGAATTACTTTCCTATTGCATTTTACAACAGTGTCAACGGCTGGTATGCGGTTCAGCATCCACATTTTCTGTATTTCCCATCTTTTCTCCTGCTCGTCCAAAGCATTTGCTCCCTCCATCCTCCAAAAATAATCCCCGCTACCCCTACTCCATGTCTTGGTCCATGTGCCCACCTTCATTCCACCAATCCAGCCAAGCACACAAGACAAAGTCCTCTTCTCCCCTGAATATTGAGACCCCACTCATCCTGCAAACACTGGGTCAATTATCACCTCTTTCCTGGAGTCTTCCCAAAAGAACACAGAAACTTGCTCTCCCTCCTTTTCAAAGTCCCAGCAAAAATCAGTGTTCTTACCATTCTTCTTTACTTCATCTTTATCATTTAATATTCTATGAATAGACATCTTCACTTTTCCCTGCAATGCATTCCTAAATGCCATATTGGAAAGCAGACTGGCATTGAGCCCATTCATGTTTTCCACCTGGTACCATGCCATATTCCAATAACAAAGGGCAAGCACATAAACCATAGGTGAGACCAACAGTGCATCATAAAACCAAACCAAAAGACAAAAACCACTTCTACATCTCAAAAATAATTTTGGGGAAAGAAAACTATGGCTGAAAGCAGAGTTTTGGAGCTGAAACATCTTCGAGTTCCGTTCACTGCATAGGTTAAATGTGGAGAAGGCAGCACATCATATTAATGGTGTTATGGCTTTGCCCATGAGCTCCCTGTAGTGTGAGATGGACAAGATAGTTGATAAATAGGGTGAGGAACTTGCCCTGGATTTCAGAGCTGGGATAGGGTGGGAATGGAACACCAGCACAGCTCTGTTGACACACAGACCAAAGCTCTTCCTAGTAAACTCTACTGCTCTATTATAAATGCCTATTAAAAGGAACATACTTTCCAAACCAATTATTTAAGGAGCCTTAATTGGCAATAAAGTGTTCAGCTACTGCAAAGAATAAAAACTACTAAACCGTAAATCTAAAGCCAATATACTCCTCACAATAAACACTACACAAACAATAACACAAATGAAAAATCCAGGTACACAAAAACCCAATAACACAAATGAAAAACAAATGAGATCCTAGAAAGCAGCAGCCACATCTCCGGTCACACAGTGTCAGGCACACCAGAGTCACCCACAGTCCATTGTGGGCCTCAGACTTCACACATGGCTGGTCTTGAGATCTGTAAAAGCTATCACAGGGAAATTGGAGAACCTTTCCTTCCCCATCAATCTCCCAGTGGCATGCAGAAATAATCCAAAAAGTAACTGATCATTTAATTCCAAGATTAATTTGCACCATCTAAATAATTTGAAGCCATTGGAGTTAGAACTATCATTCTCAACCCAGGCTGAACATTGGGGAGTTTTGAAAACAACTTCCTCAATCCTCACCAATTAAATCAGAATCTCAGGGTTGGGATCTGAGCATCATTTTAAAAAATTTTATATGTTTTAATTCTGAAAATTCTGATACAGTGTGAGAGTTAAGAATCACTTGTTGGGAAAGTAGAAGTTTTGTCAGTTAGGTCATTCTCTTTTTTTCTTTATAGTTTCTGCCCAAATTGACAGGTCTTTTTCAGGTTCAAGTGACAGAAACCCAAGGTACTTAGGCTTAAGGCGGAATTTGCTCACATATCTAAAATCAGAAGTGAAGCTGGCCCCAGGAGTGACAGGAACCAGGGGCTTAATGCCCTCAGAATATCCCCATTTTTATCCCTCTACCTTTCCGAGGCCCTCTCCCACTTGATATCCTCTGTTGCCTGTTTTCCAGCTTGGATTCCATAGTCAATCACCATACTCACTCCACAGCTTACTCCTTCAACTATCGTCCCTCTCACGCTACAGGGAGCTCACGGGCAAAACCCTAACTCCATTAGTATGGCACTCTGCCTTCTCCACGTTTAGCCTGTGCAGGAAACATGGCCGGACAAAAACACACAATCCTGCTAATCTCACTTTAAATTAATGACTCCAAACCTCCAGTGAGCCTTAATTCTGTCAGTAATCATGCCACATTTCCCTACGCCATTCACTTGCCCATGTTTCTGAACAACTAATTCAACTTTTCCTTCCCATTGTTGCTCAAACTCCTGATTCCTCCCCACATTCACTCTTGCTTCCTACTTCTTCAGATTACTTCAGTTCCTGTGAGAGAAAGGATCTTTCGCAGACTCTCAGCACCAGAACCACTCACCAACCAGTATTACACACCCAGGCTCTGCCTTCCTACCTTGTTCTATGAAGGAAGAATCCATGCCGTGGTCTAACCCAACCCTCCTCTTGCACATGAGATCCCACCTGCCACGGTTCATTTTGTGTTTCAATTTGGGTGGGCCATGGTGCCCAGATATGTGAGAAACATTATTCTGCATGTTTCTGTGAGGGGCTTTGGTTGAGATTAACATTTAAATTGGTAGACTGCTCTCCATGACGCTGGTAGGCCTTATCCATTTAGCTAAAGGCCTAAATGGAATACAATGGCTGACTGCCTCTGAGCAGGAAAGAATTCTGTAGTACATGGCCCATGGACCTAAATTTCAATGTTGTCTTTTTCCTGGGTCTTCAGCCTGATGGCCCACTCTGCAAATTTTGAATTTGCAAGCCTCCATAATCAAGTGAGCCAGTTCCTTATAACAAATATTAGGTTGGTGCAAAAGTAATTGCCTTTTTGCAATTATTTTTAACCTTTTAAACCACAATTACTTTTGTACCAACCTAATACACACACACACACACACACACACACACACACACACACACCCTATTGGTTGTGTTTCTCTGGAGAACCTAGACTAATACACCCATCTCTCTCATTAGTACAAGAAATTCTTTCTGGAAATTCCCACCTCTCGTTTACATCATCATTTTCTTTTTCTGTAGGATGTTTTCCATTTGCATTCAAACATGCCCCTACCAGATATTGCCCTATATCCGATTCCCTCTCCAAGAAAACTTTTGGAAACATTTATCTAAAGTCACCGTCTCCAATCTCACTCTTCCCAGTTTCCATTAAGCCTCCTCTAAACAGCATTTCAAAAACTTCTTTTGTTGCGATCAACAATGCTCTCCACCTTGCTACACTCGAAAGTCACTTCTTGTTCCTCATCTTATTTGACCGGTCGGCAGCATTCAACACAGTTCATCAGTCTCTCTTCCTTGACACGCTTTCTTCACTTGGACACCACACTCTCAAGGTTTCCCTCTACCTCTGATTGTCCCTTTTTAGTCCTCTCTGCCTGTGTTCTTAATGTGGAGTGCCAAGGCTCAGTTTTTGTCCTCTGCTCTTTCATGTCTACACTATCCCCTTAATCTCATCTAGTCTCATTGTCTTAATTTTCTATCTATATGACAATGACCAAAAAAATGTATAGCTCCAATCCAGACCTCTCTCCTGACCTTGAGACTTAAATATCTGACCGCCCACAGGACATGCTCATTTAGCTGTCTAATTAGAAATCTCAAATTTAACACATCTATAACTGAGCCTTTGATCTTCCCTCCCAAATACGCCTCATCCACAGTTTTCCCCATCAGCCCCTAGCAATTCCATCCTCCAGCTGCTCAGGCCACATATCTTAGAGTCTTATTAACGTCCTTCTTTCAGGAAGAAAGCTCTACCTTGAAAACATATTCAGATTCTGACTATTTCTCACCACAACCTGTCTGACCCAAGTCACAATCACTTCTTAATCTCCTACCGGTATCTAGCATCCAGCCTACCCACTACCCTGCAGCCAGAGTGGTCATTTAAAAATGGGAATCAGATGACCTGACACTGCTATTCCCAACTCTCCGATGGCTCCCCATTTCCTAGGAACAAAAGCCAAAGCCTTACAATGGTCTTCAAAGCCCTTCACAATCTGGCTACTTGTTAATTCTCTGACCTGATTTTCAACAATGTTATGCATCACTGACTTCACTCCCACAACACTGGCCTGCTTACTGTTCCCCAGAGGCATTAGGCATGCTCCCATCTTACTGACCTTGCACTGGTTGTTCCTTCTGACTGCGAATGTTCTTTTCACTGAAATTCCAGTCACCTCTTCCCCACTTCCTTCAATTCTTTGTTCAAATATTACCTCCTCAATGAGAGTTAACCTACATAAAATTACAATCAGTGCCACTTCCAGATCCCTCTTATTCTGCTGTATTTTTTTCTGCAGCACTCACTCCTAACATGATAATTTACTTATTTATTTTGTTATTTAATGTGCGTCCCCAATATAAGCTCCTGAATTATAGATTACTTTTGTCTGTTTTGTTCACTGGTATTTTCTAAGCATCTAAAACAATGTCTGGCACATATTTGACACTCAAAAATATTTGTTAAATGAATGAATAAGGAAGATCTGCAGCTGTCCTCTCTGTTTTTTTCTGTTAAACTTTCTCCTAATGTATACCTCCTTCATTCAAGATGGGGCCTATGGCTGCTAGTCAATTCCAGGCTCACATTTCAGGATCATCAATGAAAGGGGTCTTCCATATCAACTGCAGTTTGAAAAAATTCAAGTGAAAGAGTTTTGGGTCACATGCCTACCCTTAATCCAATTACTTTGGCCCAGAAGACACATCTTGTGAAAGGACGGCAGATGGCATTTATATGTAAAATGGGATGTTGGGGAAGATGTGATATCTGGGAGAATTGTCCCAAGCTAAAACCTACCCTCAATTTATTTCTACTAACTTACTCATCACTCTGGCCCTTCTCATGATAAAAATTATGAAGTTAAATTGAAGAAAAAACATAATATCCATGTCTACAATTGCCAAAGACAATACTACAACAGGGCATCACAAAGACACTGCACGCTCATCATGTCCAACAAAGTGGGCTCATCTTCTTACCCCAAACCGAATCCTCCTAAACAGTTTCTATCTTGTTGAATAACCCAGCTACAGTCACTCAGACTAGAAGCCTAAGAATCATCCTTACACCCATCCTTTCTTCCATCTGCATGCAACCTAATATCAAGTCCAGTAATTTCTACTCCTAAGAATTTCTCTAATCTAGCCCTACCATCAACACTTGTTTTTCTGTGGCTTATCTCTATCTTGACTATGATATCTCTATATTGACCTATGATATTGTGTAATGGAACTGCTGGATTATTTATGCTTCTTTATAGATTTTGGGCCCATGAGGACAGACACTGACTATCATCTCTGTATATCCAGCAGCAAAGAAGCACAAATATAGTAGGCAATCAACACATATTTGGTGAATTGAACTGAAAAGAACACATGAAGGGAAGACTACTGGATCTGAGAGACAGGGATTGGGATGAAATGTCCATTTTTTTTTGCCTTGGTGATTGCTGGGTAATTTACATCAATAGTAACAGTTGAAATTAGTAGCCTCAACTTCTCCCCCCGCTGCAAAATCCAGCCTTAAGGGATCTTCTTACTTAACCTCTTGGTAATGCGAAAGAAACTAAGTATATAAACACTGACAAGTACAGGTGTTAAGCAATCTTGAATTAATAGAACAGGGAAGTGTGAAGTTGAAGATTGGGATGTACTTAAAGCGGAGTCCTAACTCAGCTATAAACTCCTTGCGGGCAGAAATGGTATCTTATTCTGCTTTCTTCACCCCTCCCAGGTTTTCCATATTGTAGGAGTTTAATAACGTATTTACTTAATAATGCATACCTGCTTTCCTTCAAGGGTCTGAGCAATGAAACCTTTCCAAATTCATCCATCTGCCTCCAAAACTACTTCTAGCCTCAGAGATAAAATAAATTGTGGAGAGTCTTACATCAAATACGTAGCAGAGCTAGTATTCAAACTCCTTCCTATCTCTCTAGTTTTAAAGCCCTAGCCCTTAACCATTCTGCCCGACTGTCACCTGAAGTATTCTGAACAAATATCAATATGGATGGTCAAATATCTCACTGTGCTCTTCTATTTTGTTTTTGCACCAAGGGTTTCATCCAATTTGTGTTTCGAAATGGCCTTCTTGCCTCTGATCTGAGTTCTAGGGACATGCTTAGATTTCCAAATGTCCTTACCCAACCCCATTCAAAGAACTCTTTTTCTCTAATTCTCAGAAACAGTGTTGCTCTCAGTCTTCAAGATTGAGATGTTTCTCATAGCCCTGAACTCTGGGATTCATGATCTCGTGATCCACTTAAGTTGGGCCCTGAAAGTACTCTTGTAGTTTACAAGTGATCTAAGAGGAATTTCCAGTCAGTGGCTTAGCTCTGACTCATGCTGAGCCAGGACTCATATTCCCTATAGTCAACTGTGTATGACAGATTTCTCAGCATTTTGGGAACCGATAATGACTATTAAAAAATTGTCCACAGGCTTTATTTTCCACATTATGATGAGCACTGACTCTATTTAAGGGCAGTTCTTTTTAAAATTATTAATGCATTACTTATTGACTACCTAGTACACCAGATACTTTTTATCTAGGTGCTGAGGACATTGAGATGAATAAAAAACACACTCTGATTCTCATACTAGTTGCTGACACACTAGCCAAGGCCATGTATATTGACTAATAATTATAATTCATTGTGATGTGAATTCTGAGGTGCTCTGGGAGGCTAGGAGAGAAGATGATGAACTCTGCCTGAGAAAGAGCTGAAAAAACTCCAGAGAGATGGAGCTTTCATGCTGGTCTTTTAGGGCATAAAAAACTGTCCTACAATGGAATCAGAAGAAGGCATGCTGTGTATGAGAACAGGTGCATTCTGTAAAGCTGAAATATACATAGTTTGGGGACAGGGGTGATTTGAGAATGGCAATGTCCTTGTAGAATCATATCATTTCCCAAGTGATTATCTAATCTGACTTCCTTATTTACGAGAACACTAAGGCTCAGAGAAAGTTAGTGAGAAATGTTATCATGCCATTCTCTGTGGGATTTCCATTATTGCTTTTTTGCATAAACATCATGCTCCTAGATTTTCTTTTTTTCACTGAGGATAAGTATTCTGAGTTATTTTCTTGACCTGGTTATAAGTGTAGCATTCCAATGGAAACTTGGAAACAGCAGTTGGAAAAGCAAAGCCCTCACTGTGAAGGATTCCTCTTTCCGTGACCTTACCAAGGCTTCCGGGACCCTGGGAAAGCATGCTTTGGATGCAGCCAACATTCTCGTCCTTTTCTAAAGTCACCCTGTGACAGACAGAAACAATGTCCCTGCATGTTTCTTCCTTATTTTTCCTCTTATAAATAATCATGGGTTCTACAGAAGGGGCAGGGAGTGGATTTAAAAAGAAATGTATGTATATCATAAATACAGTTATAAAACTGTCATTGTTCAAAGTGGTTGACAAATGATCAATTTTAAGCAATTAAATAACCTAGTATTATTCTAAATTTGTTACATAGGTCATGAAATAGTCTACCAATTTGAGTCATCTTAAAATATTTAAAGTCCCTCTTACCCTATCATATAAACACAGTGTTTGAGACTCTGGTTATGTGTTCCTTTTTATAAGACAGTAATAATTTTTGAAGTCCGAATACAGACACAAGTTCAGCTTTTGATTCTGTTTGGCCAGAATTTCTTCTCAAACATGACTGTTTTAAGAGTACAGAGGCAGAATTTCAAAGAGTGATTGAGTTATCTTAGTCCCACTAAAGCAGATTAAGGAAACTAACCTCAGTCAGTCACTTTGGCTCCTAAAGAGGAAAGACTAGCCCTTTAAAAATATTATAGTTGCCTATAAAGTGGAATGCAATTTGCATATATCTTCCAATGCAGTGTAATTAAGAACATTTTTACCTACCTACTCAATTTTATTAACTTATATTTGACACTAAAATTATTGCTCTATAGTAGCTCTCCAGTGAACAAAGAGAAAAGCACAAGAACAAATAAAATATATAGATGCTCCTGGAATAAGGCTTTGGCTTGAACATTTTTGAGATCTATGTTTGTCTCCAGGTAAGGCAACTACTGCCTAAGACATCAATTGCAATACAGCAGGGTTCAAACATAAATCATAAAATGAGGAGGGACATTGCTAAGAAGCAGTCTAGCAAGACTATTATTCCATTATAGACCCATCCTGTAAAAACCAAGCCCAGGTAGGATAATTTTGTCAAAAAAAAAAGAAAAAGATTAGGCAAGGTGACTAAATACAACAGAAGAATCACAATTAGTGAAGAGATGAAAAATTAAGATTGTATCTTTGTCAAATAATATAAGTACTATTTATAGAACTTTTACCCATAAATTTCATGACAATGGCACTTATTCTATTTTCTGTATTAGTTTATCTCCCTAGTAAAAAGTATACTCCATTCTTGGCTAGGAAATTAACTACTGAGGGTCCCCACCCCCATTATTGTTAAATTAAGTAGTGGAAAACACTATTCAATGTTGCACAAAGGACACCAGGTCTACTTGAGACCTAAAGTGAGTAAAATCTGAGTAACACAATAAGGCATATTGTGGACCATGTGCAGACCCGTTATTGCTTATTTCTGGGGTATAAACAGCCTTGACTTACATGGTTATTATGATTTTATTCCATGGTCTCTAGAAACGTTGTGGAATTTGATTTTATGCACCTGTTAGTTCGTTCGTTCGTTCGTTTGTCTGAAATATCCCAACCACAGAATGAGTTAGAAAAACTGAGTACTGGACATGTTATCTACAACCAAAGACTTCATCTACCTACAGTAAAGTGGGTTTCATCCCTAAGGCCTCCCTGTATGGTAATTCTAGAGAGTGAAATAAGAGGGGAACGTTCTATAAATAAATATGGAGCATTTCCACCTAGAAAGAAAACACTGATTTGAATCAATTCCTTTACTTTAGAAAAATAAAATTTTCAAAGACATTATTTTGGATTCTTTCTCTTAAAAAGTAAGAGCCACTGTGACTTCAAAATATGTCCTGTTTTTAGAATTGAGGGATTAAGCCATGTTCTATCATCTGTACATGCAACACAGCCACAAATGCTGTGGTCAGAAGTCTTTACCCTTCTTCAGCTGACTGGTGATTTCATATGTTCTAGGAATATTTTTATCTTTTGGCATGAAATTCTACACCATATGGTACAACACACTGACAAGCAAAAAGGGTAGAAGTAGCTTTAAATATATACACATATATACACACATATATTTACACATTTATATATTCACACACACATACACTGCATGTATAGTGAAGGATGTGTGCATGCCTGCAAAGAAATAAGGGCAAAGTTACACATTCCACATACAGTATGGAGATTCTTCATCCACATGGAAAAGGTCATTCAAAATCCAAAACAAGATTAAAAGTTCCGTATAGATATAAAAGCATTCAAGAGACATGTCAGGAACCACGACACTTTGCTACACCAAGGAATCTTTGAACTGTCTGTAACATTTTCACACACAATATTTAATGCTGCTTCTCTAAGTGCAACAGAAACTGCAGCAAAGGTGCAACAGCTTGTATAATACATTTAGGAAGGATTGTTAAAAGGAGACAAACACTGTCTTTAATTGATTCCCAGAGGGTAAAAATATTCTTCCCCTCTGATTCCAGGTTGCTTCAACATGGTTTTCCTTTCGAAAGCAGTGATTTTAAATCAAATTCTAAAAGTTTTCAGAAACATAAAGTTCTCAGCCTGCTCACTATCCTTTCTGTGTCATTAGGCAGAGTCTCCTGAGTCTCTATGAAAACAGAGTCTCTATGAAAACATAGAAGAAAAGCTCCTTGACAATGATTTCTTGGATTTGACACTAAAAGCACAGGTAACAAAAGCAAAACAAACAAACAAACAAACAAATGAAAAACAAAACAACAACAAAAAAACAAGTGGAACTATATCAAACTAAAACTCTTCTGCACAGCAAAGGAAACAACAAAATGAAAATATCTGCAGACCATATATCTCATAAAGCACTAGTATCCAAAAATCTATAGGGAACTCCTACAATTCAAGAGTAAAAAAAAAAAAAACCTGATTAAAAAATGGACAAAGGAAGTGAACAGAAATTTTGTCCAAAGAAGACATACAAATGGCTAACAGGTATGTGAAAAGGTGTGTAACATCACTAATTATCAGGGAAATGCAAATCAAAAGCACAGTGAGATATCACCTCACACCTATTATAAAAATATAGGCTATTATAAAAATAAAAAGAGATAAGTGTTGGCAAGGATGTGGAGAAAAAGGAACCCTTGTGCACTGTTGGTGGGAATGTAAATTGGTGCAGTCACTATGGAAATCAGTATGGAGGTTCCTCAAAAATTTCAAAGCAGAACTATCATAAGATCCAGCAACTACACTTCAGGGTATATATCCAAAAATGCTGAAATGAGGATCCCAAAGAGATATCTACACTCCCATGTTCACTGAAGCATTCTTCACAATAGCCAAGACATGGAAACAACCTACATGTCCATCAATGGAGAAACAGATTTTTTTTAAATGTGGTATACACATACAATAGAATAATACTCGTCCTTTAAAAAAAGAGAAGGAAGTCGCACTATTTGCAACAACATGGATGAACCTGGAAGACAAGCTAAGAAAAAAGCTAGACACAGGAGGACAAATACTACATGATACCGCTTAGATGAGGAATCTCAAATAGTCAAACTCAGAATAAGAATAGAATGGTGGTTAACAGGGGCTGGGGGCAGGGGAAAACAGAGAAGTACTGGTCAAAGAATACAAAGTTTCAGTTATAGAAAGTGATCTACTGTACAGAATAGTGTCTATAGTTAATAATACTGTAGTGTATACTTAAAACTTTGCTGAGGGCATAGATATTATGTTGTGTTCTTATCATAAATAAAGAGGGTGGGAGGAAACTACTGTAGGTGATGCTATGTTTATGGCATTCATTGTGGTGAGGGTTTCATGGATGTATACTATCTCCAAACACATTAAATTGTATGCATTAAATATGTACAGCTTTGTGTACGTAAAAAGAAAAAGAAGAGGCAAGGCTCTGCATCGTCTGTCCAGTTCTCCATCGTATCTGAAAAAAGGCCAGGCTGGGCACACAGTTAACCTCAAATCCTCTGCTGAGCCATTGAGTAGGTGCAAAAGCCAGTAAATGGGATAAGGAAAACGAGGTATTTTCTCACATTGTCCATCAACTGTGACTTTCACACAATCTAGTATCAGAGGGAGATAGCAGACTATTATTGTCTGCTTTTTTTAGACTTAACATACATAGTCTTTTAAAGCCCAAATGTATATATTCATACTGTTTCCTCAAAAATAAGACCTAGCTGGACAATCAGCTCTAATGCATCTTTTGGAGCAAAAATTAATATAAGACCCGATATTATATTATAATATATATTATATTATATCATATTCATATTAAATCATATCATATCATATCATATCATATCATATTATACAGTGGTACTGCGGGTATTATATAAGACCCGATCTTATATTATAGTAAAATAAGACCGGGTCTTATATCAATTTTTGCTCCAAAAGACGCATTAAAGCTGATTGTCCAGCTAGGTCTTATTTTCGGGGAAACACAGTATCTTAGTTAAATTTCTACTAGAAATGCTTAAAAGTTGTATTAAATCTTAACACTTTCATTTTTAGTAAAAAATAACTGCAAATGTCAGAACATCATTGTAAGAAAATTTTAAAAAGAGTAAGAAGAAAAGAAGAAAACCATATTAAATGGTTGGGCTTGAAGTCAAACACTTTATTTGAATCCTAACTACACTATATGTCTTTGAAAACATTATTTAAATAAGACTTACTTTTTACCTCTATGAAGTAAGGAAGTTGTTGTGAGGGAGGAGTCAATAAATTCCACATAATAATGAACATAAGGTACTTGCCTTTATGTCTAGGAAGCACATAGGAAGAGCTCAAAAGTGTTGGCTCTCATTATTATAACAAGTTTAAAACAATTCTATAACATTATATACTCAATACATAAACTATAGAAAAAGAGTCAACAATGTCGGACTACCTAAATCTAAAACAGTTAACGGTCCATTTTCCAAAGATGTTAATCCTTGTACATCCTGCCCCCAAAAGGACAGCACTGCTGAAATATATTATGACACTAAATTCTCCCTGGGTATGACTGAACAACAAGGCACTTGTCTTCTTTGAATAAAGTGGTTTTTGTGTTCACAATTCTAATACAAAGCAATGCTTTCACCAGGGCAACTTTGATTTTCAAACCGAAAACCTAGTTCCTTTAATATTTATGAGTAATCATTTTCTATTATTTGTTTTAAGTATATAAGGGCCGAAATGTATGCAATTCTATGTGATTAACCAAAACCAGGCTCAGCGCTTTCACAAAGGAGCTCTGATCTGTTAAATAAAGCACAATGCCCAGCTATGCCAGGGAGGGGGTTAGTAGCACATTTGTACAAATCTAGTATACCTAGATCTGAAAGTCAACAACACATGTTTTTAAACTCTAAATTTTAAGAGTCAGAAATTTTAGGAATTGACTGCACTCCAATCGCTATGTTTTCAGTGAGTTTACAATAAAGAATAATCACTGCACCAATATGTTCTCCATTTATAAATATTCATGATAGGTAAGCACTTGTTTATAAAATCTTCACTTTTTAATTAAAGCAGCAAAAAACTTGATATGGATGACATTTGATTTATCATTTTTATTTGCAGTTTGTGTATTTTTATAGTAATATGTGCAACTCTAAAATATTCATATTGGAAATAAATAACAATTACTGCACCAAGCTGTTCATTCATTCATTCATCCTTCGTTCTTATAACAAACACTCACTGAGAACCTGCTCAGTGTCTGATACTGTGCTAGGTGCTAAAACTAAAGCTTCTAAAGTTTCTTCTTCATTACTACCAACTATTCAGGATAAATTTATGAGGAAACAGGACAATGATGTAAACCCTGTTATGGTTGCACTTTTATTAAAATTTCTATTAATTTCCTTATTAAGCAATTACAGACTTAATTAATGCTTTCTACTTTTCTAGAGACAAAAAAAAAATGATCCCATCCCAAATACTTCTGTTGAAAAATGTTAAAGCCATAAAAATGAGCACTTCAGCTATAAAAACGCACGATATAATAGATGTCACCTTCTCTTATTCAGCAGGCTAGCTTCGTATAATTTTGTCCTTTGCCTTTCAAAGAACAGTAGTAACCTGAACTAGTTTCAATGGGATTTTACTTCGGATAAAGTCCAAAAATATTCTCTTACAAGAAGCTGTTAATCTTTCCTCTGCACTGGATGGCTCAGTACTTCTATTTTGGGGGAAATCAGAGAAGTACAGCGCCCCACTCCCCTAGATCTCTTAAAATCCTCAATCATCCTTAGCCTTCTCCTCCAGGCTCCTGGCGGCAGTAAGGAGGAATAACCAAGTTGGGGAAATAACAAATCTGACCCAATCACATTTGGGTCTCAATGCCTACAGCCTTTGTCTTATTTTCAAACATATTCTGAAGATTTGTGGAATTACCAGGTATATCACAAACATTCAAAACTTACTTGTGAATTGATGGATAAGCAAGAGAGACATCGATGAATAGCCCATGATAACCTGCGAAGTTTGGGGCCCAAAATTCTCATATTATTATATTAAATAGAGTGAGGAAAGCAATGAGGATTTAGAAATGGTTAATCTCTATCCTGGTCCTCCTGGGCAACCAGCAAAGTCATTGAAGTCCCAGTCTTTCCCACCCTTTGACTCTTCTTGCATGAAGCAGTACAATTTAATGCAAAGAGCATGGGGACGATGGGTATTGTGTTAGTTTTCTATGGTCACTGTAACGAGTCACCATAAATGCGTGGCTTAACCAATATAAATTTATTATCATGGTTCTGTAGGCCAGAAGACACAAAATGGGTCTCCCTTGCTAAAATCAAGGTATTCACTGGGTTCCTTTCTGGAGGCTCTAGAGGGGATCCTATTTTCTCATCTTTTTAGCTTCATGAAGCTGCCCGCATTCTTTGGTTTTTGGATTCCGTGATCCATCTCCAAAGCCTGAAATGGTTAATTGACCTCCTCTTTGTCCTCCCTCTTCCAGTTTTAATTTATGACTACACTAGGCCCTCAGGATAATCCCTCATCTTAAGGTTAGCTGATTTATCAACCTTCACACCATTTTGCAACCATAATCTTCCTTTTCCAAGTAACCTAACATATCCATAGCTTCTGGGCATTAAGGTGTGAACAATTCAGAGTTAAGGGGGCTTTATTCTGTCTACCATAGCCATAAGGGACCTGAATCAAAAACCCAGTTCTACACCTGAGAGCTCTGCAACCTTTGGCAAACTAGGTAAGCTCTTATTGTGTTTGTCTCTTCTTCTGAAAAATAGCTTACTATTAGTTATCTCATGAACCACAATGAAGATTAAATGAGATAACACATGCAGAAGACCTAAGCACAGAGCCTGACATAAAGTAGGGCCTCAACGTCATTCATTTTGACAAGACGAAAATTCTGAGATGTCCTAAATTAAATTACAGCAAGCCAGAGGGTGGAAGGAAGAGACAAGGGGTTAATCAGTTAACAACTACAGGTCTTACATTCCTCAGTGAATAGTGGAACTTTGAATTCACTTCCAGGTGGCTATTTCTGCAATTACCTAAAAGAGAATAGCCAGGTGCCATCGAAAGCCAGGAGCCTCCACTTCCTGCTTACAAGTGAACTTCCTGGACTGTGGCCCACAACCAATCCAAAGAAGCAAACACTTCTTCCTTACAGACTCTGCACCTATCCCAGAACTGCCCCGCTTCACCTTATCCCGCCCACCTTATCTGTAGCCCATATATAAATTCTTTCAAAACAACTTTTGTCTTTCTTCCCCAAAAGCTGATGTATAAAAGAGCGCCATCAACTCAAGGACGGCGGACATGTTGCCTTCTCCACCTAACTTGCTACTGGTACTTTAGACTTCATGCACCTCAACCTGATCCTTTATGGCCCAATAAACCCTTTCATTAAAAAAAAAAAAAAGTCAGCCATGGAATTTAAGGGTTTTGTTTTGTTGTTTGTTTTTTATAATTGCCATCTTCCCTTACCTTCCTCTCAAAAGTCAACATTGTGGAGAGGGGGTGGGGAGAGAGGAGCTAGATTTTGGCTTCAGGTCTAGTTGGCTTTTTCATAGCCATGCTCTCTGCTTTACACTACACTGCCTTCTACAAGGTTTTATTGTTGGAAAACACTGAGCCACGGATGACTGTACATACATAAATCGCCCCATATTACTGAGGTAAGCACTCCAAGATTTTATTCTGATAGAGGTAAGAGATTTATGTATGCTGATCCAGCATAAATTCTGAATTGATTTCTCTTATGCAAACAGATGATATATTTAAAGGGGTAGCCAGAATTTATCAGCCAAATGTGATTACAGCATTGAGCAATCCTCAATGTTGATAATATTAGCAGTTCTGAACGTCTCATGACCCATTAAATGGTCACTTTGAATAGCACATAAAATAAACAGCAAAGTGTTTGTTTTTCACGGCTCACATGTTCCTGGAATTATACAACAGGAATCTTCTTGATCTTCAGGCACTTTTTTTTTTAAAGTTGCAAAATGAAACATCGAAGCAAGCCTGAATCTGTCTCAAATGGTAACAAGACCAACTCAAACTCTGCAGCTTAAAAAGGAAAGTATAGCACCATGAAGTAATTGATTCATTTAATCAAGAGCCAAAATGTGCCTGGCAATCTCCCTATAACCCATGTAAAAACACAAAAATTCACCTGTGAAATTCAGCATACTCTTGACAAGAAAATGACTTGGCTTTCAGCTGCCCACATCCTTTCCCTATATTTTGCTATAAGAAAAGGGGAAGGAAAGAAAACATCCACTAATGGTAGCAACCTAGTTCTTTTTCTAGGCAGTGGTTACAATGTGAGGGACCTAGAACACCAGGGTTTTTTTCAGGGAGTCATTAATTAGAAAGAGGAAATAACTGACTTACGTGAACCAGTGATGTCAACATTTTAAAACTACTTGATATCTACATAACCTTGACATCTTACAATTAAAAAAATCATTGAATTTTTACTTTGGCTAAACTTTATCTTAACAGCATTTAAATCTTATTTTTTTAACCAATTATAGCATTTTGGGGGTGTAGGGACATGTGTTGGAGAAAACGAGATGAAAGAGGAAAAGACATCCACCCCACTTTTTTCCCTAAAACAGCAACTAGGAGAAAAGGGTCTCTGGGAAGTGCCAAGGAAACCTGATGGGGCAAGCCAACTGTCTTCTAAATTTCACACTTTACAAAATGTATTCACATTTCTCATGCACGTTGCTTCTCACATTTACCTGTGTGGTAGCTGTTATTTCCGTTTTCTAGTTCAGGAAGATGACTCAGCTGGGTTAGTCAGACTGGCCAGCAGTCACAGAGTTTGTGTACCCTTTGAATCTCCTGCTGAGAAAGGGGATTCTCTCTGCAGGAGCCTGGAAAATGTCATTTGGTGAGGCATTCTCTGCTGGGCTCAGTCTTTGAGATCTTTTTCTAGTTGAAGACTTTGTTCATCCAGCACTAGTTCAGTTGTGTTCTCAAAATCTAGTCTTTTCTGCTGTAGCCTCCAGAAGAGTCTTAGCCCTGCCGACTCTTTGACGTAAGTCCAGTGAGACTCTGACCTCCAGAACTGTAAGTGAATAAGTCTGTTGTCTTACACCTCTAAATTTGTGATAATTTTTTATAGCAGCAATAGAAAACATACAGATTTTGGTACCTCGGAGTGCCCAATACCAAAATATGTGGAAGTGTCTGTTTTGCGAATTGGGCAATGGGCAGATATTGGGAGAATTTTGAGGAAGGTGACATTAAAACCCTAAATTGCCTTGAAGAGATAGTGACTAGAAATATGGATGTTAAAAACTCCCCTAGTAGGGACTCAGAAAGAGTAAAGAGTATGGTAGGGAACATATTTATCATTTTAAAGAATACTTACATTGTCACAAATTGACTGTAAGTAGAAATAGTAACCTTAAAGGCACTGCTGGTGAGGGCTCAGATGAAATGAGGAACATGTTACTGGAAACTGGAGCAAAGAAAATCCCTGTCATATAATTGCAGAAAGCTTAGCTGCGTTATGTCCCGCAGTTATGTGGAAAGCAAAATTGGCAAGCAATGAACTTGGATACTTAGCTGAGGAGATGTTTAAGCAAAGTGTTGAAGGGTCAGCCTAATTTTTTTCTTGCTGTAAGGAGGAAAAATATAAATGAAGGGAAAAACTGTTGAGCACAAAGGAACCAAGGATTGATGACTTGGGGAATTCTGATCCTACCTAATCTATCCAGACTGCAAAAGACACTAAAACTGGGAGATTCATTGTCAGGAAAGAGTACTCTGGAGAGAGGGCCAAAAATGTGGCTGGACAAGTTTTGCTAGTGCCAGGAAAGAATCAAAAGGCTGGTGTATTCAGTCATAGATACTCATTCCCATGTACAGAGTCTTAGTCAGCCATTGACAAGATCAGGCACATGACTCACATTTCTCCTCAGCCATATCTGAAGCAGCCAGGAATATAAATGAGATTATCCAGGAAGTGAGGAGTATGATAGAGCATACTCTGTGAAGGAGCCTGTTGTCTGATGGAGTTAATCCCTGTGACACACATGGGAGACCCATGAGGTATTTGGGAATTTTTGTCCCAAAATGGATCATACCAGATTCTCAGACCTGATTTAGAGAATTTATCTAATGAGATTTAGGACTTTTGAGCTAGTAGGACTTTGACTTGATACTGTAATGGGTTGAGACTCTTGTGGATGTTGGGATGGGGTGAGTATATCTTGCATGTAAAATGGACATAAATCTTGAGAAGTCAGCAGGAGTACTGTGGTTGGAGGAATAATGTCCCCCAAAAGATGTCTATGTCTTATTCCCTCAAACCTGTGAATATGGTACCTTACATTGCAAAAGTGTCTGCAGATGTGACTAAATTAAGGACCTTGAGATGGGAAGATTATCCTAGATTATCTGGGTTGGTTCAATGGGGTCCTTATAAAAAAGCAGCAGGAATGTCAGAGTATGAAAAAGAGATTTGAATTCTGGTGGCCTCTAGAAGCTGGAAGAGGGAAGGAAATGGATTCTGCCCTAGATCCACCGAAAGGAATGAAGCCCCACCAATCCCTTGATGGAGGCCAGGTAGGCCCATTTCAGACTTCTGGGGTCTAGTACTTTAAGATTAAAACGTCTGTGTTACTGTTGCCTTCCCATCATGTTTTCTGTAAGCACTTTCCCCCTAACCATTACAAATCTTTTAATTCTATTTTAAGTGTCTCCTTTAACAAACATATTTAGTGCCACTTTTTATTTCACTTACGTTCTTATTTTATGTTGTTTTGGTAGGACTAATTTTTGTCAGTTTTGCAGGGGCTGGGGAGGTAGGGAAAGAATAGTAGAGACATGTCTGTTCTCAAGTCTGCCTTATTATATAGACTCTTTTTATATGTTGTCTTCTACAATAATTTGGAAAGTAGATATCTATATTTAAGTCTATTAGTAGTAAACAGTGATTTAAAAAAACATGTATCTAAGTATTAGACAAAAGTAGTGTATCATACTATACATGACTTGCTGAAAATGAACTGGGTTTCTTAGCACCACCCAAATCATATCTTCTGTTAGAATCTTATTATTACCACCCACTGAGCCACGAGGCTGGTTCTTCCAAAGGAAATAAAGATTCAAAACATTTTAATGTAATATGACGAGTCTATTGGGCATAAGCACTGTCTTTTTCGATTCTTCATTCTGTTGTCCTCCCCTGAAGAGTGCTGCATTTTGTTTTAGTGTGCAGATAAATTTCTGGCTGATTATCTTGAACTTGTGGAAGCTTAGTTTTGCCCTTTATAAAAATGAGTCTAAGGAAAGCTCAAGATCAAGCTTTTAGAACTTCCCAACATTTTATTTTAAATGTATCATTCTTTCTGTATTATAAACAAAATACATATTTGTTGACAATTTTAAAATATATAGAAGCATAAAAATGTATCATCACACAAAAGTTTATCATCTAGACATAGCCACTGTAAAAAGTCTGGGTTTAGGTCCCAGAAATGGTGAAGTAGCTTGAATTAACCTAATATTTTCACAAATAACAAAACATAAAGTAAAAAAAAAAAAAATGATTTAAATACACTGAAGAACAAGCAGAAGAAGGCAGATACTGGAGGGGAGTCAACCATTAAAGAACAAACCCATAACAAATTAGGCCCACAGTGGACAGCACTTCCCCTGAGGGCTCACTGTCCCCATGGTGAGAGACAGCTGGAACTCATACAAAACCCTACAATATTACTGGTTGAGGTGTCAGAGTTTGGTGCTAATGAAGTGGCTGGAAATCAAGAGAAAACTCTAGAAAAAAATAACATATAAACACCCCCCAACCCGGAAAGTGTGCCTCTGCAGGAGAGATTCAAAGAGTCCTGTAGAAGGAATGAGCTGCTGGAAGACTGAAAGAACTGAGCAGAGATTTCAGCTGCTGCCCACTGGTTGGGAAATAAGAGTTTAGGGTTAGAATCCTATCAAAGAAAAGCTTGATCTTGAGCTTTCCATAGACTCATTTTTACAAAGGGTATAACCAAGCTTCCACAAGTTCAAGATAATCAGCCAGAAATGTATCTGCACACTAAAACAAAATGCAGCACTCTTCAGGGGAGGACAACAAAATGAAGAATCTAGAAAGACAGTGCTTATACCCAACGACTGGCCACATCAAATATGGGTGAAGATGTGGAGCAACTGGAACTCACATACAGTACTGGTGGAAGTGTAAAAAATAGTACAATCACATTGGAAAAGTGACAACTTTCCAAAGTGGTTGTGGGTATAAAATTTTTATCCTATGACCCATCAACCGTCTCCTAGGTTTTGCTCCAAGAAAAAACTAAATATATGTTCACAATAACTCTTGTGAAAGAATATTTACAGAAGCTTTATTCATAATAGTCCCAAACTGGAAACAACTAAATTTCCATTAACAGAATGACTAAACTGTAGTATACGCGCATACACACACGCAAATCTGTTGATATATGTGTGTATATACATATATATCTATATGTATATATATATATATCACAATTTATATATAAAATATAAACTACTCTGCAATGAAATAGTTGAATAAATTACTGATACATGCAATAACATGTGTGAATCTCAAAATCTTTATGGTGAAGAAAGCTATACACAAAAGTAGGTACTACATAATCCCATCTATATGAAGTTTTAGAATAGGCAAAACTAAATCAGAGCTCAGGGATGGGGACTGACTAGAAAGAGGCATGATAAAACTTTCTGGGTTGATGAAAACATTCCATATCTTGACTTGATATGGAAAATATTCCACATCTTGACTTGGCAGTTACATCGGTGCATACATTTATGAAAACCAATTGAATTGTACACAAAAGCAGCACATTTCATTATAGATAATGAATATAAATTTTACCCCCAAAATGTCTGAGGTATATCCTTACAGTCTCTTACACTTTTGAGAAAGATAAAGCCAGTCCTGCCATTGGGATGCTTTCTGGGCACTCACCGGTAGGACAGTCTGTTCTTCTACTGAACAGTTGTGCAACATTAACACAAAACAAAGCCACTTCATGACCATTATGGGTAAAGACAAAAACAAGACCATGTCTAAATATTGACAAAATCATGAACTTTCCAAATCAAAAAAATGACCAAATATCCCCCAAACCTTACTGCTATTAGTGTCTGTTGCTAATTTACCAACTACAGAGTTAGCCTCAATCCATTCCTCTTGCTTTACAGATGAGACGTATTACGATGTCCAATCATAGAACAGCCCCCACTTTCTGACAGTATTTTACCAACAGAGAAAAATTTTGCTTCCTCAAACTCTCCCCCAAAATCATGTAACACAAGCCCAAATCCTATAAATAGACCATTATTTATAGACCATTAGGTCCTTTCTAATGGTCTTTTACTGAGGATGAATGGTGTGTGTTCTTTCTTATTGCAATAAGCAATAACTCAACTTATAAACTGCAGGTATGTTCCTAGTGGTCTTTGGCTGGAGGCTATCAACACCATGTATATAAACATATTTTGTTTTGTAATTTTTATTGCTTATCTTGAATATTGTTTTCCATGTCTTCATATATTCTACATTATGTTTTATAGCTACATAATTTTCTATTATTTGGATTGCTAGAATTTCTTTAACTAAACCAATATATATATATATATTTTTTTTAGAAATCAAGTTTTTTCTAATGTTTCACTGTAATAAGCAGCCCTAATGAGCACTGTCACAGAATACGGAGTACAGCCTAGGGAATAGAGTCAATGGAATTGTGACAGTTATATACGATGTCAGAGGGGTAGTAGGTTATCACTTTGTGAGGGGTGTAAATATCTACAAAACTATTACATTGTTTTGTACACCTGAAACTAATATAAAAAAAATCTTTAAGGACCTCATAATTATTTCACCAGGAGAGATTCTTTTAAATAAAATTACTGGAACTATTGGCTCTAGAGCTATAACACATAATCCTAGAACAATACACTAGTCTGAATATTAAAATCTTAGAAGTTATTGTAGGACAGCATTTCAATCCACTTCAAACAGGCTTTCATTCCTACCAACTCTCTGCATAGCTCTTAACAATTCTGCATCTTTTCAACTCCGATGGTCATTTCTTTGTCTTCAACAAACCGAACTTCTCAGCAGCATCTCACACAGATAACTCCCCATAGTTGAAATATGTCTCTATCTAGTTTCCAGGAGACTGCATTCACTTGGGTTTCTTTTCCTATCATTGGTTTCTCCTTCTCAGGTTCCTCTGCTGGTTCTTCTTTCTCTGCCAGACTCTTCAGTAAAGAAAGTGGCCCAGGTCTTCTGCTTCTCCATCAAACTCTCTCACCAGGTGACTGAATGTACACTCGTGGTTTACGTGCCATTTTCATATTTGTAAATGTGAATGAGTTTGGGGCCACTGAAGTGGCCCCAAATTATATATCCTGCGTGGACCTCTCTCCTACACACCAGAAACACGTCTCACTACCTGTCTAACATGTCTCCAAATAAAATTATTGATGTCCTCCATCCCCCAAACCTTCAAGAAACATAAAACAACGAAAAAATTAACTTCTAAGCTTCATTTTTGACTCTTCTCTCCTTCACACACCACCTTTATCCCATTAGTGAGTCCTGTTGACTCTACCACCAAATATATACCCCAACTCAAACCACTTCCCATCAACTCCACAGTTACAATTGTAGGCCAAGCCACTGTCATCTCTCCTGAGGAGCACAGCAATGGCTTCTGCAGTTGACAATCTCACCAGATCATGTCTAAGAGGGAAAAACACAATTTCACAAAAGGAAATCAAACTGCTGCCATCAAAAGAGGGAGAATGAGATGGCATGTAGCCAAAGGAAACAAATGACCTCTGAAACTGATTTCTACCTATTTTAAAAACATTTTACCAATTTGTAGGTAATATTTAAATTTTTACTTTGGAACATCTGGCATTCCTATAATATCTGTATTACAAACTTCAGACATAACTGTTCAAAGGATGGTTATAGAATGAGATTAAAAATCTAACATATGTATGTGTAAAATCTTTTTAAAATAAACTAGATTAAAAACAATGGTGAACATTTTTTATAATGTTGGAGAGTACAAGGGCTCTCTAAGCAAGAGATATATCCAGAAACTCTTAAACAAATACTAATAACAATAGTGAAAAATAACTGTTGTGGGTATGAAAGAGTGTGACAATTCCTATTAATGATCAAAAAGTGAGTGGTTAACAATCATTTATTATTAATGATCCAGAAACAAAGAGTTATCTTTAATAACATTTAATAACATTCTTTAATAATGTTCAAAGTCCCTCAAAAGTAAATAAATAAAATTAGGATAAAAATGAAGTTTTATTTTCGTTATGTATCAGATTGGTGAAATTAAAATTATTTATACTACTATTGACAGGTTATGAAAAAACTGGCACTAACACAGGTCATTAGTAGTAACATAAATTGGGACTTACAATATTTTGGCAACATCTATTAAAGTGCAAAGCATACATACATTTTGACAACTATTCCACGATCCTACATAAATATTTCCAAAAAAGCCCAAAGATATCCGTGTGTATGAGAGTGCATGCGTGTGTGGTGTATCTCTCTAGAGTCATCACAAATAATGATTTCAATAACCTGACCTAGAAAAGTGTCAAAAATGTACTATACAGGGAGATATCTAAAATGTATTGTAAAGTATAAAAAGAAAGTTGCCAAAAATGTATTTTCTACATTTGTATTAACATACATTCAAACATACTAGCCTAAGCATAAAAAAAATCTATACAAATATAAGAAACTCTTAACTATAGTTTCCTCTCTTAATGGTGGTATCATAGAGCATGTTCCAAGAGCATTAGAGTGAAATGTGCAAACATAAGAAATAGGAACAATAAAGAATGTAACCTTCTTTGCCCTGAGATAAATATACTGAGACAGTATAATAAAACTTCTTTAGAATGCAGTACTCTGTAGATTTGCAGCATTAAACAGTCTTCTTGTTTGGAAGGAACTGGTAATTGATGTATGAATCCCTTAGCACAACATTTTTTAGTGGTACAGAGAAAGATAAGCCTAGTCTGAGTATGCTGGAAGAGAAAACACTTTTGCTTTACCAATTGCACCCCAAGTTCTACATTCTTACCCCAATTACCGTCAATGACCCTGAATGACCTAGTCAGCTTGCCTGCTGTTGCCCTACATGTAAGACGACGGGAGTAGAACAGATAACCTTCTTATCTACCAGCTCTCTTTAAAGGCATACCTAGAAATATGAGGTCAGACAATTAAGTTCCTGAACTTACCCTAGAAAAAGTGCTATATACCTCATTGCTGAATATCACTATGGTCACCTTCGAAGTACTCCCCTTGGGAAGCTCTGCACTGACACCAGCGCTTAGTCTACCCTTCAAAGCACTTTTGGAACTTTTTCTGGAATAGCCATCAGAGCTGTTGTTGTATTACCCTTGATGTCCTGAATGTCATCCAAATGTCTTCCTTTCAATATTTCCTTTATCTTCGGATAAAGAAAGAAGTCACTGGGGGCCAGATAAGGTGAACAGGGAGGGTGTTCCAATACAGTTATTTGTTTGATGGCTAAAAACTCCCTCACAGACAATGCTGAGGTGCTGGTGCATGGTCGTGATGCAAGAGCCGTGAATTGTTGATGAAAAGTTCAGGTCATCTAACTTTTTCACACAGTTTTTTCAGCGCTTCCAAATAGTAAACTTGGTTAAATGTTTGTCCGCTTAGTACAAATTCATAATGAATAATCCCTCTTATAGCAAAAAAATGTTAGCAACATCATTGCAACAAATTATCTCACTTAATTGTCAGACCTCCTACATCTGAACTGCTCTGTGGACACTGCAGACAAGCTAGAAAGTGGAATCTACCTAGAATCAAAAAAACACTGAAGTTAAAGTCTCCTAAATCCTCATCTTGGGCTCTAAAGTAAGAGCACAGCTATTGGAAAAGGCAGCCTAGGAGAGAGCTTGGCATATCCCAGGAAGATCACAGAAAACTCATGTGGGGAAAAAAGCAAAAGCTCCCTTCTAGAGTATTCATCCATGAACATTCTAGAAATGTCCAGATTTTTGAAAGCAGTAAAATGATGCCATTTTCCCCAAACCATCGAGAAGTAACCTATGTCACACACATATATACATATTTGTACATCTATAGATATACATAAATCTGTATTTATACTTACACACACATACCCGTATGTTTGTGAATGTGAGGTATGTGATATCTAATCACAAAGTAGCAATTACTACTCATTGAAACTTACCTGCTTGTTTATTAAAAGCTATGAATAACCTGATCATATGAAAAAATAACCCAGTAAGACAAGGAAAATAGAGTGATTTCAAAGCATTTCAAAGGGAATGCTTTTATTTTGAATTTCTGTTCTACTTCACATTTCAAATCAAAGAAGTGACACACTTGAGTTTTGTTGTTATTGTTTTGTTCTGTTCTAATAAAAATAATAGAGCAAATGCATAAAATCCATACCATAAACTCATTTAGTACTCACAAAAAACCCATGAGGTATTATTTCGTTTTTCCAAATAAGGTACAGTGAGGTAAACTGAGGCACAGAGCGGCATCCAGAATTATTGTTCATACCATACATTTTTTTCTGAAACATTTCATTTTTAAATGAATGAAATGTAAGAAAAGTCTCCCTCCTGAAACACTGTATGACTTTTAGGCCCTAAACCATCAACTCGCTGGAACAACGCACCAAAGTGTGTCCGTTTGGAGGCCACGCGTGATGCATCATGTACAACACAAACCTAGGGCTTATTACAACCTGCACAGGAGCAGCAAGTCGAATTTGGTCCCAACGCTTTTAATACGTATGCGTATGTGTGGGGAAGAAGCATACAACACCCTCGTCCTTCCACGGGATTCCACACAACGCGGGTCCCCGCCAGCAAGTTTTGACTATCTGCGCTCGAAATCATGGAGGGACGCCTTTGGCCACCTGGGTGGCGCGCGGTCCGCGGGGCCCAGGGCGCATGCGTGGCCCGGGCCGCGGGGCTGCAGCCGGAGGCCGCGGGGGCGCCTACCTGGTGCGTCGGGCGCGCAGACACAGGACCAGGAGCAGCAAGAGCGCGGCCAGGGCCAGGCCCGGGGAGCTGGGGAGCTGCAGCAACAACGGCTCCAGTGAGAAGTGGTCCATGCCGGTTCACGTGGATTCCGCCGTCCGGTTCGCGCGCGGCTGCGGCGAGCAGCCCCGGGGTCTCTCTCCGAGCGGCGTGCGCGGCGACTCTGCAGCCTGGCGGGGTGTCTCCCGGCTGCGCGCCCTCGGTCGGCCCGAGAGACTGGCCTGCTCGCGGCACTGCCGGGAACGTCACCGCAGGCCCCCGAAGCTGGGTCTCAAAGTTCCCGGACTCCCTCCGCCCCCGGCCCATCCTCCACCCACGCGCACGCCCGGCTCGGCGACCGCCTCCCGCCCGGCCGCTCCTGGAAAACGGGGCGGGAAGAAGGGCCGAAGCGGGGGAAGGGGTTGGGATTTCCCGAGAGCGGGCCTCGGAAGGCCTGCAGGACGGGGAATTTCTGTTCTGAGTTGGAAGCGCGTGTGGCTTGGGTTTCTCGTCCCTTAGCCTCAGGAGGGACCCTGCTTGTCCACGAAGAGGGTGGGGTACCCGCCGCGCTCCGGCGCCGGGGATCTCGCAGGCACGATCCACGGAGCCCGGCGGGCGGCAGGTACCTGCAGGGTGAGCTGTTCGGCGCCGGCCTCTTGCACCCTGCTGGTCCTGCTTGCGGAGACACTTTTCGCCGAGAGCCTCCTGCGTGTAGGGCTCTTCCCAGAGGTCGGTGAATTCGGAGACGGGGCCCTGACCCCTCAGAAGTCCAGATGAGGCACACAGTCCGGGCAGAGAGAAGACAGATACAACCCGCTATTCCAGTACAACACCAAGAGCCAAAATAGAAGTGGTATGATATCCACAGGTTGTACCTATAAAGAATAAGGGAGAAGCTTTTAAAATACCTTTTCCTGAGTAATCACCACGCACCGGGGACTTCACATGTGTTTATTTACTCTCCTCAAAAAACTTGTGATGTAATTTTTTGCAGCATTTTAAAGAACATACAGGGACACTCAGGTTAAGTAACTTACCCCTGTTACTTGATAACTAATAATAATAATAATAATAATAATAATAATAATATACCATTGTAACCAAAGCTATTCCAAGACAACTGTTTTTCTTTTATGCAAGATTGTATTTCAGCAGTTCTCTGAACTATTATAAATTCAGCACTGACCTCCATACCTGTGACCTTTGACTTTTCCAGCCCATCCTCCCTGTTGCCACCTCCCTATAACACAGACCTATCCTGCTTTTCCCCTGTTCAAAATTCTTCATAGTTGCCTTTGTGATAAAGTCATAAATCTCCGACCTGCAATGAGAAGCCCTCTGCAATTTCTCTTTATGGTACAACTCCCATGACTGGTGCAGTTCCGTATACACGAAAGGTTGAACCAATGTGTCCCTCACAATCAGCCTTTTCACACCTTTGTTTATGATATTCATTCTGCCTGAAAATTTTTCTTCTCTACCCTAAAAACGTACTAAAATTCTACCTACCTCTCAAGGCCTAGGTCAAATCCCACTTCCTTCTAGAAATTAACGCTAACTTTTCTTTTGTAATTAAACTTCCCCTCCTCCATACTTAGAACACTTTCTCTACTTTTACCCCATCCCATTTCTCGACTATGTCTCAGTTATTTTTGTCTTTCCTGCAGTAGAAGGCCAGAACTCTCTTACATAACCATGTCTGCACCCTCCTGATCCCATACCCTGGGGTTGAGATAACATCACTGGAAGTACTTTGCATGTACCTGGCTCTCAGTCAATGCTCCATAACTCAATTACTGCTGCTTTGCTCTCCTTGGCCTTAAAGCTGTGAATGGCTGGGCCGGATTATAACTCTAGTGTTTATGAGTATCTTCATCTCTGACTTTTATGCTGGGGTCTTTCTACTGCCTCTTTTTCCTCCTATTGTAGATTCAATTTTCCAGGAAATCCAAAAGGTTTCGTGAGCCAACAGCTACTCTGTCTCCTCCAAGAGAAAGCAAATGGGTTTCCATCACTCCTTGGCCAGCAGAGCCCATTTTCAGGATGGTACCCATACTGTGCATTTCTGTAACCACTGCACAAAGCCCCTCTTGCTATCTATTACAAGAAGCCTCAATCTTTATACTTTTATTTTCCGTTTGATTATCTGTTTGAAAATACAGGTAAAACCATCAAGTATTAATCAACTTATTGAACATTTACCACATGCTAAACATTTCATAACAATAATGGCCAACCCCTGCTGTTAATCACTGTCTTCTGGAAGTGGAAGGAAGAAGACTGCAGTGTTACCAACTAGATTTGGTTAGCAACTGTGTCATATACCCATGCTATCTGTGTAGCACCTTATGTAGAACACTTTACGGTACACAATTAATACATTTTGAATATGTTTCTCTTGTGTTTCCCATTTCTGTCTCCATCTGTTAACTGACCTGGTTCTGGTTGAAATAAAATGTAAAGACATCTTTTATTCCTTTTTGCTTTTATAACCCAATAACAACATCATTATATTCAATCTAGTTCAATTTATTTTACCTCATACACATGCCTTTGTCCCCATCACTTGTCTAACAGAGATGACTAGTTGACTCTCCATATCTATATTCTCCTTCCCCCTCAGGAATTTTTAGCTGAGCATGTGGCTGTCCATTATAAACACTGCTTTCCCAGCCTTCCTTGTAGTTAGATGTAACCATATGACTAAATTCTTATCAGTAGACTAAGTGTAAGCTATTACTTCAGGAAAGTGCCCTTAAGAATGGACAGGCCCTTTGCCTCCTCATCCTTTTCTAGCTGTTTATAATGTGGACACTATGCCTGGATACTATGCCACAAAATACTATATTCAATATCATTTGTGGTTTATATGAAATTCAAAATTAATGGGGATCCTATACTTTTATTTGCTAAAGCTGGCAACTCAAGCTTATTTCCAATACAGGGGTTCATAAGACATGTAGGTAAAGCAACTCTAAAATTCTAGCTGTCCAACTGCCCAGAAACCAGCCACAAATTGTTCCTTCAGGATCACTTACCAGTGTTAGTGTCTTGTGTACCTTGACCACAAGGTACACAATTAGACCAGGGTCAACTAATTAGACCAGGGTCAACAGCCAGATCTAAAAGAGTCATGGGGTAGCCTTTAGATTTGAGGTATCCAGATGTGGAAGTGTGTTCAGTATAGATAGCAACTGGCCTAAACATCTGTCTTCAGAAAATACTGATTGTGAGACACATGGAGAGAGAGAAATACAAGCTAAAATAATTCAAAGCTGAAGGAGCAAAGGGAGAGGGTAATACACTGGAGTCTCAGTAAGCGCTGTGAAAATCCAGATGCCTCGCCCACCAGCCCAGGTGACCCTCGTCTACCAGCTGATCTGAGCTGTCATCCTCTTTCTGTCTGATCAATGAATAGGGCTTGAATTCTGGCCCTGCTTTCCTCCCTCACGGTATTCTCTTGATTCTAAAGAGCCTGTTTGGAAGTCACCAAAACTTGGGTAATGACTATCTTCCCCCTATATTTCAACATCTCTTTCCTGACCTTGAAAATACTGATACACTTGATTGAGACCTCCAACTTCACCTACTTGGTCAACAACAAACTGCTAAGTGCAAATAATGTCCACAGCAGTATACGTGGCCTACTAAAGCCATAACCATAAATGAGGTGGCCCTTCCTTCAAAGAGCTGGGACTGAGAGGACTAGAAGGATTGACATTGGAAAGGAGAAAGAAAAAAGGTTAATCAACGCGAGACTGTGGCTTGACAATGGATGGATGTAAGAATATGCACCCATATGGTTCCAATCCTGTTGCAAATCATGTGCTGGGGAAAGGGTAGGTTACAGGGATCATTTGTTGAGAAACACTTGAAAGTACCACTATGGAAAATATCAAAGCACAATTTCACACATTTTTTTTTGCAATATTGGGAAGTTCCAAATATCAGATTTGAGTACTCAAGTCTGAAAGGTTCTATCAAATTTTTTTAACTAAAGTTTATCAACTTTTAACATAAAATATGGATTATATTCTGAGTTGAAGGCTTCAGAACTCCCCAAGATGTGCCGTTTTGGCATAGGGATTATTTTGAGCTGAAGGCAACTGAGACTCTACAAGCTCAAGAGAAACTTTTGTTTCTTCCTTAAAGAATTTAAATTGGGGGTCTTGCCAATAGTAAAAGTTATGACCAGAAAGAACGTTTTTACGACCTAGCTCTATGGCAGGGAAAACTTCTAATTATCTTCCTGTGGGATTTACCCACCTCCCCTCTGAATACCTTAACTCATTCCTTGTCTCAAGATATCATATATACCTCATTTTACCTTTCTGTCTCATGTATGTGCGGTCTTTGACTCTCATTTATATGTGGTTCTCATACATTTGTATGTAAATTTGACTATATTCTCTTGTCGTCTCAGTTGATTTATTAGACCAGTCAAAAGAACCTAGAAGGGTAGATGAAAGTTTCTTCCCCCCCTACAGAATCACGTCTATAATTAAAAAGAATGACTGCTGTTATCTTTCTTCTCTTCCTCCTGAGCTTTATTTTCACCAACTTTTATTTCCTATCCCCTTCTATTAGAATTAAGACCATTCCTGGACCAACTTGTGAAGCAGAGGAAAGAAAGAAAATAGAAGAAAAAGGAACATGAATTGAGAGGACCTGCTAAGTGTTGGGTAGTGCCTCATGTTTTACATACATTATTTCATCTCATCTTCCAAACCAGTCTCTGATGTAGGTATTATTATTCCCTTTTACATAAAAGAAAGCCAAGACTCATAGAGTTTAGGGCACCCGTAACTATTCAGCTCCCATATTCTGCTGTGAAGTTACCTCTCCTTTCATTGTACCATCATGCCTTCCTTCGAGTTTTCTTTCACTAACCCTTTCCTATCTCTGTTCAATCACTCTAGCCTCCATGTTATGGATCCTGTTTTTACCATGAGGTATCCGTACCTGAGCTACCCCGTGGGGAAAGTAGGGCCTCTGCGTTGTACCTTGGCCTACCTCAGCCCTTGTCTAGCTCTGAGGCCAATCTCAGTTTTTCCATCTGAAAAATACTATAAGACTACCTTCCCTATAGGTTTATAGGGATTAAATTGTAAGGAGTAAATATATGACAATCGAAATACCTGGAGCTTCTCCTTTTTTTTCCCTTCACATTTGAGCACTTTCTGTTCCATTGTCACAAGGTATAAATACAAATGAATTTATCAGACAAACTTATCCCAGCTGAGGTGTTGGCATGTTGATATATTGCTTCTGCCTGATTCAAATGTAAAATGCGCCACCTTCTTGTTTTCTTAAGGTTGCTATTCTGATTGCAGCCGAGACAACAATAACAGTATAAATCGAGTCCTGAGATGCTATAAGCCTGAAAGTTATTAATTGGCACATAGTATTAATAAATATGAGGCACCTGAGATGTCGGCCCTGAACCCAACTGAAAGTATCTTAAATCACAAATGCTTCCTCTTATTCTGTCTTTCTTTACAACTTAAAAAAGTTCCACTTATTTCCTCTTTAGTTTTTCTTTCTCTTGTAAAGGCATTTTATAATGTTGACCTGGCATTCAGTTTCCACATATAGACATGGCACGCAAAAACACTTATTAAGTAAAATGCTGTTGAATGAACAAAGTGACCCAACAATAGAGTGTTGTTACATTTTAATTTTTCTTAAATAGAGTACAATTTTTAGGTCAGACCTGAATATAATTATTTTGAAGCAACTTTAAAAATGGTGAAACAGATGGCTCTGATTATCTCCAAAAGGAGGGAAAAGATTCAAGAGTTTTGTCATTTCTTGTTTAATAGTCTTGGCATTACTTATACATACTTGAGTTTTGAATACTCTGGCTTATAAATTCACAGTTCCAATGTAAACCTTAGTTTATTCTCACAGTCTGATCCTACTTCCCATGCTAAGATTCAAGATTTTTTTCTCTGTCTCTGATTTACTGGCTTTTCCAACATTTCATTTCCTGATTAGCCCTTGGACCCAGATTTCTGAGGACAGAAAGCCCAAAGAATTTAGTAAACCTTCATTTACATAAAAACCATTCCCTCACTAAGGGAAAATTTTATAGACTCAAAAACTTTTTTTTTTTTTTTTTTGAATTGGGCCTTGCTGGTTATTAGAGATGCAACAAAGAGCCCTGGTCTGAAGTAAAATCTACCCACACCACGTCTCCCACTAGTTTTTGCTGTTGCTACCTGTTATAGAAGAGGTCCTGAGAAGCAGACTCAGAAAGGGACACCAGCACAGGAATACATTAAGACAGCCTCTCAGGATTAGCATCAGGGATGGGAAAGTGAAGGAAACAGACAAAGGGAGAAGTTGAGATGCAATGCAGTCTAAACAAAAGACTCAGCCCAGGAGGATATCTCAAACTCAGTTGGTAATGATTCTTGCATTCATTCAGCTTGGAGTTGTTCTCTCTTTCATTAGCAGAGCTGTAGTAACACTAGCCTCTCAGTTTCTGAGGTGATACGACAACCATATTTATGAAATCATTCTTATGTTAAAGAAAAAAAACTTTAAATTATTTATGAGTCAAAGTTTTATTACAATATTGCAACCAGGAAAGCCTCTGGGAGATCAATTTAAACATTTACTCTGATTAGGACCATTGTAGATTAGCTAACCATTGTTAGATTAGCTACAAAAGGAAAAGAATGGCTGAAAATCACCCAGCTGTTAATAGCAACTATGGATATGCTAGAAATTTTGAATATTCTGATTTATGTGCAAACATTGAACTAATGCAAGAAGAAACTAATTTGTAATGATTCTGAAAAAATCTTAACTGTCTGCTTGCCAGGATTAAAATATGAGTAAGGTAGGTATACACACACAACATCAGCCAGCGGCTACTATGACAACTGGTAACCGGGAGGCAGGACTCTGTACCTTCACTTATTTCTGCAATAAACCCAAACCCAGCAGGCACTGAAGTCTTTTCTGCAAATTTGTGAGAAGTCACATTGTACAGCACATAAGATTACATGCAAAAAATCTTTGACATTTTGTTTCCCATTTACAACTAATTCAAGTCCACTTTTAAATAACACTATACCATTTCACAGATAGTACAAGTACTTTATAATGTCAATGAAAAAACATTCTGTAAGAGTTTATTTGAGCCAAACTGACGACAATTGACAGGAATCAAAATCTCAATGGATTGAGAAAATGCTCCCCAAAATGGCGGTTTGCATCTTATTTTATATGTGGAATCAAAGGTGGAGGGTTACATGAAATCCATGGGTGATAGATTAAGAGGGTGGGAGAAAGCAAAGCAGAGAAATTTCTGGGATTGGATAAAAGTAAATTGGAGAGGCATGTACTTCTCTCACATAGGTGGGTACAGGATAGTTAATAGTTCATTTTTTTATAGCACACAATGGTGGTAATCAGAGGATAAGAATAGTAATGAGAAATTTTGTAGTTTCCTGCTCTGGTCCAGAAAAAGGGATTACTGACATTCCAAGGATATTATCTTAGGTGCAAAAAGACAATAGATGGTCTCACTCAAGGTAGAGATTCACATTTGTCAAGGAAGCTACAGGCTACTTGTGACTTCCCACCATGGCCCACCTTACTTAGGAATTTTTATGTTCATGCCATCCTATGTGGTATTTTCAGCCTCCTGAACTTGTCAGGTTTAACATGTGGCCCCTTTTCCAGCGACAATAATTATAAAATAACCCTACCCTTTGTTGTGTATGGTATGTCCTCGTAGGTCATACTTTGTAGCTGAACCTCTGGAGCTATTTAAAATTTAAATGGGTTTATAGAGCTAGAAGCAGTGAGAGGTGAATGGGAGTAAGTCCTAAGCAAAATCAGCAGAGCTCTGAAAGTAACAGATCTTTTACAATTACTTTAGACAGGTGGAGACTGATCTGAGAAAATGGGAGAAATTTTGCTTTGTCAAAACATGCTGCCGAATTGAGTGTACAAAATCCTTAGTTTTAGTGGAATTTACATATATGCATACGCTCTCCCCCCAAATTTCAGGGTTTCTGTTCTTTTCCAATTAATTCCCTAAGAGACCCTGACAAACTATGAATTAAATTTGCATTGCAATTTAGCCAACCACAAGATTAAATTTTGAATTTGGTTTTTAGAAATTTCAATTCTGTGGCTATAGATGATAAACGCCACCTTCAGGGGTATTACGTATCATAGAAGGTTTTTGGTTCCTTACCAAAACCTTGAGTTAAAAATTTAAAACCCCAATCTCATTTTTTCCCCTCCATGTTCTCTAGCATATGTAAAAACATCCAAATCAATCCATGGTAATTTTACTCTTATTTCCACTAAATTGATCACATGGACATGCAAAGTCCTCCCTGGTGGTTTTAGGTAATATTTTAAATAGTGTTTTTCCACTGTATGCCATGGCCTGCCACTGCCTCACTTACCACTGGCAACAGGATTATAATTACCTGCTAGCCAGATCAGAGAACCAATTCCAGATTCCTATACATACTAAGATTCTGTTACTCTGAAATTACTTTAGGTAACAATAATTGTGCCCATCAAGAAGCAGAGCCCTCGTGCATATTATGAGAATAAAAGATTAATTATAGGGATTACACTTTATACAATTGTGGGAGGAGTTAGGAAAGTGATGGTGCACAAGGGAAACTTGGAAGAACAGAGAAAGAAGCACTAACCAGGTTCCTGAAGCACTGGCAGGAGGACATGTTGGAGCTTGCAGAGAAATCATGAAGCCAAGCACATCTGCCAAAGTGGACTAAGAGAGAGGGGCTCATGGGGAGGAATAGGGGAAACTGTGGCCTCTGTACCGCTCTTGTCTTTGTGAGTCTGCACCAGGCATCCTATGGTGGTCTGGGGACCTGTGGGGGTCATTTGTGCCAACAGTTGGAAATAGGATCTGAACAGGAAGTGAAGTGGAGTGAGAAAAATCTGGGGAAGTGAAGGAAGGTGCAGTGAGAAATTTAGAGGGTCAGAGTAAGGCTCTCCCAGTTTCACCACTTACTATTATGAAGTTGAGAACATTAATTTTTTGGGCATTTCTATTTTTTTAGTTGTAAAACATAGATAAAATATTTACCTTTAGGGGTTGCTTGTGTACATATAATATGTTTTTCAAAAACTATTTTACCTTTTTGCCTACTTTTAAGTTGATAGTAGAAGTTTTTCGTAAGTTAAAATAGTTTCAAAAGATATGTCTTTTGGCATATTTTAATTATCGACATTTGATATAAAAACTGCAATATTCTTTTCAATGTATCTATTCAATATAATTTAAATGCTACAGTGATTTCACACACACACACACACACACACACACACACACACACCCTAAGTGCCCTAAGACTCAGGAGAACTGGGCACAGGGCTGTGGTGCTTCTCTCAGTGTGCATATGTGCAGGCAAGGGCAGACTGTGCTGACTTTGTAAAAACTACCATCCAGACCCCTCAGCCCCACGCATCTAAATCTCTAGTCCCACCGTCACTCTGGGCACCAGGTGACCGGCTCTGCCTGCACAATACGCAGGAGACTCTTTGGTACAGCAGAGGACAACCTGGAGATTACTTGGTGGGCTTAAGCCAAGACTGGCACTGCTTTTTGTTTTGTTTTGTTTTGTTTCGTTTCGTTTCGTTTCGTTTCGTTTTGTTTTGTCTTTATATCTTTGATATCTTTGCTTGTGTTGAGTGGGGGTTGTCGGTTGTTTTTACGTGTCAATGTATTTGATTTTTTCTTTGTTGTTGTTGTTGTTGTTGTTGTTGTGCTTGGTGATTTGCTTTGTTCTGAAGTTGCCCTACAAAGTCCCAGCTTAAGAGGGACTTACTATTAAGAGCTTAATAGTAAGTAAGAGGCACAAGATTCAACATACCCAGAGGCCAACCCCAGACCAAACCGGAGTACTACTGGGTTTGACCCACTAGTGACCTACAAGTCTCACAACTTGGCTCATAGGAGTTAGCATAGGAGTTAACCCCACTTACTCACAAGGGAAAAGCATTTAAAGATCTTCTTTAACAGGACAATATACACAACACAAGAGTCACTTTTGTAGCACACGCAGAGGAGAAGAAGGAAGTGGTGCAGCTCAAATATAAAAGACACATACTACATAAGATAACCCAGGAAGAACTAAGAACCCTAGGAAATCTACCTAATACATCAAAGCAAACACAGAGAGTCAGCCAGAATGGGGAAACAAAGAAACATGTCCCAAATAAAAGAACAGAAGAAACCTCCATAAATGGAACCAAATGAAACAGAGATAACCAATCTATCAGAGACAGAGTTCAGAACACTGATGATAAGAATGTTTAAAGAAGGATATAGAAATCATAACGAACAACCAGTTAGAACTAAAGAACACAATTACCGAAAAAAATAACTCACTTGAAGGAATTAACAGCAGGTTAGATGAAACAGAGGATTGAATCAGCGACTTAGAAGACAAGTTAGCAGAGATCACCCAAACACAACAACAGAAAGAAAAAAGAATAAAAAACAATGAAGATGGTTTAAGAGACCTCTGGGATAACATCAAGCGCAACAACATGCGCATCATAGGAATACCAGAAGGTGAAGAGAGGAAGCAAGGGATTGAGAACATATTTGAAGTAATAATGTCCAAAAACTTCCCTAACCTGATGAAGGAAACCAACATATAAGCCCAGCAAGTGCAGAGAGCCCCCAACCAGGATAAACCCAAACAGGTCCACACCAAGACACCTTATAGTTAAAATGGCAAAGGTTAAAGACAAGGAGAGAATCCTAAAAGCAGCAAGAGAAAGACAGAGGGTTACATACAAGGGAACTCCCATAAGACTATCAAATGATTTTTCTACAGAAACATTGAAGGCCAGGAGGAAGTGGCAGTAGATACTCAAAGTGATGGAAAACAAAGGCCTACAACCTAGATTGCTTTATCCAGCAAGGCTACCATTTAAAGTTGATGGAGAGATAAAGAGCTTCCCAGAAAAGAATAAGCTAAAGGAATTTATTACCATCAAGCCAGCATTGCAAGAAATATTAAAAGGACTTCTGTAAATAGAAGAAAGATGAAAACAATCTAACTACAAATTTAAACTGGCAATAACTACGTACCTATCAATAATCACTTTAAATGTAAACGGATTAAATGCTCTAATCAAGATACAAAGGGTGGCTGAGTGGATAAGAAACCAAGACCCTTGTATATGCTGTATACAAGAGACTCACCTCAGATCAAAAGACACACACAGGCTGAAAGTGAAGGGTTGGAGTAAGATATTTCATGCAAATGGAAGTGAGAAAAAAGCTGGAGTTGCAATACTTACATTTGACAAAATAGACTTTAAAATGAAGAACATTAAAAGACAAAGATGGGCACTATGTAATAATAAAGGGATTGATCCAACAAGAGGACATAACCCTAGTAAACATCTATGCACCCAACATAGGAGCACCTAAATATATAAAACAGATATTGACTGACATAAAGACAGAGATCAACAGCAACACTATCATAGTAGGGGACTTCAACACACCTCTGACAACAAGGGACAGGTCCTCCAGACAGAAATCAATATGGAAACAACAGCCTTAAATGATACATTGGACCACTTGGATTTAATCGATATTTTCAGATCATTTCACCCCAATGCTGCAGAATACACATTCTTCTCAAGTGCACATGGAACATTTTCCAAGATAGACCATATGTTAGGTCACAAAACAAATCTCGATAAATTTAAGAAACTTGAAATCATACCAATTGTCTTCTCTGACTACAGTGCTATGACATTAGAAATGAACTACAGGAAAAAAAACTGGAAGACACACCAATTCATGGAGGCTGAATAACATGTTACTAAATAATGAATGGGTCAAGCAGGAGATCAAGGAAGAAATCAAAAGATATCTGGAGACAAACGAAAATGAAAACACGACGACCCAAAATCTATGGGATGCTGCGAAAGCAGTCCTAAGAGGGAAATTCATAGCATTGCAGGTCTACCTAAAGAAACAAGAAACATCACTAATCAACAGTTTATCTTCCCATTTAAGGGGTCTGGGTAAAGAAGAGCAAAATAAGCCCAAAGGGAGGACAAGGAAGGAGATAATAAAGATCGGAGCAGAAATAAATGAAATAGAAACCAGAAAAACAATACCAAAGATCAATGAATCCAAGAGTTGGTTCTTAGAGAAGATAAACAAAATTGACAAACCTTTAACCAGACTCATTTAAAAAAAGAGGGAGAGGATCCAAATTAATAAAATCAGAAATGAAAGAGGAGAAATGACAACAGACACCACAGAAATACAAAAAATTTTAAGAAATTACTATGAGCAACTATATGCCAACAAATTTGACAATCTGGAAGAAATGGACAATTTTCTAGAGGTGTACAACATTCCAAGGCTAACTCAAGAGAAACAGAAAACCTGAATAGACTGATTACCACCAGGGAAATTGAATCAGTAACCAAAAATATCCCAACAAACAAAAGCCTGGACCAGATGGCTTTACAGGTGAATTTTATAAAATGTTCAACAAAGAATTATCACCTATTCTCCTCAAGCTCTTCCAAAAAATATAGAAGGAGGGAAGACTCCCAAACACTTTTTACGAAGCCACTATCACCCTGATGCCAAAATCAGACAAGACACCACAAAAAAAAAAAAAAAAAAAAAAAAGAAAACTACAGGCCAATATCACTCATGAACATAGACGCAAAAATCCTCAACAAAATATTAGTGAACAGAATTCAGAAATACATTAAAAAGATCATACACCATGATCAAGAGGGATTCATCCCTGGTATGCAAGGGTGGTTCAACATCCACAAATCAATTCATGTGATACACCACATTAACAAAATGAAAAATAAAAATCACATGATCATATGGATAGATGCAGAAAAAACATTTGATAAAATCCAGCAGCCATCTATGATAAAAACCCTTAAGAAAGTGAAAATAGAGGGATCATATCTCAACATAATAAAGGCCATATGTGATAAACCCACAGCTAACATCATACTCAATGGGGAAAAGCTAAAACCATTCCCCCTAAGATCAGGAACAAGGCAAGGTTGTGCACTTTCTCCACTTCTACTCAACATAGTGCTGGAAGTTCTAGCCACAGCAATCAGACAAGAAAAATAAATAAAAGGCATCCAAATTGGTAAGGAGGAAGTAAAATTGTCCTTATATGCAGATGATATGATACTATATGTAGAGAACCCTAAAGACTCCACGAAGAAACTATTAGAGCTGATAGATGAATTTAGTAAAGTAGCAGGATACAAAATTAATATTCAGAAATCAGTTGCATTTGTATATACCAATAATAAAACATCAGAAGGAGAAATTTAAAAAGCAATCCCATTTACAATTGCTCCAAAGACTATAAAATACCTGGGAATAAATTTAACCAAAGAAGTAAAAGATCTGTACTTAGAAAATTATAAGCAATATACATATTCAACACAATTCATATCAAACTACCAACGACGTTTTTCACAAAAATAGAACATATAACCCTAAAATTTATATGGGACCATAAAAGACCCCAGACAGCCTCAGCAATCTTGAGAAATAAGAACAAAGTAGGAGGTATAACAATCAATACCTGACATCAAATTATACTACAAGGCTACAGTAGTATGGTACTGTAAAACAGCATGGTACTGGCATAAAAACAGACACATAGATCAATGGAACAGAATAGAGAGTCCAGAAATAAATCCATGCCTATATGGGCATTTAATCTACGACAATGGAAGCAAGAATGTACAGTGGGGTAAAGACAGTCTATTCAATAAATGGTGCTGGGAAACGTTGACAGACACATGCAAGAAAATGAAGTTGGACCACCTCCTTACACCATATACAAAAATAAATTCAAAGTGACTTAAAGATTTAAATGTAAGATCTGAAACCATAAAATTCCTAAAAGAAAATATAGGAAGAAACTTCACAGACATTACCCGGAGTAAGATTTTTACTGATATATCCCATCGCGCGAGGGAAATAAGATAAAAAATAAACATGTGGGATTACATCAAACTAAAAAGATTTTTCACAGCAAAGGAAACCATCAATAAAACAAAAAGGGATCCTACTGAATGCGAAAAGATATTTGCCAATGATATATCTGATAAGGGGTTAATATCACAAATTTATTAAAAAACTCACTCAACTCAACTCCAAAAAGACAAACAACCCAATTAAAAAATGGGCAGAGGACATGAAGAGACATTTTTCTAAAAAGGACAAACTGATGTCAAACAGACATATAAAGAAATGCTCGACCTCACTAACCATCAGAGAAATCAGAGAAATCAACAAGTGCTGGCGCGGATGTGGAGAAAAGGGACTGCTTGTGCACTGTTGGTGGGATTGAAGATTGTTGCAGCCACTATGGAAAACAGTATAGAGGTATCTCAAAAATCTGAAAATGGAACTACCTTATGATCCAGCAATTCCACTCCTAGGTATCTATCCGGAGAAATCCAAAACTCCAATTCAAAAATCTTTATGCACTCCTCCTATGTCTATTGCAGCACTATACACAATAGCCAAGACATGGAAACAACCGAAATGCCCATCGGTAGATGACTGGATTAAGAAACTGTGGTACATTTACACAATGGAGTATTATGCAGCCATAAAGAAGAAAGAAATCTTACCACTTGCAACAACATGGATGGACCTAGAGAACATTATGTTAAGCGAAATAAGTCAGACAGAGAAAGACAAGTACCATATGATCTCACTTATATGCGGAATCTAAAGAAAAGAATAAGTGAATGAACTAATCAGAAATAGTTTTGGAGACATAGAGGAAAAACTGAGGGTTGCTACATGTGCGGGTGGGGTGGGGATAAGGGGGAAGTTGAGGGGATTAGAAAACAGTCGGTAACCACAAGATGGCCACGGGGTTTTGAAAATTAATTTGGGGAACATAATCAATAATGTTGTAAAGATTTTGTACGGTATCCGATGGACACGTGTCCCATTTGGGAGACCACCTCAGGGATGATGTAGATGCCTGATCACTGCGCTGTACACCTGAAGCTGAACAATAATGAATGCCAACTATAATTATATATATATATACATATATATATACATATATATATGTATATATATATGTATGTATGTATGTATATACTTACAAGAAGTGGAGTACCGCATTAGGAATAGAGACAGTAGAAATGTAATGGCTCTGTGCAATGTCAGAGGGATAGTGGATGGGGGGAGGGGGTTTCACACAGTGTGAGGGATATAAATGATAAACGTCTAAGTATTACTTTGTCTCACGCACCTGAAACTAATAAAAAAAATGCTATAGTGACTTAATGCCCAGAATCATCAATTTTTTTTAAAATCCATGAATAAGCAATTCTTTAACAACCAGAAATTTTATAGTGTTCCATTTTCTCCTTGAACTTATATTTCCGTTTCATTTCTTCCATAGAATGTTATCCTAACATAACATATTTTTATGCTTGAAGGTCTTTTATTGATAACATTTTACATCTTTCTGCTATAAAAATACATATATAAATTGAAATTAATTTTTTATATTCTCTGTGACCAGAAGACCTAAGTGTTTTTTTCTCTTCATCTGGATTATGTTATCATGCCAATTATTATTGGCACATTATTGATAGAGAAACTTAAATATATTACAGAAATTGATAGATAAACCTAAACTGTCAAATTTAATTAAAAATGCACATTTTAATATGTATAATACATATGAATGTATCTGCATATCTAAGTCTCTTCTCTGACAGTGAGAAACTCGGATCCCATCTCCCTCAATGTATTTACTTATTTGGTCATTCCCACCTAAATGTAAACCACCCCCATCACCAACACCAGCATTGCCCCATTCCCACAGCCTCCTCATACCTCTCAGCTCTGATACCCGCTACTGTGAAGATGCCTTCTTCTTGCCTCTTAGACACTCAGTGCTGGACTTGCACTTCTACATTCCCCTTTGTGTTATTTTACTCTGCCCCAACTACTGGCTTTTGGACTCAATTATTCTGAAAGGAAACAAGATAAGGAGGGGAAAGAGAGCATGCTATTTTATCATTCTTAACTGTTTTAATTTTGAGATAGAGAGATAGGTGATAGATAGATAGATGATAGATAGGACACAGCCTTTCTATGAATTTCTCACATAGATAAAATAACTTACAGTGCCCTCCAATATTTACGATGGACACACTTTCGTTGCTTTCATCTCAGGGTCTTCCTTTGACAAGAATTAAGGAGATAGAAGACTATAGGTCATTAAAAGAAAATTGTCCCTATTCCTTTAATCCAACTCTACAAATATATCTGACTTTAGAATATTCCAACACATGCAGAATATCCCATTTCTAACTGTCCACTTTGTCCAGAGGAGAAAAATGTATGAGAAAGGAAAAGACAAAACCTTATCAAAGGTTTATGGGAAACTGGTCAAAGAAGCTTTCAGACAGTTTTTGATAAAAATTGAGGTGGGTGAAACAGAACCCTTTCTTTTGTAATATGAGGGAAGTTTCATTGTGAGAAGGGGATATGAGAAAGATAAACCAAATTGATGCCTTGACCACAGGCCAATCCTCAGGCAGAACAATTGTGGCAAAAAGTAAAAGTTGGGAATATGAAAATGGATTTTCTTAAATCTTTCACTGCCTGCAAAGGTTTTGGAAAACCTTCATGGATTCTCAGAAGCACAGGTGTCCAATTTGGTAATTATCGGCCTATGTGTTTGCCTTGTCAGTATGGTACTTATAACAAAGTACCATAGACTGGATGGCTTATAACTAAAAGAAGTTTACTTCTCACAGTTCTCCAGGCTGAAAGTCTGGGATCAGAGTACCAGCATGGTCAGATTCTTATGAGAGCCCTTTTCCGGTTCGCAGACTGCCAAATTCTCATCGTATCCTCACACAGTGGAAAGAGGCTCTCTGGCTTCTTATAAGGGCACTATTAATCTCATTCATGAGGGTTGTACCCTCATGACCGAATCACCTCCTAATGACCCCACCTTCAAATATCATCATATTAGGGATTAGATTTCAACATATGAATTGGGGTGGGGAGACACAAAGATTCAGTCCATAACAGAGCTCAAAAAAATTAAAAGTAGCAACAAATTTTAGTGAATTGATGGCTGTGAAAAAAAACAAAATAATTCATGCAGATAAGATAATCCAATAATGTGCACAGGTAAGAATAAAAAAATATGTTAAAATGTTATTCATTAATGAGGATAACCAGGAATTGAGTGTAAATTGCACTTACTTCAATAAGATAGACAATGAAATGGAAACTACAAAAGTTATTTTTCTTACATTTCTGTCTAAATTTTTTGCCTTTTAAAATACAACTTTTCATATTAATAGTCAACTCATCTCTGTTATATTATTTTAGATGTGTAATGAAAATTATTTCAATTGTTTAGATTTAAGATGTAAATTACTCTTTATATCTTAAAGGTAGGAAGTATATTTAGGAGTTGGGGTGTCCTTATTCACCCATGTTGTTTCATCATTTGGTGAATAGCTGAATGCGTATCAACAGCTCAGTGCAGAGCCAAGCCTGGGCTATAATAGTGAGTGAAGTTAGATGTGATACTTGCATCCACATTCTAGAGATACAGTCTAGAACCCTTTGATTGAAAACAAAAGGAACCATACTTAAGCAAGAAAATGAGATTCACTTTCAGAATACAGATTAGCGTGCCAAAATGAGAGACAGGACCTAGTGTCTGTAGCTTTCAGCTTCAGGGACCTGAGAACCACCCCCTCTGCACCTAAGGGTCTTTGCTCTAATTTAAATCCCTCAGGGGTGAATATGGTCGATGTTCCTTCGGCCGTGTTTCCATCTCTGGGAATAGTTGTGTGACTGTAATTGGTAGTTTTGCCATAATCACAAAAATTGAAGTTTTATAAAGATTAAAAAGATGGTGGTGGGGGGAGTGTAGGGTTTCTACTGGAAGAAAGAAAGTAGTATATTTGGGGTAGGAATGTCCATTGCAGCTTTCAACCATGAACCAAAATCTGTACCTGGTTCATCTTATATAAAAGTCAGCTTATTAGTTTCTATTTAAAATTGTAAACTGCAATTCAGCACCTACAATGCAGTTTCTCTCTTCCCCTCCCCTCTCCTCTGTTTTATCTTCTCTTGTTTCTCTCTCTCTCTCACTCTCTCTCTCTCTTTCTCTATCTCTCATCTAGCCATATTGTCCAGCCTTTCTTGAGAGGATCCTTAATCATCTTTGTATTTTTTTTTTGTGTTGCATTATTTTTTTGATAAAAAATAGAGCTATAATAACGTTCAGCTTTGTAAAACCTTTTCATACATACATACATTTGCACATATAAATGCTATTCTCTTTGTGAAGCACAGTCCATAGAGAAAGCAGCTCAATCACCAAGCAGTGCCTGCAATTTGTGGCATCTACACTTGTGACCTATTAATATCTAGGGTGAAAGAAATGCACCATGGGAACTGTGAAGATTTAGAAAAAGAAGGGTGATACAAGGAAAGCAGTGGGACTCAGCTTATAAAACACTGGTTTCCTTTTAATGCACCCTATAGTCATATAATGTTTTTGACCTTGATGTCATTTAAAAATTTGTTGTGTTTTTTTCTCTATTACTTACTATCTTAGTGGTTTTGAAAACTCATTAATTGACCTCCACATGGAAACTTAGCACTGATCTTTTATTTTCAATATTTATCAATAATGACACATTTCAGATACCGAACTGACATTACATTCCTTGATTCGAGGCTCATATTTAAAACCATTGTTTGTTTTCTCTGTCCATGAGCTCTTAATATGCATGGCATGTCTCTCCTGCGTGGCAGCCAAATTTCCCTCAGGCGCGCCTTTTAACTACCCATGGCAAGCCTGTCCGGATTTGCAGTCACATGGACATCTGATTAGGCCGCAGTTTCAGCTGCTCTAGAAGCTTGTCCCATGGTAGTCAGCCATTGCTCACATTGTACATCAGTCATGTCTCAGGGGTCCTTGACACAACATGCCTCCCCAGGACATTCTCCTTCCCAGATGACCTTTAGACTCACTTAAAATTCTCATTTTTGTTTTTAGGCTTTTGATGATGTGGAACTAAAATGTATTCATTTTTGAGCCTGCCTTTTGTCTAATATATAATAATTTCTCATGACTGTGGCCAAAAGAATATTGAAATTAATCATATTAGAAAGTTAATGAACATTTGGAGCACCTCTTCATTTAAAACATACGGCATTTTTTCCCCCAAAATACATACAATGTAATTAATGGAAATCTTTAAAATCATGCTGCCTCACGCCCCATATATCATTTGTGTGATTGTGCACAGTATATAATCTATATTTTAAATCAGGCCATTCCAAACATATTCTCAAAATTTGGTAAAAAATGTATCTATTCTTTTTTTCATAAGATAGGGTTTCAAAGAGTAAATTAACTTCTCATTGATGACATGTAAGATAAAATTTCCAGGTTCTTGATGAACTCCATGAGTTCTCTGTACACCGGAACTGAAAGGATATTGCTGGATATTTCCTTGGTAAAGGCGAACTCTTTCTCCAACTCTCTAGTAACCAACATTCCCAGAGGAACTCAAGGAAAGCTACAGGTTTAGAGCATAACTGTTAATATGGTTATAGTAACAGAGGAAGTTATTCTGCTTTAAGGGCAGAACATAATCAAGGGAATGCTTGATTACTGTGAAAGTGAGGTATGCCAAGGAAATTGAGGGAGTATTCTGGATTTTTTCCAAACATTTTCATTAAGACTTTGTAAAAGCAAATCATAAAGCATGATTTGTTTTCCCTCCTCATTTTTGTAAAATCTTGCACTTTGGTCAATTAAAAAAAAAAAATGGTGAACATGACATGTAATTGTTTTCTCCAGATCACTGGTTCTCACAGTGCCATATTCATATACTCTAATTGATTTAAAAGTTGTTATTTTACAGAATTAATGGTAAGATGTCCATGTCTATACTTCAGTTTTCGAGATCAGTTAACAAAGAAAAGTAACATTCAATGTGACTATCACTTTCTGGTTGTCAAGAAGGAATTTCATTTGCCCTCTGTATACTTTCATTTCATCACTTTACTTTTTTGCCTATTTTTTTAAATTGGATTACTTCTGCTTTTACATTACTTAAATTTTGAGAGTACTTTCTATATTCTAGATGCTAGTCTACTGTTGGATATGTACTTTGCAAATAACTTTTTTTCCCATTTATAGTGTGTCCTTTCATCCTTTCAACACTGTTATTCACAGAGCAAAACTATAAAAAGATTAAGTTTTGATGAAGTCCGATTTTTCTTTTTATGGATTGTATTTATGGTGTCAAATCTAAAAAAGCTTTGCCTAACCCTAAATTCTGAAGATTTACTTTTATGATTTCTTTTTGAGGTTCTTCTCCTCCTTCTCCTTCTTCCCCAGTTTTTTTTTTTTTTAGATGTCCAGTTACTCCAGCACTATTTGTTGTAAAGGCTACCTTTCCTTCATTGAATTGCTTTTGCATCTTTGTCAAAAATCAGTTTGGGGTATTTGTGTGGGTCTATTTATTGGTCTAATTCTATTTGTGTGAATCTAATTCTGTTCAGTTGATCAATGTGTCTCTCCCTCCCCAGTACCACACCACCTTAATCACTGTAGCTATAAAAACAGTTGAAATCAAACAGACTGATTCTTCATACTTTGTTCTTCTTTTTCAAAATTGTCTTAGTTATTCTAGTTCTTTACTTTTCAGTATAAATTTTAAAACAATCCTGTCCATATCTAAAATATTGCTGGGATTTTTATAGGAATTCTGTTAAACGTGTATATCAATTTGGGGAAAACTGACATTTTTGTTATGTTTGGTCTTGGTCTTCCAATACATGAATACATTTTTCCATTACTTTACATTTCCATTGATTTCTCTCATAGCATTTTATAGTTTTCAGCATACCAATCCTGTACATGTTTATTAGATTTGTACTCAACTATTTCATTATTTTGAGTGATTGTAGATGGTAGGACATTTTTAACTTTAGTTTCCACATGTTTATTGCTAGTATATAGAAATATAATTGATTTTTAAATATTTATATTGCAGTCCCTGTCCTAAATTCCTATTAGTTCTAGGAGAGTTTTGTTTTTGTTTGTATGTGTGTTTTGTTTTGTTTTTTTTTTGCAGGTGATTCCTTGGGATTTGTACCTAGACAGTCATATTATCTGCAAGAAGAGGCAGTTTTATTTATTCCTTTCAATCTGTATTTTTTTTAATTTCCTTTTTAGCCTTCTGCATTGAGTAGAACTTGCAGTACTATGTTTAGTAAGGGTGGTGAAATGGCTATCCTTCCTTTGCTCCTGATCTTAGGAGAAAAACATTTAATTATACGTATAAGTATATGTAAGTCTTTGCAAATACTCTTTATCAAATTGAGGAAGCTCCTCTCTACTGCTGTTTTTCTGAGGGTTTATCATGAAAGTTTATTGGCTCTGATAAATGCTTTTTTCTGCATAGATTGATATAATCATGTATTTTCCTTCTTTAGCTTGTTAATGGGTGAATTACATTGATCAATTTTCAAATATTAAACCACCATGCATTCCTGAAATAAAACTCATGTGGTCATGGTGCATAATTCTTTTTCTATATTGCTGAATTCCATTGCTACTGTTTTGTTGATAATTTTTATGTCTACATCTATGAGGATTATGGGATTTTTACATGTATATTCATCAGGGATATTGGCCTGTCATTTTCCTTTCTTGTAGTATCCTTGTCTGGCTTTGGTGTCAGGGTAATTCTGGTCTCATAAATGAGTTTGGAAGTTGTCCCACTCCTTCAATTTTTTTTTGGAGGAGTTTGAGAAGTAGTGGTATCAATTATTCTTTAAATGTTTGGCAAAATTCACCAATAAAGCTATCAGGTCCTGGGCTTTTATTTGTTGGGAGGTGTTTAATCTCCTTATTGATCTGTTAAAATTTTCTATTTCTTCATGATTCATTCTTGGTAGGTTGTATATTTCAAGGAATTTATCCATTTTTTTCCAGGTTATCCAATTTGTCATCATATAGTTGTTCATAGTAAGCTTTTATAATACTTTGTATTTCTGTGTTATCAGTCGTAATTCTTCTTTCATCTCTGATTTTATTTATTTGAGTCTTCTCTACATTTTTCTTAAACTAGCTAATAATTTGATGCTTTTGTTTATTTTTTCAAAAAAACTATCTCTAAGTTTTGTGATCTTTCTATTGGTTTTCTGGTCACTATTACATTTATTTCTGCGAAAGTGTTCTGTGTTGCTAGGCTTCCCCTTTCTTGGTCAAGGGCAAGAGAGAAGGCTTTTTTGGGGGGTGTTTTTTTGATCTGTGTCTGTTGACATTTCCACGTTATCATAAACAACAACAACAACAACAAAAACAGAAAACTTAGCACCATGTCATTCTTTGGGTCCCAAAGTCCCTAGCCAGTCTACTTTCTTTTACGCTCCTTCTATGTAGCAGTAGGAAGAGGAAAAAGTATGTTTACTTCATCTTCCTGAAAGAGAAAATCTCTGCATAGGGTTTTGTTGTTTGGTTTTTGTTTTTGTTTTTACTTTTTAAAACACATTTACCTTTCCTTATATTTATCTTGGTAAAGATAAGTTCTTAAAAGCACACCAACTTGGTAAACTTTTTAAAAATAACAATACATCAAACTTTCTACAACATGTATATAATGATAGATTATTGAATATGTGCAAGTGTTCTTTAATAAACAAATCGTGCACACACACACAATCCTATAGAGATACTATTAAAATAGGAGTTCCCATTCCTCTTCAATTCCAGTATTCAATAGGGATATATTTATTCTGTCTTAATCAGCTTTGTTACTATAATGCTACATAAACACTCTATCCCAAAACTCAGTGACTTAAAACCTATTATCTTGTTCATAGGTCTTCAGGTTGGCTGCAAGCTGGGTCAGCCAGGCTAGACTCCAGATTCCAGACCCCAGGTTGCTCTTTGGGAGACGTGTGTCTCTCACCCTCCTTGAACCAGAACCTCCTAGGTCATGGGAACAGCTTCCTGTGTCACACTTTGAAGTTCAGGCTGGGGGCAGAAATGATCTTAGGCACATTCTTTTCATGGAGGATCACTGGGTCACCAAACCCCACAAAACATTCAAGGCCTCTACTTGCACGGTATTCTCTAACATTCCATTGGCCCAAAGAAACCACATGGCTTAGTCCAACACCAATGACACAAGGAAGTGCACACCACCCACAGTGGGAAGTGAGAAGAGTCACTATTTGTTAAACATCAATACAAACTGTCACAATCTCCTTTAATAATCATGTTCCAATGGTAAAGACGAAGAAAATCTAACTCATATGCAATCTGGCACTTTACAAATGTACCTAAGGTCTTTCCCTTTTTTAGCCAGTTATTTAGAATGCTAGAGCCAATCTCCTCATGTGAGCTCCTAAATTAAGTACTTAGTAGTCACCCCTGACTTTTCTCCTCATATATAATATTGTGGCTTCTCCAAGTTTGGCCTCCAGTTGCTGTAGTTAATTCAGTGAAAGAGCTATTTTCTCTAATTTTATTTGCATCCAAATACAAAAAAAATAAGATTGACATCCTGTTAAATGTGTGTGTGTGTGTGTGTGTGTGTGTGTGTGTATGTGTGTATTTAAATATTATGTCTATGGCAGTGCTTTCTTTCCAAACCTTCCCTTCCTGCTTTAACTAACATGAAAATATATTGATTAGGATTTTATAATTGTTCTTTGAAGAATCTTGGGACAGTCACTCATCAAATTAAGTATGTATAAATCTGTCTTAATAGCCTATGTATAAATCTGTCTTAATATTCTATATCACATAGTATTTATCTACATGTTTGGACTAGAAGATTTGGAACTTGAGAAAATACACATTTTTTTTTTGATGTTTGTGTATGTGTGTGTTTTGTTGGGATTTTTTTTTAATTAAAGTTTATTGGGGTAACAATGGTTAGTAAAGTTACATAGGTTTCAAGTATCCAATTCTGTAATACATCATCTATATATCACATTGTGTGTTCACCACACAGAGTCAGTTCTCCTTCTATCACCATATATTTGACCCCGTTTACCCTCACCTACCACCTCTCTCCCCCCTTACGCTCTGGTAACCACTAAACTATTGTCTATGTCTATGAGTTTTTGTTTCTTTGTTTGTCTTGTTCCTTTGTTGCTTTCACCATGGATGGATCTTGAGATTATTATGCTAAGTGAAATAAGTTAGACAAGAAAAGTCAAGAAACATATGATTTCACTGATATATGAAATTTTGATATGGTAACAAAAGGAGTTTTTCTAGAATCATTACCCACATATTTAATTATTTATTTTTCTTGCCTTTTTGCACGTTTCCATATCCTTTAATTCTAAATTTCTGAAAGTGTATCTCTAATTCGAGATGCTATAAAAACTTACAGGATCAACCAATTGTGGGAGAACAGGAAAAAACCTGGTATTTAATTCTGCCTGTGATATTTCCCAGATGTTTCATCTTGAACAAGTCAGGAGCATTTTCGAGGCTGTATTTCCATGTGTACAGTGGAACTAATGATACTTATCTTACTGGATTATTGTGAAGGTTGCATGAGATAATGCATTTTAAATTCCTTTGTGAACATGTAGTACTGTTTAGTTAGAAATTACTGAAATACACAAATTGAATTGAAGGGGAACTGCTCATTTTCTCTGTGGTAAGTTCTAAGTCAAAACACTGGGAAAAAATGAGGGAGGACCTCCTTTGTTTAGACAGCTGGAGTGACTTCCTTTTTTACAATACTGTCCATGCCCTGGAGGAAGTTGACGGAGTTGGAGTTCCCTCAGATGTACTGCCTCAAAGGTTTCATTAAGGAGAGTTTCCCCAATGGTAAAATTCCCATGATGCCTTTGCTTGGCATGAACATTGGCTGTATCTTTTGTGTGTGTAGGAAGACCACGGTAGGCCCTAGGCACTCTTCCTTTTGGGGTATCCACCACATCATATTAAATACATTAAAATACACTCACAGCTCTCTATAAAAACAATATTTTGCTATAAAGATGGAAAGCATTGTATAATTTTGTTTTATAAATTATTTCCTTTAAGGAATTCATTTAAATTTTTATTGAATATTATTTATCAGCCATCATCTTGCCCTCTTAAGAATTCTTGAGAAATGATAAAGTAAAACATAAATTATTTAAAATATTACTATACTATTATGAATTCTGAATTTAACAAATAATGAGTTTGATGTGATTTTATGTTTTGTTGAAATTTAATCAAAACATCTTAATTTTTATTTTAGATTTTCTTTTCACATATTAGAGTCCTTTTTTTTTTCAGATCTCAAACATTTTCCTATGCTTTATACAACACTATAAACCTGAGGCATGCAGTCTGGGTAAAATGAATTCAAGGCCTGGCTCTTTCATTAAATGTGTGTCCTTGGAAAACTGACCTAACATTTCTGGACCTGCCAGCCCCACTGCGGTACTGAAGCAAATGAATGCTTCAAACTTTTCCAATATAAAAATTTGTGTTTATCCAGACTACCTTCCAACTCTCACTCGTCTATGTGGTAGGCAGAAAAATGGTCCTCCATAAATGTTCCTGTGCTGATTCCTGGAACCTGTGAATATATTACCTTACATGGCAAAAGGGACTTTGCAGATATAATTAAGGATCTTAGGATGGAGAGATTATCATGGATTATTTAGATGGGCCCAGTGTAACCACAAGGGTCCTTGTAAGAGAAAGAGGGAAACAGGAGAGTCAGAGAAGGAGATATAACAACAGAAGCATACGTTGGGGTGATGTCATTACTATCTTTGAAGACTGAATGGGTCATAAGCCAAGGAATGTGGGCAGCCTCCCGAAGCTGGAAAAGGCAAATAATGGATTCTCTGCAAGAGTCTCCAGAAGGAACTCAGTCTTGCCGACATCCTGATTTTAATTCAGTGAGATAAAGGTATAGTAATAAATTTGCATTGTTTTAAGTCACTGAACTTGTGTCAATTTGTAAAACCAGCAATAGGAAACTGATAAAGGTTTGTGTCACTCACACAGTCACTTTTCTTCTTTCATCTTGATCTCAGGTTCTGTTTATCCTAGAGTCAATTTCCTTAGACCCAGATTACTCTTAATGCTTCCCACAAAGCCCTATGGGATCCTCCTTGTTCTTATGCACAAGTTCATTTTCCTCTTCTCCCTTCTACACATAATCTGTCCGCATCTTCCCCCTAACATGATGCTTTATAACCCTTCCTCCCAAAGCACCTCTATTTAACGCGGAGAAGAAAGTTTACTCTACATATGGTCTGCTGTTGGCCTTGAACCTGCTGGCTCAAACCACGATAGCTCTTTTCATGCTTTAACTTCAAGATCAAGAAAAAATGTAATACCATAATATAAAAACAGGATTTTAAATATCTTAGCTCAAATGACTTTTTGGCTCCACCTGCCCTTATGAGGGAAACTGATGCTTCCTGAGGGTGTATCTTGTGCATCTTGGACCTTTCTTTCCTCCTGGCACAACACCTGCATTTCTTTGGGGATATTCATACTTGAAAAGTCAAGCTTTAACTACAACCTGGATTTCCTTGGGGCATTACTTTTGTTAATTACAACAACTGCATTTTAGTCTCTGTTCTGTGATTGCCTCTCTGCGTGAAGCCGGGCAGGTACTGAAATGGCCACCAACTCTAGACAAGGCAGGAAGGCTTTTGAGTCAGATGAAGAGATGTTGGGAGATTAGAACCCAGTGAAGAAGGACAGGCTCAAAGGAAACGAGAGTCTGAGAGGTGGTAGGCAAAGAAGGAGTAAACTGAGAAGGCATTTTAAAAATCTGAGCTCTCAAACGTTAAGTAGTCTGAGTGATATTCAGATCACAGGTGTGGTCATTGTAGAGGGCAAGTTATGTGAAACAGTAATGAAGTTTACCAGCATTCTGATGTTTGAGGCTGTCGTGAAGCAGGATCAGTGGGCAACACTTAGTCCATACCCTGAAGGACAATTAAATGTGAGTTCAGCCAATTTGTGATGCCTTCTTCCTCACACCTCTCAGTCAGTTGCGTGAAATCCTTTAAACAACTCTAAGTGCCTATAATGTATTGTAATTTTGTCTCAAGGTACTTTCTTTTTCATTTCTCAATATTGCCTATCTTCCTGTGATAAGGAGGTTACAAGAAAAATACAGGAAATCCAACCCATTGAAAGCAGATCAGTACAAAGAAAACTCATCTCCATCTGGCATGGAAAGATTTTGAAACAACCGTTTTGAAGCAAATATACCCAGCTTATTGAAGAGTGGTAATTCAATGAGGTGCAAATAGTAAATGGTTTAATTTTTCTCTAATCATTACCTTCAACAGTGCTGTTGTGAAACTCTTTCAGGTCTTTTAATAACATCTGCCACAAACTTTATAGTTTGTGTGTCACTTCAAGACATAAAAATTCCAAACCAGTTTAATCCAATTTAAATCTTTGGTCTCATACAATTTTATGCTCCTTTCCTCTGCTCTCCCCAGGGGCCACCAGGCTTCCACTGAGGGACCTGAATGGGTGGGACAAGTCTTGCTCCTGGGGCACCTCTTCTTTACTCCTCCCGCAGCCCACTCCCACCTCCAGTTCTTTACTTCTCCCTAGTGTTGAGACAGGAAAAGGTCAGGACTGGAAAGCATACATTTATCATGTGACTCTGGAATTGCACTCTTCCACTTAACCAGGATGTCATAGAAGGGCCATTAGTACCCTCTGCGTGGGAAACATCTACCTGCTCATCCTTCTATGCAGCTCTTGTGTGTGTCCCTCCAAGAGGCTGGACAAGGTCTCCTTGCTGCCCGACTCCTGGTGCAGAAGATGGATTCTGGGAGGACCCCTGCCCTCTCAGCCCCCTTCCCAGGTGATCTACTCCACAGATTTTGCTCCTGTAGATCTTGCTCCACGTGACTGACCCTCTTAGATGGGATGGAGGACTTATAAGATGGCCCAAGTGGGGCACTCCAGCTGTGTCAATTTGACTACCAAGAAACTCACACACTCTTGTCAAAACAAGGGATGTTAGTGCAAGCTGTTTCATTTTGCCCGTTTTCCTGTTCTCTTTCTTCCCATGCCCCTGCCCTGTTACAGAAGCACAGTGGTAGATCAGTTGGGGAATGAGCTATGAGATATTCTCTTTGTAGGTATCCCAAATCTCTAGGATTGATTTTCTTCCAACCCTGTTTAGAGTAGGGGGCACGCTCCCCTCTTCTTTGCTGTAATAGAGGGGATGGAAACGGAGCAGCCATCCTGCCAGACACTTTTTCCCTGACCCACTCACCTCCAGCTTACAAGGCTAGTATGAGGGAGTCCTGAGGTGATAGCTAGATGTAATAAGACCAGTTTGGTCACCTGAAGCAAAACTGGGAAAAAGGCAGCCAGGTCCCCAAATTCTTTGATACTAGATTGTTGACGTCTTTGTCCTCAACTTTTGTTCCCAGTCTTCTATATAAGGGTCACAGGAGAAGTGTCTTCAAGTGTCCTGATACAGAAAAAGCTAAAATAATTGGCTAAAACAGCTTGAGCTCTCTAGAAGCAGATGCTGAAATATGGTTTGGAGTGCAAGATGTTTATTATGAATCCAACACCTATGAAAGAAGAGGGAGGAAGCAGATTTGGGCAGAAGAAAAAGTCCAAGTGTGATGCAAGACCGACAAAGTCTTGGTCAACCCATTGGGAACTCTGGGTTACAGATTGACTATCAGAATGTCCCTTGTTGGGTCAAATTGACCACGGCTTTATATCCCTACCTCACATAGTCACTGAGTGTACATAGCTTGGGAAAGAGGTGCTCTTGGGTGAGATACTCTCTGCAGCTGAGGTGGACCCTGAAGGAGCTGAGACCTGGAGTCAGTCGCTGACCCCACTCCCCACAGTTGGGCAGAAGGTCCTTTTTAAAGGGGGAGCTGGGTGGTATTCCTCTGGTGTGCCACAAGAAAGCAACTGAAATTCTCCTGCCCTGCCCCAAATTTTGGTGATATGTACCCGAAGGCTTACATGAAGGACCATAACGCAAAAAAATTTACTAAGGACAAGTACTAGAGTAATTTGATGCCTTCTCTTGCTATTTGTGCAGATGTAAATTTGTAAGTTAAGCATGGTAAGAAGTTAAGACAGAAAGAACAAGGTCAGTGTGATTGGGAAGGAACCTAAAATGGCAAAGTGAAAGAGTCATAGTATATTCCCTATAAAATGGGCAAAGCTACCCAAATTTAAATAAACATCACATAGCACATCTCTTATGAGTTCTGGAAAGAATCATTCTTTCAGTCTTCTAGGGCATGGTCACCAATCATGAAAGTGATGACAGTCATCTTCGTGTAAGTCTTCTAGTGACGGTAATTGGGAAATAATAAAATAAGCATAATTTTCAGCTAGGCTGACTGATCCTTTTCAGTTAGAATGTAGATCCCTGCCAAATAAGATCGAGGGCAGGAAGGGAAAAGACTGTTTATATCATGTAGTTGATGATCATGCAAAAAGTATTTATATGATTTGTGCAAGAACAGCAATTGATTTTCATATATTTATTCCTTGGGTTCCACAAAACACTGGATGATGAGTGGGTGAAGACTCTTCTGAAAGAGATTTAAATCCTTTCCAATATGATTTTTGAATCACATTCATTCTCTGTAGATTTAACCAGAATGTGCTGTTTTTACATGCCTTTATGATGTACTGTATATTTGAACTGCTGCTAGAATCACTGGCTGTTTAAACATATTTTGTACATTCATGGATAAAATGAAAGATATATGAGATCTATCTGTGACATCTTATTTTAATATTAATCTTCTGAGCATCTTAAATTAAATTTTTCACCCAATAACTGAAAAGTGGTCAGTTTTTGTAAACAGTGGTTATTTTGAGGGAATGGGGAGGGGAACTGGTGGTAAATAATGATGTGTATTTATACACATCACATGCTCAGGGCATGAGAGATGCATTAGATTTTGACAAGTTAATGGAAATAAATGAAAGAAAATAGAGGAGAAAAAGAAAATAGGCAGTTTACTGAACTTATAAGAGAAGTAATACCACACAACAAAACAAGCAAACAGATATGTAACAACAGTCTGAGGTCTCATTAAAAAATGAGATGCATCTGACAGATGTGTTGGTGTATTCATTTTAAATCTCAGCCATATGGAGGCAGAAATCCTACTAAAACAGTGCTGTTTCAAGTAGTTATGTCTATGAAATTCATCAGAAGTAACGGGTATCATTGAAAGTTAAAAGGTAAAATGGGCGACTAGAGTGTTCCTGTAAGTTTAGTGAGTTACTCAACAAAGAAATGGCAGTAGGGGATAATGGTGTAGATCCTCAGCAAATCATTAGATTTTTCCACTTAGTTGTAATAAAAGTTATGTTAATGCCCCCTTGACATTGTAGTAACTTACTAAAACGTTAATATTTTTAAAGGACATAACTAGAATTATGAATAATGAATCTTTTCTGATTGCATACATTATGTCAAGGAAAACACCTACCTCTCACCACCAATCTAATATCAGAGCATCTTGACCAGGAGAGGAATTCTAAAGAGCTTTCAAATATCGTACAGATCTGCTTCTCACATCTTACCCAAACACGTGGAGGTCAAGACTTATAAAAGCACTGATACCATTAATTTCAACAGCTTTCATATTTTTGCTACTAATAACTGACTAGTGTAATTAAATGTTTTGTTAAATTCAACTGCTGTAAAACAACTGTTTTTTCTCCCCAAATCACCAGAGTATAAACTAAATAGATTAGGCTGGCCAATCTTCCCAAGACTATAGGTTGAGATAGCAGAATTTTTTTCTTTCAATCTTTTTTTGGTAAAAAGCATCAACAAATGAAGTTAAATTTCTAATTAGCTAACTTTAATTTGGGATTTTTAGAGATTATTTTTAAGTTTTTAATATATATGAATATAGGTATTTTATAAATAATTATATAATCTATATATGAGTTATGTATATTATATATAAATTATATATTTACATTCAATATGTATATAAAGTGAAAACCATACTGAATGTTAACACTGGCATTCTGGATGTAAAATAGTTTTGTAGTCAATTCTTATTTTCTTGAGCATTGCATATTGGATTCGCAAATATGATAAAATATAAAGTGAGATAGTCTGTGAAGAAATAATAAAACAAATAGCGTCATTTAGCACTAGCCAAATGTCTTTTAACAAGTTATAGGTTTTTTTATAGCTTTTTTATAGCTTTGATTTTTTATCTGTAGAAGATTAAGAATAATAGAACCCAAATAAAGATGGTGCAATAAGTAAACACTGTGGCTACCACCTGCCACAACCACATTAAAATTGCAACTAAATTATAGAACAACCTTGAGAATCATATGAAGATTAGCTGAATAGAACCCCTATAAGTAAGGATACAAAGAAGAGGCCACGTCGAGACGAGTAGGAGGCATGGAGATGCAAAATGGGCTGACCACACATCCATGGATAGTAATTGAGCATCAGGAGTGATACCTTGGCAACAGAGTTTCCCCCTGAAGAATGAGGGGTCTCATGCCCACACCTCAACAAAGTACTAGCAAATTGGATTCAGCAACACATTAAAAAGATCATACAACACAATTAAGTGGGATTCATTACTGGTATGCAAGGTTGGTACAATATCCACAAAACAATTAATGTGATACACTACATTAACAAAATGAAAGATAGAAATCATATGATTATATCAATAGATGCACAAAAAAATCTGACAAAATCCTGCATCCATTAATGATAAAAGCTCACAGCAAAGTTGGAATAGAGGAAACATATCTCAACATAATAAAGGCCATATATGACAAACCCACAGCTAACATCATACTCAATGGGGGAAAGCTAAAAGCATTCTCGTAAGATCAGGAATAAGAAAAGAATGTCCACTTTCACCACTTGTATTCAACATGGTATTGGAAGTCCTAGCCACAATAATCAGACAAGAAAAATAAATAAAAGGCATCCAAATTGGAAAGGAAGAAATAAAACTATCATTATTTGCAGATGACATAATACTATAGAGAGAGAACCTGAAAGATTCCACCAAAAAACAATTAGAACTGATAAATGAATTCAGTAAAGTAGCAAAATACAAAGCTAACATTCAGAAATCCATTGAATTTTAAAACACCAATAATGATCTATGAGAAAGAGAAATTAAGAAAACAATCCTATTTATAATTGCATCAGAAATAAAATAAAATACATAGGAATAAATTTAACCATGGAGGTAAAAGACCTGTACTTGGAAAATTATAAGACATTGAAGAAAGAAATTGAAGAAGATACAAATAAATGGAAGCTTATACCATGCTCATGGATAGGAAGAATTAACATAGTTAAAATGTTCATACTACCTAAAGCAATCTATAGATTCAATGTACTCCCTATCAAAATACCAATGACATTTTTCATTGAACTAGAATAAATAATCCTAAATATATATGTGGAATCATAAACGACCCTAAATAGCCACAGCAATCTTGAGAAAGAAGAACAAAGTTGGAAGTATCATGCTATCTGATACCAAACTATACTACAATGCCATAGTAATCAAAACACCATGGTATTGGCATAAAAACACAAATCAGTGGAACAGAATAGAGAGCTCAGAGATAAACCCATGTCTATATGACAATTTAATCTATGACAAAGGAGGCAAGAATATACAATGGTGTAAAGACAATCTATTGAATAAATGGTGCTGGGAAAATGGACAGGTACATGCAAGCAAATGAAGCTAAACCACCTTCTTACTCCATATATAAGAATAAACTCAAAATGGATTAAAAACTTAAATGTAAGATCCCAAACCATAAAACTCCTGCAAGAAAACAAAGGCAATAAACTGACATTGCCCTTAGTAATATTTTTTTCTGATATATCTCCTCGGGCAAGGGAAACAAAAGAAAAAAAAAATAATCAAATGGAACTACATCAAACTAAAAAGGTTTTGCACAGCGAAGGAAACCAGCAACAAAACAAAAAAACATTCTTCTGAATGAGAGAAGATATTCTCCAATGATACATCTGACAAGGGCTTAATATCTAAAATTTATAAAGAACTCATACAACTCAACACCAAAATAACCAAACAGTCCAATTAAAAAATGGGCAGAGGACCTGAATAGACATTTCTCCAAAGATGACATACAGATGGCCAATAGACATATGAAAAGATGCTCAACATCACTAATCATCAGCGAAATGAAAATTCAAACCTCAGTGAGCTACCACCTCACACCTGTTAGTTCTAGATATCATTCTTCATAGGCCTGGCAGTGTCTTCTTCCTGACTCTTGAAACTGGCTTTTAGGATGCTCCCCTCAGAACCCAGCTACCATGAATAGGCACTCTAGCTGCAGTCTAAGCTGAGCTCCCAGCCAAGGGTCAACATCACATGCCAGTTTTGTGAGTAAGCCACTTTGAATGTCCAGCCCATGTTAGATAACTAGAGTCACATGTTTTATCTGATCATAACTGTATGAAAGGCCCCAATTAAGAACTGTCCAGCTGAGGACGGTCAAATGAGAGAACTATGAGAAATAATATTTTTATGCCACTAAGTTTTGGGATGGTATGTTATGCAGCAATAGATTCTAGAAGTAATCATCTACCATTCATGGGTCCATCTTTTTCTTCAACTAGGCTAGGATAGTGAGTAAACTTTTTAATCTTTTGTATTCAGTTATTCATTGATTACTTTCACAAGACCTCTTCATTCATTCATATGACATATATGTATTGCTACTACATATCAGGTTCTGTTCTAGATGCTGGAGATACATAAGTGAAAAATTCCCTTCCTTCACAGATCTTTTATCTTAGTGAGGGAAATAGACAACAAACAAAATAAGTGCGTTATAAGGACTAAGAAGTAAAACAAAACAAGGAAGGAGAACACGAAACGTTGAGGGATAAGTAGAGTTGTAGGTATTTTATATAGAATGGGCAGCAAAGGCTTTCCAGAGAGAGTGAGTAAAAACTGCAGGAGTGAGGGAGCTAACCTAGTGAAAAACTGAGGAACCGTGGAGTGTGCCTGGTGGAAAAGAGGACAGTTCAGCTAGAACAAGGCTGAAAGTAATAAGAGATAAAGTCAAGAGGGATAATGTTGGGCCTTTTGGCTCATAGTAAAAACTTTGAATTTCATTCTGAGTAAGATAAGAATCCACTGAAGAGTTTTGCACAGAGTGACATAATCAGACTTATATGTAAAAGAAGCATTCCAAGTATTGTGTTGAGAATAGACAGCAAAGGGGCATGAGCAGGGAAACCAACGAGGGAATTATTGCAATCATCCAAGTAAGAGATGATAGTGTCTTGGGTTAAGGTGATATTTGATGAGTGACAAGAATGTGGGATTTCCTTTGACCAAACTTATAGGTAATACATTAAACTGTAGCTTGTTCATAGATTCTGGCAAAAGACATGAGACTCTTGGGTCAGAGACAAAGGACTTTATTACTCATAGGATAACAAGCAGCATGAGCTTCATGTTTGTGTTAGTTCCCCTTGTCCTGCCAAGTCCCTTGGAGGCAATATGGTTGGGCTCAGATGAATGCTACATAATTGGTGGGCATGTGCACAGCTGAGGAACACTGAGCTTAGGAAATCTCTTTCTTTTATAGTAAGAGGCAGTAAGCAAACCTGCTCTTAGTCCTGAGGGTGACGCTGCCCCATCCCTTCAGGTTGCTCACCACAAACACAACCTCTTAGGTATCCCGAGTGAGGAGGGGTCAGGACCTCACACTCTCGGCATACCTTGTAAGAATGCATAGGGATTCTCAGGTGTGCTTCCTGGCAGTTGAAGTGAGAAGTAGTCCAATTCTGGACATATTTTGAAGATAAAGTTAACAAGATTTTCTGGGGGCTTTGATTGTGAGATATCTTTCTAAATGATCACCCTTTTAGTAGTTTATCTGTTTGAGAACAATTTTATCTGCTAGTATTGGGAGTACCTTATGTTCATTTCTAGTATATCAAATGTACCCCACCTTACCCAGCTCTAAACTTTAAAAATAACATATCCAGGTTACAACATGCTTGAAGATTCGTAGGTGAAGAAACAAATTAAACATCTGAATATTATAATATTATCTCAATGTTGTCAACTAGTAAGATGATGCATTAGATAATACAGTTTATAAAAATAAGAAATTATAATTTATTTTTTCTAATTAAAGAAAATATTTTCTCATTGCAAATTCTACTACTTGTATTATCAGCTTCTAGAAGATTCCACTTTCAAACTGTTTTGCACTTGTGCAATTTCTAATTAGAGCCTTCTTTAACTTTACCAGCGATTGAAACATCCAAATATACAAGACAATACCTACATTACAAAAAGAAATCTTTACTATATCAAAGAACCAAATATATAAACTTGTTATATAATGTACCTTCTTGGTCTTTAATAACAATGAAAATTAAAATAAAATTCAAGTCACTGCAAGCAATGTTTCAGCAAACCAAAGTGTGTTTGAAATTTTCTCAATCTGGGTAAATTTTTTAATCCTCCATATTACAATTATACATAATCAATAAATAATAAATAAAGCTCAAGCAACTAGAGTATGATCAACAGAAAGCCTAATTAATATGTTCCACTGAAACATGTGGTACTGTTCTCAATACTGTCTAGACGTTAGAGTAACTCAATACTTGGAATATAGCACAAAGAATACTAATGCCCCACCCCCAGTACTAGAAAATTCTATTCAACCAGTTTCGAATTGGCCCAGGCATGAGTATGTTTTTAAAAGCTCCATGGGTGAATTTAATGTTCAACCAGGATTGGGAACCTCTGCTATGTTGAATTCCAATCTACCACTCCCCCAAAATCAATGATTGCTTCCCACTCTACTATCATTAGATATATTGGAAATAAAATTGTTCTCATAGACAGACAGATCTCAGATATCCGAAGTCTTTTCTTCCTAGTGTTTCTCTTCATAGAACTTTAATAATTAGTTTGCCCTTCTTGCTCTTTTCATGGGCCCTAAAACTTCCAAATCTAAAAACTCCTGTCTATGCAAACCATAGACAAATTAACATTTGTCTATCCTCCAAACGTTAATAATGAGACCCAGACTCCATCTAGCTGGGGGACACTCTACCACTTCTGGTTGAGTGGAAATTGCCTCCAACATAATAATTCCCTGCCCTTAGGAATCCAAAGCCATCGTCAAGATTTCTGCAAATTCTCAGATACATTCATTCTCCTACCCTCTTCAACTTTGGAGGTCTTATAGCCTTAGCCTGAACCATTGGAATTGTGGCCTGAAACTCATTCGTTCTTCAATGCTCACATTCACTGAACAACCCCTTGAAGGGAGTATTCCTGAGTTTTACTGCACTTTACCAACCATTTGCACAAGGGGAGCGAGTGAGGAGTGTCATTCTGAGAGGAACTGCTAATTGTCCTTCAGTATACATTGTCCCTTCCTTCTTTGTAGTAATTCACCACTCCCTTCCCTCCTAAAGAATGTCATTGTTTGGAAAGACATCTTTATTCCTAAAAGAAATTCTGGTGACAATTGTAATAATGTATACTACATAAAGGCAATTTGAACAAGAATATACATACATATGTGTATATATTCATAAATGCAAAGCAATTAGTTTCTTTAAAATATTTTGCTAAGATAAAATCTTGTTTTTCTGTCTAAAAACACTTTTCAGAACTTGAAACTAGAATATTAAGTGGCAGAAGACCATAAAATTTAACTGTCTTGTATATAAACAAGCTGGAATTCATATATATATACATATATATATATATATATATATATATATATATATATATATCCATTGTATATATGGATAAATTGTACAAATGTATCAGCATTTGTTTACCTTGAAACTATATATATATAGTTTCAAGGTAAACAAATGCTGATACAACCAGTGTTGTCATTTATGCAAGACTAACTACTATGGCCTGTCACCACTTACACACCTCTCAGGTCTCAGCATTTTCTGTTTCTATGTTTGCTTAGGTTCTTTTAAAATTGAAATTTGATGACTGAGTAAGCTTCTAGCTGTTGAACAATGGTAGAATTGAGAGGCTTGGTAAATAAGAGATCCAGTTTTATCTGAAAGAGCTCATTTATTCCACAATGTATAAACAATTGTTAAAGAATTAGAGCATGCAAAAATGTATGCCTGTGGTAACGGCTGCATCTCCATATTGTTAGCAAGAAGACAGAGGCTTTCTACCTTTTTCCATTAGCTAGAGCCACGACTTGTCTCCTAAACAACAAACAGTTAGGCTGAAGGTAAGGGAAAGGGGAGAATGAGAGTATTGGGGGCAGGCTTGTGGTCATGGTGGAATTAATAAGTATTTTAAGAATGTGAAGAATGTGGCCTGCAAACCAGATCTCCTGGGTTCAAATCTCAGTTTTGACTCGTAATATCTATATAATCTTGGGCAATTTGCTCAACATGTTTATGTCTACTCTTCATCTGTAAAATGAGGATAATGGTAGTTCCTACCTCACAGGGGTATTATAAAGATTAAGTTAATGCATGTAATATTCTTACCATACTATTGTATATCATTACTTAGCTATTATCATTAAGAAATCTCACTGACCAGGGTTGATACAAACTGAAATTTCGGTTTATGTGGGCAAAGTCTGTACATGGTATCTCATCACCTCTGCAACTAATAATACCAATTAACAAAAGTGACACATTTTATTATCTAAGAGATGAAGTGCAATCCCATTTGTCATAAAAATTCCCTCTTACCCATACCTTCTATGGTGGATTAACCAACTTTAAATGAGAGTGAAAATCCTGAAGAAGACATCCGTTTTGTCTTATATGGTATGTATGTCTTTATTTTCAAACGATAGCATGTACTTTTTGTGTTTTCTAGCCACAAGTACAGCACACATTATAGTCACATTCACATTTTGCCCTGCGTTAAACATCTGGTATCATCAGAAAAACAAGAAGGGAAAAAAAAACACGATAGTATTGTCAGAGTTAATAATTCAAGAATATTAATCCACTCTTATAATCATCTACAATATATCATGGATAATTGGCCCTTGTGAACTTTTCTTCCTTGTCACTGAGTGAATTTTATAACTATTGCTGAAAAAAACAATTTAGTCCGGTGCATGGTTCTCACTTCTCTGTGATGCTGTTTTGTAGAAACTGATTCACATAATGAAAAGCTTAGCATCACCCTCAGTCAATGAGTGTTGATCATCAGCTTGATAGCAAATGACCCATGACCCCAAAATAAAGCCCTTGCTGGTGGGAAAGTTCCAATGACATTGGAACAGGAACTCAGAAGGCCTACATAGCAGTTTCAGCATTTGAGGGAAGGTGTATTATGATGTCACTGTTTCATGGCCTTCGTCAAGCATAACAGTGGTAGGAGAAGGGGCGATCTCTAACCAGCTGTCATGGTGGAAAGCAACCACAGCCCTCTCCACGGCACGCGGAAATAAGGTATAACATTATTTGAAGTTGACTACACTTTCAGACTTACAGCCACCCTTTTGTTTAAAGCCAATTCTAACGTTTGGCTTCTGCCTGCTGCATCTCATGTTGCACAAAGTAATTTTCTTTAATTTTCAGAATAGCATTAACTTCTACGGCACTGTCACATTTTACTATGCATTAAGCATCTGGTATCAATAGACCAAACAACACAGAAAGCAAGATGATACTGTCAGACTTAATAATTCAGAAATATTAACCAGCTCTCATAATTATCAGTAGTTCTTCATGTGTAATTGGCCCTCAATGTACGTTTTGTACTTCTGTGTAACTCTCTGCACACCAGTATAATAGTGCCTAATCTTTCATGTAACTAACAGAGTTAATTTGGTTAAATGAAATCAATTCATCATGATAGTAGTTCCTTGCCACACAGAAAAAATTAGTTAAACCACACACGCACTCAAACACCCATGTGTACACCCTACAAAACGGCTATTTTAAAACAATACAACACACTTATTGCATACAGTAACAGGTGAGGAAAGCTATTTAGCCTTAAGCAAACTTGAGAAAGGAGAAGAGTAAACCATGTTCAACTTGCCTGTGAAGTTAATGTGTAGGCTTGGTTCCCTGCAAGCTTCAGTTTGAGACCATTTACTTCCCTGTTTAATTAAAATCTGTTTGTCATCTGCTGTGACTCCTTACCTGTAATACTGCAGGGTTGTTCCAGATCTGCCTTAAATTTGGTCTTAAACAGCTTTACCGCGATTTCGACACGTGATCACCAGTGGTGGACCTGAATGAAGCAGTGAACACTGGTCAGAAGTTCTTGTTCTCCTAACACCCTTATTTGAGCATTTCAAGTTGAAGGACAGTCTAGTGTGTTGATCCTAGACAGACTTCTCCTTAGTATTTCACTAATCGATATTAACATTTTATATGCAGTTTCCTGGTGTCTTCCATGGCTTGTGGTTGTCAGGATATCTGACATGGCCACTTTTGTCTCTGGTGATTTTTCTGCTACTTATGTGAAGTGAACTTCAAAACAATCCAAAGAAACCTGCTAAAAGCAAGAGATACACATAACAGGAGTAACTGTGCTCTAAGTGAGGAAGGGAGGTTTACACATCAGCAAAGTGAATGAATTCCATTGTGTGTTGTGTTTGGTATGGCCCTGAACAGGTTCAAAGCAGTTTGGGTTGCTCTTTCTTTCTTCCCTATGTTTCAGATGAGTAAAGCTTGTCATGTTTGAGCTCTGTATAGGGGAAATGGAATATTTCTCATAAAGAAAGAACTTTCATGTGTTACATGAAGGATTCAATGAGTGTGTTATCTGAGAGGGACTTTCCGTGACTGCCGTTAAGAGTTCTAGAATCATAGTGGGTCTGCCAGTCATTCACGAAGGCATTCTTAGAGGGAACTATCATGACAAGTGGTATTTCCTCTCTGATTTCGTAAGAGTTGGTTGCATAAATTAGCCCTTCTCTATAATAAGGTTCCTAGTGAAAAGAAAAAGATGGAAGTTCTTAGAGTGCAGGATGGAGGGCTTCAGAGGTAAGATTGAGGAAGTAGAAGATATTTATGAACAAGCTTATTTATTTTGCCAAATCTAGCTCCTGAAAAGAAGCAGAATAATACTCTTTAAGAGAGTTGTTTAACCTCTTTGAGACTCAATTTCCTCATCTGTAAACCATTAACTAGAAGTTTTCTGAGGATGAAGTTTGTTATACAAAGACTAAGCATGACACATATAAACGTTTTATAAATTTTGTTTACAGACTCTTATTTTCCTAGGGTCCATTAAACACTAATGTAACTCTTTTAATATTAACATGCTGTGATGAAATTAAATAATTAAATATCACTATCTAACATGAAATATTATGAATATTGAATTCAAAAGATTCATTTCCCTTTATTCAAGGGCTTTAAAAAGTTTTCTGTTTTATGAAAGGTAATTTCATTGCAACTTAGAGCAAATATTTTTCCAAGGGAAACATTTTAAGACCTGATTTGGAGGAAAAAAACTTTAGGAATATATGTTGTAAAATAATAATATCTTAAGACTTCAGTTGTGATTCCTGGTGTACAAGTGGCAACAGAACTCCTAAAGAGAGACAATAAGTCTGAATAATTGATTTTTGAAACATCTTTGTTTCTGTTTCTTTAATTTAAAAGAAGTATATTAAACTCTTCCTATATGCTAAGCACTGTGCTAGGGATAGAGAACAGAAATACAAAATAAGACATAGCCACTGACCTCAAGCTGACACACAAATAGCACCTGTTTATAAAAACAATCTCAATGCAGTGATAGAAATAGGCACTAATCTTACTGGCCCACAGAGAGAGTGAACCTGACTTGTCCAGTGCAGAGGACGACCGGGATGTGAGTAGTTTTCTGAAGCAGGTATTGCCTCTGTTGAATCTAACAAGACTTAGGCAAAGATGGGTCAGGCATTCCAGGCAGAGCAGTGACATGAGCAGAAGCACTGTGTGTGTGACAGTAGGATGTGTGCAGGGAGCTACAGGTATTGGTGGGAGGAAGAGCATGAAACTCAGAGCCAACGCAAGACCTGGTCTCGAATCACGAAGAGTTCAGTATGCCAATTCAAGAGGTTTCAATAAACTCAATTAACAGGTGCGTGTTTAAAGATTTCATCAGGGTATCTAATCAGGCAGATTTGTATTTAAAATAAAATACTCTGGGATCCAAATGCTGTTTGGTTTGAACTTGTGTCTCACCATTAATTTTCAGCATAAAAAGCATTTGTATGTCATTGAGGAATCTCCGTGTATAACGATAGTCAACTCTGAGTCCCATTTTCTCTGTGACTGCTCCTAGTTGGGTCATCCTGGACTAGTTCTTGCCTTCTCTGAGCTACATTTTTTCTCATCTGAAAAATGTGGACAATACTTACCTTATAAAAGCAGATGACAATGAGTTCGAGGATGGTAACCCTAATTATTTTTTTTTACTTCAAGCTATAACTCTAATGCTTACAACAGTCACTAGCTCATAATAGGCATTCAATAGATGCTTAATGAATGACAAGATTAATCATAATAAAACTTTATCTATGTGACAACCTTAAAAAATCCACACTTCCTACAAATTTGGAAAGTATGGTCAATTAAAACAATGAAAGAAACAGGCATTTGTATTAGTCAGGGTTCTCCAGAGAAACAGAACCAATAGGATATATAAAGATATGTAAAAAGAGATTTATTATTAGGGATTGGCTCATTATTCCGGAGGCTGAGAGGTCCCACAATCTGCCGTCTACAAGCTGGAGACCCAGGAAAGCTGTGGTGTGGTTCCGGTCCAAACCTGAAGACCCAAGAACCAGGAACATTGACGTCTGAAGGCAGGAGAAGATGGAGGTTCAAGTTTAAGGAGAGAGCAAAATTTACCTTTCATCTACTTTTTTGTTCTATTCCATAGGTTGGATGATGCCTACCCACATTTTTGAGGGCCATCTTCCTTACTCAGTCTACAGATTCAAATGCTAATCTCTTCCAGAAACACCCTCACAGACACGTGCAGAAATGAAGTTTTACCAGTTATCTGAGCTTCCCTTAGCCCAGTCAAGTTGACACATACAGTTAAAAATCACAGCATTATGTAGCCCAGGGCAAAAATTTGCTTCAAGGGTACATAGAAATAGTCGTAAGAATATAAGCATGGTTGAATCTTGAATGAAATTAAACGTTAGCCCCAAAAAGGATTTTAATATTGCCATCTCTCTTGTTTGGCCTATCCTGGGTTTGCAGAATGCTGTGGGCAGAGGGAATTTCCCTAATTCCTGCAAAATGATGCAGAATAGATGGGTGCAAAAAAAAAAAAAAAAGAACAATAATAAAATAAAATAAAATACTCCGACATTTTTGTGGAGGCCAAATTTAACAAGGATTTTGAGGATACGACAGTGGGAGGGATATCCTATATTGACTTTAGGTGATGAAAACCAAAGACCTGAATTGGAACAGTGATGAGTTATTATCCTACCAATATACTCTTACACATACATGACACACATGAAAAGACATACACTTTTAATTATCACAGCACTATTCGTAAGACTGAATACAACCATAGTGGTTTTGTTTATATCTAATGCCCAGATTTAAACATGGAGGATATTGGTAATTGCACTTCAAATATCTGTCAGTAGCTGGAAGAATCAGAAAATTTGATTTCTTCAGGTTTCCCCCCCAGTCATCTCATAATGAGTTCCCATTTGCTTAGCAAAGGTAATGTTGCTACTTTGTGGAGCAAACTCAGTTCGGATGCTGTGGAAAGGGACAATACTTCTCGGCAGATTAGCTCTGCCTTATCATCTTAGCCTCTAGTTCCCTGCCCATAGACAATCACTAGAGCATGTGCTATAAATTAAGCATAAAGCGAATATATTGACTATGGATGCTATTGTTAAATTTTGATCTGGAAATTCTATCCATTATAATACAAAAAAAGATACAATGGGAATAGATACTGGAAATTAGCTGATAAATGTCTTTATTATTTTTATTTTTGTTAAACATAAAAGAACTATTAGATTAATATCAGTGTTCAATAATGTGGCAAGTTATAAAGTAATAGCAAACATATTGAATTTACTGTGTATTAGCAATAATCACCTAAAAATAATGGGAAACAATTTTATTGCTAACAACAATCAAAATGTAAAATAGGAGTAAATTAAAAATGTGTACAAAAGATGAGGAAAACTGAAATTTCTTATAATACATGGTAAAATAGAGTTGAACAATTGAGTGAAATACAAAGTTTCTGAATTAGATTTGCAATTTAATATGTGAATTCTACCCCAAATTAATCATAAAGTCAGGTGAACATAATGAGTATACTAATGGGGGAAGTTTTAGAATGTAATACAATTATTCTACAATTTTTGGTAAGCAAGATCATGCTCAAAATTGCCATGCCAATTTTGAAAATAAACAGTAGTAGGGGTATTTTTCCTAAAAGATAGTAGCATTTGTAATGACGCAACGATAATTCCACCTATTTTTTGTTTGTTTGTTTGTTTTTTTCCTTACTGGTATTGCAACAGTGAGACAAATCAATAGAACATCCTAGAACAGTATTTATAGGTGTGTATCAAGGAAACCTAGGACTACAAGTTGTGTAAAGGTGTAAGTCAGGACTGCTCAGGTGTTTAATTTACTGATATAGATTGTGAATTTCTAAGATGTTATTACACACAATAGATCTCAGGCTTATTTGGCTTCAGAATTCTTTTTAAAATGCATCTTGTAGGATAAATCTCCTTACAAATTTAAGGAGAGCTGGAAGAGAAACAGACATAACAATTGTATGATACTTTAAAGTTCCAAAAAGGGAGTACCTCAATTCATTTGGGAAAGAATCAATTCAATAAGTGGAATTTAGACAGGTGGGTAAAATTTGGAAGTAAGTTTCAAATTTATTAACATTCACATTTAAAAGATGAATATGTACTGCCAACAGGCATCTGAATAAAGGTCCAGTCTCATTACCATTCTGAATTGTCAGAGAAACTAAAGTAATACATAACTTTTGATTTAGGAGACTGGCCAAGATTAAAAATACATGTCTTGCATCCTATACTCCTAAAAATTGATCAAAAACTGAAAAGTCACATTTCCTGTTTTATACTCAAGTTTCTATGGCAAGAGGCCCCATCTTGCTTGACTACAGGAAACCCAGTGTTCCACCATGGTTGTCACCCAGTATGTCTTTGGGAATCCCAGGGGATGTGTACATACTCAAGTTTCTATGGCAAGAGGCCCCATCTTGCTTGACTACAGGAAACCCAGTGTTCCACCATGGTTGTCACCCAGTATGTCTTTGGGAATCCCAGGGGATGTGTACATGCTCCCAGGGGATGTGTACATTGGTTCTGGAGGTCATCTGCCCCCAGCCAGTGGTCTCGCTCTGGACCACAGTTTCGCACCCCTGCTGGCCTTCTCTTGCTCCCCGTAAGCAACTTTATCCTAAATGAGGAAACAGATCACAGTTAATTCACCTCGAGCTAAATGAGAACAAACTATATACTTCACTAGATGTACTGAAGACTGGGGAATAACAAATGGATATTACAATGCAGAAAACATGCAAACATTACCTAGTAGATAGGACTCTAGGAATTTAGAGGCCTGGCTTCTCTACGAGTGTAGTCTACTGGCAGCTTTTTTCCTAAATCTTGGGTGTCATCATGTCTCTAAGCTCTGGGATCACTGCTAATAGGTCCCCGTGAACATAGTTCTCTTATCCAAGGTCTAGTCTCTAAAGATGGGGAAAATAGAATTTTTTCTTACTTTATATTTGCATAATCAAAAGGCCAATTCATTGTTTTTCTTAGAACAAAAGAACAGTCTGTTCTCAAAGGCATTTTATGCCATGCTTTAATTAACTTGTCTATGTGTGTGTCTATACTATTTATGGGAGGAAGCATGCTGTGGTAACTGAGAGTTTGGGTTTAAATCGTGGCTTTGCCTCTTCTTACCTAAATGGCCTTAGGTGAGTGACATAATTTCTCTGAGCTTTCATTTTCTCTTCTATACTCGGAATGGGATTAGTAACATCTACCTTTTGTTGTAGTAGGGATTAAATAAATTAATGGACATAGAATGCCATCCTGATGGTTGAATAAATTCCAAGTATAGTAACAATGCTCTTTCAACTGAACATATGCTCATGAGCAGGACAGTTTAGTTTGAACATAAATCAAGTTTGAACATGAACTCTGATTCTAAGGGTAGGAGAAGGTTATTAGTTTATTAGTTTGTTAAACAAATGTACACCTTATTTTGTATCATTTCTCTAAATACTAAATACATGCTAAATGGAAAATAATTTGAAAGAGTCCAAAATAAAACAGAAACAAAGTCCCCCTTTTGAGTATCACTTATATTTTTGACCCACAGAAATAATCGGCGAGGACATTTTGGTGACCGTTTTTTCTTTCTCTGTGTGTGTGTGTGTGTCTCTCTCTCTGTTGCTTTCTCTATTAATCAACCAGGTTGCCTGCAGAAAACAGCACACTACACTGGGGCAATTTGAGGAGAGTTTCATAAAGAGACTTTACAGAGCTGCGGGTTGGTTGTAGGGAAGCGACAAGGGACAGGGAGGACAGCAAGAAACTTGTTTTTACCCAGAAGCCTGAGGGGGTAATGGGAGGAGAAGTCCTGGGGCCTGGAGGTGGAGAAGCTGTGGGACACAGCTGCCTGGCCTTTTGGTGGAGAGACACAACAGGCCTAGAATAAACTCTTGTGCCTCTCTGGCCACCCCTATACTGTTAATCACATATCTGTGCTCCTCCTGGCCCAACCCAGCTAGAAGCCAAAGAGCAAGAGACCAGGCGATCACGCTTATACATCTGGATGGACGCAGAGATAAAGGGTGACTTTAAAAATCTATTGCAAGAAAAAGGACACTTTTGAGAGTGAGAAGGAGTGAATTACTCATAATACCAATAAACCCAGGACAAGACAGTAAGTATCCTGTTTCCCCAAAAATAAGACCTAGCTGCACAATCAGCTCTAATGCATCTTTTGGAGCAAAAATTAATATATGACCCGGTCTTATTTTACTATAAGACTGGGTCTTATCTAACATAATATAATATAACATCGGGTCTTATATTAACTTTTGCCCCAAAAGATGCATTAGAGCTGATTGTCCAGCTGGTCTTATTTTCGGGGAAACACAGTATAAACTGGGACTGTCCCAGGCAAACCCGGCTCTAACATCACCCTGTGGAGTAAAGTTGAGAGTAAATCTGGAGGGGAAATCTCTCTCTCGCCCCTCTATTATGAATTATTTTTTATGGAATGCTTGTTTTCTAAAACATAATTTTTATTGTATAATTCTCAGCATTATGGTTATACCAAAATTGACCTCATCTTTGGATGTTACGGCAATTTCTGAGTTTTCCACTATAATGCTGATGAACATCACTGAACACAAATCATTGCATAGCTCTAATTATTTAACTATTACTTGAGCAACTACTATGTGCCCCCCACTGAAGATACAAAGATGAGTATAACATAGTTCCTGCAGGCTAGTCTAGCAGTGGAAAGAACTTCCAACAGCTGCCTCACCAGGAAGAATGTGGGACTTCATACACTAAGCAAAACTGCCATCCTCTGGGAGATGGAGAGGAGGAATAAGGATATAATACCTGGCCACAACCATGGTCTTTGCCTCTACTTGCATTTGTTGCCCTCCCTGGACTCCCATGTGGCTCTGGATTCTGTTCTATGGGGGTCATTCTTCCTGCCCATAGCTTCTTTATTCCATCCAGCAGTTACCAGGGGACACCTGAGTGGGGTTGGTGGTGTCTTCCTTTATCTAGTCCGCTTTCCTTGGCAGGGAACTGAATGGACAGGCTTGGCTACCTGATCCCTTCTAGCCTAGGCTAAGAGCAGAGATATTTCTTTCCAGCAGATAGTGTTTGGAACCATAGAGGCAGGACAAAACAGTGGTTGAAGCTAGATGGGCCAAGAGTGGTAGGCAAGGGCTTAGGAAGCCAACTAGGCAAATTAGACGAAGACCATGTAGTAAAAGGTGAGTTGCGTCATTGTCTTGGCAAGTAGGAGACACTGGGTCCCGGCTAACTGGCAGCTGTTTTTGTATGGGGAGGGCTGAATTCAACTTAGAGTCCCTAGAGAGAGATAGGGAGGCCTGATGACATACTCTACATACCTGTGTATCGTTTCTCAAAATTGTTGTCAGCCTGGACAGATTGCCTTTTAATTTTTTGCCTCCCTTTCTGACTTCATTGCATCAATACTCACCTGTGCTCACTCATTCAGTCCTTCCGATTTTCCTCTAACCTGCTGCACCCTCCCAGCTCACAGTCTGGGTACCGGCTCTGCCTTCTGCCTGTGTGCTCTTGCACAAGATCTTGGCATAGCTGGCCTCTTACCCTATAGGGCCAGCTCCAATCCCATTTCTTAGAGAGGTCTTTTCCTACATCATAAAGAGAAACCACAGACCCCACACAGCGTCACTTCTGCTAAAGCCCATGACATCAAACCTAGATTTTATACCTGACCTGCTCTTTCAACCTCTCTCAAAAATATAATCTTAATCAACCAGTCTGGAATTTTCTGGTCAACACAAATAACGTAATCTGTCACAGGGGCCCTCTCTGTCCCCCCCCCCCCATAGAAAGAAGAGGCAACCTGTATGATAAAAACCCTTGCAATCCCCTCCAAAAAAGGTATCCTTGTATAAAAATAAACTTCTTGTCTTTTGTTAATAGCTCCCTTGCCCCTCCCTTTTAAACCCTTTGGAGAGCCCCTTCTAGTTACTAGATGGGATGCTGTCTGATTCCTGAATCACTTAATAAAGCCCATTAGGTCTTTACCAGTCCCAATTCAGTTTAGGTTTCCCTAGACACTGTCCTAGTATCTTGTGTCATATTCCAAGTAACCTGTCACCTATTGAAATGACCTGGCTTTTCTGGTGACCTGTTTACCAAGCATCTCCCCTGACGTGTGTCTCAGCCACACTGGGTGCTCCTGTCTTGTCTTGCTTCTCTCTCTCATACATGAAAAGACACCTGGGGGATAGATGGTGCTCAGTGTCCCTCTCTGGTGGGTTTTGCCACTGAGGCCTTTGCTCTGAGAGCTGGCTATTTTGTTTCCACTCTTAGCAATATATAGGTCTTATAGAGAAGGATCTCTTTAATTAGTTAGGTAAGCGTGTCTTTTAATGATATAAGCACAACACAAAATTTCTTCGGAATGGTTCAATTCATTCCCATGGAAAAGCTAATAAATAGAAAACTGTTCTCTTTTCTACAGGATATCGATTGATCAACTTTCTGTATATAACACAATGACACTAATTCAGGACCAAGTTTGCTTTTTCCCAGACACATTATGTGCTTTGGAAATACACCTTGGGTTAATCCAACATGGTTTATATGTAATTTAAAATATCAACTTTCTAGTCTATGAGGAAATTTTCAATTTTAAATACTTAGAATTTTAACACCTACTTTTTCCCGTCTTCCTTATTCCATAGCAAGTGGATCAAGACAAGAGGCCAAAAGAAAGATGATTTTAAAACATCCTGGGCTGATTTTATATGGTTAAGTTTTCTTAGTCCAAAAAATACATAATGTGAAGCATTCATCTGAAAGCAGAAGTCACTCAGAGCCTGTGTCATAATCATCGTCACTTTCCCATTTACTTGACAATTCTGTACAGATGTTCATACTTACAGATAGATGAATCTTGGACAGTATTTATCTAATTAGCAAATATACAAATTAGAAAATTTTAACAAAAATATAACTCCTAGAGCAATTTTACAGCAACGTTAAATAAAATGGCGTTCCCCGCTTGTTGCCTTGTTCTATTTCAGCTAGAGGTTGGTTGTTTAGAGACCAATGTTTAGTTATGTGCTTTCCTTAATTTGTTAACTGTTTGAATCTCAACAAAATACAATACAATATATAAACATGGGATATATACTTTCATCTGGGCACATTTATAAGAAAGGCCATCTTCACTTTGGGAAGGACAGGTGCTTTTGATGCTTTTATTAAAGAGAGTTGGAGTTTCTGCTCTAGTGTGCCATTCAATCTCGCCCTTGGTCTCTATCCCATTCTCATGCCACAGCACATCTGGATGGCGGTGCTTGAAGAGTGATGACATATCTTGAACTCTTTTTATAATCTTTCCCCTTTATACACCTTTTTCTTTTCTTTTTGTTCTTTCTTTCTCTCTCTCTCTCTCTCTCTCTCTCCCTCCCTCCCTCCCTCCCTCCCTCCCTCCCTCCCTCCCTCCCTCTCTCTCTCTCTTTCTTTCTTTCTTTCTTTCTTTCAAGAACCATGCAGATGTAACCGTAAAATCTTCATTTTAACGAGAGAGCCGAGAGCTTGGGAGAACCCACCTGGAAAATCTTCTTATTTTTAATATCTTTCCTGCTTTCTTTATATAAAGCTCATCACGCTTATAGGTTAGGGAGAAATTAAATGAAAGCAATAGAGAACTAAAAATGGGGAAAATAGAGCAGCAACAAATTATAATAAAAGTACCAATTGAGAAGGAAGATGGAGTCACAAACTAGTAATAGTGCACATTTCTCTATGGGGACATGTTAGTTAGTTCATTTGGAAGAATCTGTGATCCAGCTTCAAAAATAAATCCGTGGTAAGATTTGCTTATCTTAGGTGTTTAGAACTTTTGACGTGGTAATCACAGGACATACTTTTTGTTTTTAATAACCAGGGATTAATGAGAAAACCTGTAGGGAAGTTATTGGTATTCATAATCTACAGAATAAGGAAAACTGTGATTCTGTGGCATTCCTTTTTTTTCTTCTATTTTGCTGCTTAGCTATAGAATGGATACGTTCTTTTCTTGTGACTTTGAACTGTAGGATATCTGAGTTGCTATCTCCTAAGTTTAGGTAACGATGTAAGAAGAATTCAAAGAAAGACACAATTTAAACCTTGATCTCCTAGGGTTATGTATGACACCTGGAAAGGATTTTAATTCACTCATTTATTTCTTCTCTGTGAAACATACTGGTTTGATGTCAGAATGTCTGGGTATGAATCTTTGCTTTATCACTTCTTAGCTCACACCAGGAAGTTACACAACATGTCTGACCTGTTTCTTCATCTCTAAAAGGGAGGTAATAAAATCTACCTCAAACGTTGCTGTGAATTTAATGAGCTATACTTTGCTTAGAAAAAAGTTTGCAATTAGTAAGCAGTTAACAAATGCTAAATGATAAATCTCAGTTTTATTGTTACTATTTGCTATTTGTTAATTTTTTTATCAGACCTTCTGCTAGAGATGGGAATAAAACACGATTATGATGATATTCCTTCTCTGTTCTCTACCTTCTGCGAATCCAGTGTGAAACAGAGATTCTTACAAAGGATGCCATAGGTGGGTTTTAGGGCGTGCATAAATTCTATATAGAATTTTGGAGGAGAAAAAATTTTCTCCAATTCTATGCAAAACTTTGGATGAGAATTTTCTTCAGAAAAATCCTCATCATATCTTTTACTAGTTATGCACGCACACACATACTTCTATCTATTCCAATGAAAGAGGAATTGATACTAAAAAATTCAGCAAAAGTATTTTCACTTTCATAAGAAAGGATTTTTCTGAATCTTCTACACAACATTATCCAACCCCTTCCGTGTACATGATCTGATGATATGTTGCTGCAATCCCCCTACCAGGTTGTGAGTTCCCAAAGGGTAAGAATGGACTAGTAATGCCATTTGATCTCCAGTATCTAACATAGCGCTCAGCACCCAGTAAGTAGTCAATAAAAATTTTGGTTCTTAACTGCACTTTGAAAACTCCCCAGGGATTTTTAGACAACTCAGGATAGTACTTTCGCTTTACTCAAAATTTGCTTTTCTTTTAAAATAATATACAAAAGGTGGAGGTAGGAAATGAACAACTATCACCCTGAACTGGGGGGTCAGGTGACTTTGAACCCCCTGATGTGATGAGAGGCCCTTTGTGTGGGGCTCAGGTATGGAGGACAAGAACCAGCTTCATCCCACTGGATGTCATTGTTAGGTATCATTACCAGGGCTATGGCTGTGAGACACTTGTCATTGCAGCTGAATACACATTAGAACTCACAGGCAGAACTACCTGGTTTTAAAAATCTAGACAATTGGGAACCAATATTCTTGATCCTAACTAATGTAAAGATTACACTATGGTGTTTGGAAGTTCCCTCAAACTGGAGGTCTAATGTTTTCATTCTCACTTCCTTGATTCAAGTCACTGGTATTTCTTGCCTGGTTTAGGTCTGGGGATTCAAACTGGTCTCCCTCTCCAGCCCCAAGTGATCTGCTACCTCTACATTACACCTCCCCAATCCCCACTACGGCACAGGCACCAAACTGGCACTCCAGTGACACCAAACTGCCTTTAGTTCCTCTGATCTCTGTCTTCAGGGCCTGCATTCATGCTGTTCTCTCTTCCTGAAAACCTTTTAATCCTACTCCTTCCTTCTCCATCTTACAGTCCATCCCTGTAGACCTCCTTTCTTTTGAATATGAAGTCATAATTAAGGTTTTGCTTCTCCGGGAAACCATCCCCCACACACTCCCCACCCTATGTCTGGCTGTGGTGCCCCTCCTAGATATTGCCATGGCACAATGAACCATCCTCAAAACAGCCATTGCATCCACATTTTCTAATTATCTGCTCACCGTATGAGACTTATTATTCTAATTAATTTTTCCCAAGTCCAGTAAGTTCTCAATAATTATCCCATGAATGAATAAATGAATGGAAGACTAGGTGATGGTGTCAAGGGTCATGAATGTGTTTGTTATCATTATTTTTTTAGCAGTATTTATGGTCATGGGACAAAACTCACATGGCTCCTAAAGATATTTCTTTTTGTATATAATTTTCAGATGGGGACTGAGAAGAAAAACTTTTAATTTAACAAAAATGCTGTCAAAGGAGTTTATAAACCATTTTGCAGTTAACGATAAGAGAGAGATGAGCTCAGTTCTCTCTAAATAGGTATTACTGTATCTGTATCTCAATTATACCAGCTGTCTTAGAATAATTCTCAGTAATATCCCCTTTTCTTCAAAAGTTTCCTGATTTTTACAAAGAATCAGATAGTCATTCTATCTCTAAGTACTTTGGGAATAAACAGAACAGGAAGAAGAATTACACACACACACACACACACACACAGAACATTTGGAAATTTTTCTTAATTTTTGAAAATATGCAAAGAAAGCCAATGACGCACCCCAATCCTAGCTCAGAGCTTTGCACAATCATAATTGAGGGTAAAAAGGAAGGAAGTGACTTTGTTAGAACTTCTTGAAAAGTTACTTTTTATCACTAACTCAAAGATAAACATTTACGGTTTCTTTTTATTTGGGGAAGTAAGGTTATTTTCAATTAACAGCTAAAGACTGATGTTTCCCTGAGTTCTTTTCAAAAGCCTCGAAAGTGTGCCTTGTTATTTCAGATTGTCTTTTGTTTGTCATCCTTTGTTTTGATTGCAGCTGATTGTTAATTTAAAAACTAAATCGATACAACACAGTGAATATGTAATAACTAAGTGGTTTCTTTGAGAATGGCCTTGCTAGTTGACATATTAAAACACAATTGTGAGAACATCATATTCCCTCCCTGAAACTGTTTGAATTCAGTAAACAGTAGAAATACAGGAGGACTAATTTAAGTCAAGAACCAAGAGGCTCAACTTTTTGGAAACATGAAAAGTTTCATTTCTATAAGGACTATTAACCCTTTAGCCATGTGTTCATTTCTCATATCTTTAATTGAAATTTATTTTATTTGAAGAGCTCATCTGTCTTTATAACATTGCTAAAATGTACTATGAATTTGAGGCTTTTTTTCATAGAGGAAGTTAATTATATCATGGATACCGTAAGTTTAGTAAGATTACCCGAAGGGGAATCAAACAGCATGTGTTATCTTGCTTAAGTTATACCCTAGTCATGAAATTGCCATCCAGATCTCAACATGAGGCAATGAATGCCATGTGGTCATCTACTCTCAGGACCAAAGGTGTGAACATCTCATTTCTCCATGTCTCACTGCCACTGTTTAACCAATAGTTGAGCCACAATATAAAGCAATCTTGTCTTCAAGCTACTGTCTGTTCTCTCTCTGCCAGGCTGTTTTGAGCTCTCTTATTGTTTCTCCACATTGTCCTGCATTTAAAGAAGAATAAATGTCACCTCTGATTTTATGCATTAATTTCTCTGAAACCACACCCATACTAGCTCTGTGATCTTCACAGTGTTAGCCATTGCCTCCCTTAATTCCTCTCAGTCTTCTGTAGATAGAACCTGATTCACTTAGCTCTTGAGCAGGTGAGAATCAGAGTTGACAGGATATTAGCAGGCTATTTTACCCATGTAAGCCTGGTATCTGTCAAGCCAGGGTGAATCCCAGTCACCCATGAATTCACCAATTTTGATCATTCCCAAATCCTGTGGTATTTGTCCAGATTGGAAATCTTCCTATGTTTTCTGGTTCTTTTTCCTTGACTGGGATTTGAACTTGAACAGTAGTTTGCTGGGCTGAGGCTCTGATACACTTTTTAGCTCATGCCACTTTCTACCAAGGGACCCTTAAAATCCTGATCCTTGATTGGCATCCTGCCCGACATGACAAGCATCAGTCATCATGATATGATGATGAACAGGGACATCACTTTAGAACTTCTGCTCCTGTGTTCAACTCACAATGGGATAATATGTTTGGCTGCTCAATCAAACTTGGTTTTGTCATCCTCATGAGACTCCTTTCTTGTTAATTGCAATAATAATAATAATAGTAGTAGTAGTAATAATAATAATAATAATAAACCTGATATGAGTGTTAATTAGATCCCACTTACTCCTCATTCCCTCTGGCTGTTGCTGATGTTTCAGCATATCTTTCTTCCAAGGCTTCTTAGGTTAGGATTATAATAAACTTCTACATAAAGTTAAGCTCAATACACATTCATTGACTATTTCCTATGTTGAGTTTATTGGGAAGAAGGGGGTGAGAATGATAAAATGACACAGTCTCAGCCCTCCAATACTTTATGGCATGTGTGCAGGACAGACATCTTAACAGATAATTTTAATATATTGCAAATAAAGAAAGAGATTTACCTATTAACTTGCCAACTGCAATATAAGCACTTGAGTAATGCTTATTAAGTTGCACTCTCTGACATAGACAGCCTTTGTTCTGTCTGTAAGCATCACTCCCAATCCCCTCTCCACATCATATACTTTTCCTAATTAAAATACCCTAGGTAGGGGTATAAATGTCTAACCACTACATTGTTTTGTACACCTGAAACTAATAAAAAAAAATTCCCTATGTAGTTCTTTAGTCAGCAGCAAACCACACCCTTGATCTCTCCATCTTTTCCACAATCACATCTGGGTAACAAAAGAATCCCTTTGAGGTGGACAACATCCTCTTTCTTTCATAAAATCTTAAAATATTTAGTTAATGGGAAAATAACCAAATAAATTGCTGTTTAGTGAGGGTTTTTCTGTTAAATGGCATAAGGTTTGTGTATTTTTTGATCAGCAAGTTTAAATTAGATGACATTCACTATTATTAACATTTATCAAGTGCCCATAGAGTACTAAGAATGCCTCAGAACAAATACAAAGACAGTGTTCCATCCTGCCATATTTACAATGAGATAAGAAGTACGTGGAAGATCCAAGATGGCAGCACAGATAAACACTGTGCCTGCTTCCTTCCATGAACAAATTAAAATTACAACTAAATTATAAACCAGTCAAGCTGAAGAACCATTTGATGTCTGGCTGAACAAAAGTTTTATAAATAAGGATTCTTAAAAAAAAAAAAAAAAAGTCGAGACTGGTAGGAGGGGCAGAGATGGGAAACTGGCTAATCCCAAACCTCCGTGTGGCAGTTGAGAACCTGGAGGGCTATCTCAGCTGTGGAGGTTCCCCCCAGTAGAGCAAGGGACCCCAGCCCCACACCGGCCTCCCCAGTCCAGAGTACTGGTGCTAGGAAGAGGAGCCCCCACATCTGACTGTGAACAACATCTGGGTGGGACGTAAGGCTGCAGAAAACCCAGACGTCCTCTTAAACAGCCCACACACAGATTCTCTCACTCCAAGGCACTCACCTTGGGCTTCAGCAGAAGGACAGTAAGTGTGCTGTAGGAGATATATGGGGAGCAGACTGAATTGTGTGGCTTGGGACAATGGCTGGAGGACAGTTGGCATTTTCCCTGTAAGAGGTTCTTCTCCCATGCAGTCAGCAGGCTGGCACCACCTTTCCTGTGTTGAGCCCTCCCTCTAGCTTACAGCCAAATCTGAATCTGATTGGTCAGGTGAGCTACTCAGCCCTACCCCACTGATTCACTGAGACCCCACCCCACCCAACTTGCCCAACACCAGAGGCACTTTCTTGTGAGCAGACATCCCCACCCACATTGCACTCTTTCTTGGAAAACTATCAGAGTCTGATAGACCCCAGGTGAACAGTGGCAAGCCTTGGTGTACTCAGACTTCTGCCAAGTAGCTTCATGCTCAGCACAGACACCAAACTTGAATTTATATTAACCTGGTTACTACAATCCTTTCCACTCTAGTGACTCCCTTAGACCTGTCTCACTCAACTTGCAAACCGCATTGAGGCTTTATCAGTGCCTGAACCTTAAGGGAGTTTGCAGGTGGCAATTTGTGGAGCTACCCCATGTCTGGTACCAGTGTCACACATCCTCAGTTTGCAGCATGGCGTCTCCCATGCACCTCCTGGGTTAGTACTGGCAGTGAACAACCATGAATTGCCTTGTAACTCTTAATCAGGTAGACCCCAGCTGGTCACAGGTAATGGCTGAGTTGGGCCTGCACTGGAGCCCCTTGCAAGAGGCCCCAGAAACAACATACTTGAGGTTGGTTTCAGACCATAGTGGATCACCACTCAATTAGCCCCACAAGTGGCACACACAAAGGGCCATCTCAAAAGGCACCAGAGCCTGCTGGGGCAAATCCCACTCAGTGGGATAAGTCCCCCACACAGCAACATGTAAACTGTGGATGTGGCCATACCGCACAGCCAATCAGCCTGAGGGTCAATCCCACTCACTGATGTACCAATAGCAACTAAGGCTCAACTATTAAAGGAGGGCATACATAACCCACACAAGGGATATTCCTGGAGTACCTGGAGCAGGTGACCAGGTAGACAGTGCCACTGGGCTCCACAGGGCACTACTACATAAGACCACCTGGACAAGACTGGGGGGTGTAGCAGAACTACCTAATACATAGAAACAAACACAGAGAGGCAGCCAAAATGAAAAAAAACAACAAAGAAATACATCCCCAATTGAAAGAACAGGAGAAAACTCCAGAAAAAGAACTAAACAAAATGGAGGCAAGCACCCTAGTAGAGATAGAGTTCAAAACATTGGTTATAAGTGTGCTCAAGGAACTTAGTGAGAACTTCAATAAAGAGACAGCAAGCATTAAAAAAAAAAAAGGACATAGAAACCATAAAAAAGAACCAGTCAGAAATGAAGAATACAATAACTGAAATGAAGGGTGCACTAGAAGGAATCAGCAGCAGACTAGATGAAGGAGAGGATTGATATTAGCAATTTGGAAGACAAGGTAACAGAAAATACTAAATTAGAACAATAAAAAGAAGAAACAATCTCCCCAAATGAGGATAGTTTAAGAGACCTCTGGGACAACATCAAGCACAACAACATTTGTATCATAGGGATACCAAAAGGAGAAGAGAGAAAGCAAGGGATTGAGAATCTCTTTGAAGAGATAATGACTGAAAGCTTTCCTCATCTGGTGAAGTAAATAGACATACAAGTCCAGGATGTGCAGAGTCCCAAAAAGATTAACCCAAACAGGTCCACATCAAGGCACATAATAATTAGAATGGCAAAGGTTAAAGACAAAGAGAGAATCCCAAAAGCACTGAGAGAAAGGCAACTAATAACTCATAAGGGAGCCCCCATAAGATTGCCATCTGATTTCTCAATAGAAATTTTGCAGGCCAGAGGGACTGGCACAAAATATTCAACGTGATGAAATGCAAGGAAGTACAACCAAGATGACTCTACCCAGCAAAGCTATCATTTAGAATCGAAGGGCAAGAAATACTTGTGTAATTTATGTTATTTTTCTATATTTTTATAGTGCTTTAATTTTTATTATCTATTTTTATTCTCTTTTCTAAAATTTATTTTATAAAATTTTCTAACATTTATACATATTCCCCTCATATTTCTATAGTGCCTTTATTTTTGTTATCTTTTCTAAGCAACGTTTATACACATTTATGTAGCTCTTATTGCATACTAGACACTATTCCAAGGGCTTTGTGACTCATTTAATACTCACAGGAAGCCCATGAGGGATGCAATCCCCAATTTACAAGCCAGAAGAGTGAGGCACTGAGGTTAAGTTTTATGGAGAGTGCTGGATCCAGCCTTCCTTCCCAGCGATGGGACTGTGGAGCCCACATTCTCAACCACAACAGGAAGCTGAGTCTCCAAAGGTGGATTTTGACACTTGAGTACTCATTAGCATCTCAAGGGAAGGGTGGTATAACAGACAGTTATTGCAATGCATTGTTGGTTCACAGCCTCATTTCTGAGAGCTATTTACTCCTCAAAACTCCTAATCAAGGGACAAGCTTCCCCTCAATGTTATTTTTATGTGTTCACACCTCCACTGACACAGCCAAATAGCCCAGTGTTAAATACACAAATCCAACTGGGCCAATCAGGTTCTCCTTCCTTGGAATTTAGAATCAGAATGCCATGAGCACTGGAGACTGATGTGTACAGTCAAGGCTTGCACAGCCATTTCCTGCAGTACATGGTCACGTGCTTTGGGCATATCACTTGCCCTGCTACAGAGAAAAGCAAAGATTCACGGCCTCAGAGAGATGGAGAGAACGACTGTGATTTCTGTTTTCTAGTTTCTGGCTTGAGTTCATTGTAAGATCTACCTGCTCTTCCTGCCTTGGCTCCATTAAATCCCACTGTGTCAGGATTTCTATTTATTATAACCAAAACTGTCAAGTTGTGGGTAACCAAAAGCCACGCCGGTCACCTTGGTACCTATTGCAGTGCCAAGATGGTGGACAAGGTTATTAATCATTTACTATCATTCTCACTTTTATTCTCATTATTCCTCCTTCCCAAGTTTACCTGTAAAAATAAAATTACTTTTCATAATAAGGGGGACTTGAATTTTATTAGCAAATGTTTCAGAAAAGTTGTATTGCTAAATAGTTGAAATATGCATTGGGTATAACTCAAAAGATAGACAGTTTCAGGAGGTTTGAAGAAAAAGAGAGAGAAACTCAGCTACATGAGGCACCAGAGATGAACTTGGATAAATGTACGTTTCTACCCAGAATTGGCCTTGACTTAGCTTTTAAAACAGGCAGTTGTCTAAAGGAGAAGGAAACCAAAGTTAAGGATTGGAGAAACTTGCACATGCTAATAACCCATCTTATTTACCCCTTTTAAATGTGTGATTAATCCAAAAATGGATTTATAATCTTCTATACAAGTTCACAGATGAAAATGTGAATAACCTAATAATTAGTGTGGTCATTGCTCATCATTGCTCATTCCTAACTTGGTTGCTCTAGAGTCCTTACAGAAATCAGCTCCCAGATGGACATATCTCTAACTTGATTTGAAAATGAAATTAGGAGATTTAAGATGTTCCCCAATTGAGGTCCGGGTGAGGCCTTCTTGAAATGCTCCTGCTTCATAATTAATATTTTGATTCAAAAAAAATCTATTTGCTTTTATCATAGCATCAAAGAAATTTTCAAAAACTGAAATTTCTGCCCATGGTGAAAAAAACATAGATTTCTCTGAGTAATCATTATGTACTATTGTAGAGTCACAGCACATGAATAGGGCCTTACAGACAAATAGGACTAAAGGTCTTCATTTTTGGATCTGAGGAAATTAGAAAACCTAGACATAGAATATCAATGTTCTTTAGTATTATTTTTAAAATATTTATTACCCATGAAGAAAATTCTATGATGACACATTAGATTATCAGTCAATAAACTATTTTTACGCTTCTAGGAATCAAGTGAGTTATTTTTTTGTAGGGATTTAAGGACTGAGCTAATAGGGGTACAAATTGAAAACCAATATGCATTTGAATATACGTTTCTTTAAAGTTTAAGTTTCTCATAAAATAAACTGAAGTCACAAGTTTTATCTTCTAATTAAAAAAGTATAATAGACTAAGATAAGGGAACCAAGACAAAAGTCAAGCTATGAAGTCTATTTTGTGATGTCAGAAAATATTTGATATTCTGTAGTTTTCCTTAATGTCACCCATTACTTAGGGGCTATTAGCCTAATTTGCTTTTGTCCATAGATAATATTAACAATGCAACAGGATGCTCTCTTTGCAAAATCATCTAATGCCACTATTTTCCACATCAGCATCTATGGCAAAGTACATTTCAACTGTTTTGCTAACAAACTTTCTTCCCATTAATAATTAAACAGAGGAACAGCTTGTGGTATATGCTTGGAACTAACTTTACTATATATAGTTGGAAATGACAAGCCCACATGAAGATGTGACTGAAGCCGGGTAACATTTAAATATTCAGTTTTTCCTCTGTTACCTTGACTAGAGTAAAGTTGGTTCCCAAGGTAAAAACTAAGTGGTCTGCCGGCATATGGTATAACCTCCATTTGAGTGCTAAAAGCTGGATACTGTTTTTGTGAAACAGATGTTGTTGAGTGCAGCAATGCACAACTGACTCTAGCTAACAGCTGGGAATCCTTCGTGACCCATATAGCGAGAAATAAACATGGTTCTATGCTTGGCAAAAGTGTAAGAAAGCAAATTTCCATTTGTTAAGAGCTTATCAAAATGAAGAATAAATGTTTTTAGCCATAAACTGATTTTATTCACCAGAGTAATCTTTCCAGCAGCTTATGTGATGGCCTCATAATATTACTGGCACCCTTTGCCAGATGAAGGCTGCAGTTGCTCTGACATATAGTACAGATGGAAAATAAACATCTGCCTCAATCAAGAGAGAAGACCAAGGACAAGGTTGACAAATATTATCTGGCATGACTATCTTTGCAGGGAAGCATATAAATGCTACAGGACCAAAACCACTGGCATCGTCTGGTATTGTCCTTATGTGGTTACTGACCATGAAGAGAGATGATTAGTATGCACTCTCCAAGGAGGAGTGGTGCAGATGCTCAGGATGATATGATTCCAACTCTCTAGGATCTGCCTTGTTGTAGACACACCAAGCGAGTCGCAGAGCGATTCCATTTTATTTTTTTCATGGTTCGGCTACATTTATTGTCTACAAAGTTCCCCTTCTTGTTGTTGACTGCCACAAACAAGGGGAGGAGGGAAAAAGAAGAAGAGCTAATTTGGAAAAGATAAAAACATCTTTTTTTTTTTTTTTTCAGTCGGAGGAAAATGTCAACAAAGCCGCCTAATCCAAGTTCAAATCAAATGCTTTTCTTCAGATGAGGACTAAACCCCAGCATTTTGATTATGTAACACTATATCTGATTACACGGTCCAACTTCACCTTTGGTGAAATCTGAGTGGGATAACATATGTCCTATGAAAAAGGCACACACACACACACACACACAGAGAACGGAATATACACATATCCTGCAGTCCTAGCACTGAGTTCCTTTTGTCTTCATTGCAACCAAATGATTCATGTGGCACAAATAATATGACAGATGTAGCTTTAAAAATTCAGTTTTACTGCGAGTGTCTTTTTGACTGAAACTTCTTTCATTTTCTGGTATCTCTTGTGACCATATGGAGTTTAGATGGCGGTGAATTCCCTTTCACTAACTCAAATCCTTTCCTGCACCTGGGCACAATTTTGGAGAAGGAGGGAAGAAAACGGAAAAAATGTCAGGCTTAATATACAGGGTTATATTATGAATCAAGAGTACTCTTCCCTTTTTGTGAAAAGATAATTCAGTACGATGGTTTTATTAGAGTTTTATTTTTTAAAGTGACATGGTGAAGAACTCTATATATGGATTTTTGATTATTTCTTTCCCTTGAATAATAAAGAAAAAGAGACTTGCTTAGAGTGTGATAATCTAGTTGAAGCAATTATGGTCTTAACTCTTTCTACTTCAGATTCTAGAATGAGGCGAAATCTCAGCTTTCACTACTAATAACAGCAAACATTGTTTATTGTATATCAACTGCTGTACTTAGGATCTTTAGATGCACTGATACATCTAAACCTCACAAAAATTCTCTGAGTTATACACATTATTATTCCCATTTTGTAGAGGAGAAAATTGAGATACACAGAGGTTAAGTAATATGTCTAAAGTCACATAAGTCATAATAGTAGAACCAGCATTTGAACTGAAAGATCTAGTTCAATAATTCACACTCTTAACCATGATGCTACTAGTAGTCCAATAAATTAAAGCTCATTGTGGCAAATATAAAGGTGTGTTGACTCATTCATATAAACTCTATTTGGTTTCTGTTCTTTCATTTTTAACCCCCAAAGGGGATCATACTGTACATATTATTCTGTAACTTAAAAGCACAGTATTCCAGAAGGTGTATATACAGTATATAGTGTATATATACTATACATAGGATACAGACACAAACACACACGAGGTCAGACAATTAAGTACCATCATTTATTTATCCATTCCTCTAACGTTTGTCATTTAGTCCTTTATTTTTTACTGCATTTTTTTAATTTGGTGATTTTTCCCTAATCCAAACAATGAGATAATAGACATGCTTATACTTATATCTCCACATGTTGCTAGTGAATATCTGTGAATATCTTCACAGATTCCCAGAAGTGACAGTGATAGTCAAGAGGTGTATTTTTTTATTAGGTGAATTAAATTTTTTTCAAGTATAAAAACTATTGGCCAATAGGTTTACACTTATTTATAATGATCTCCACAGTCACTGTTTTTCAGCTTTATTGAGTTATAATTTATATACAGTAAAATTCACTTGTTGAAGTGTAACAGTTCTATGAGCTTCGGTGTGTGCATATAGTTCTGTAGTCACCACCACAAACCAGATACACAGCTATTCTGCCAACTAACAACTTCCCTCTTGCCCTGAGGGCAACCCTCTTCCTTCCCCCTGATACCTGTCTCTATAGTTTTCCATTTTCACAGTATTATATAAATAGAGTTACACAGTATATATACCTCTGGGATTTAGCATAATGCTTTTGAAATTCATCCATCTTCTTGATCATATCAGTAGTTTCTTCCTTTTTATTGCTGAGTAATATGCAACTGTATGGTTGTACCACAGTTTATCTACTCATTGAAGAACATTTGGGTTGTTCTCAGATTTAGTGCTTATAAATAAAGCTGCTATATTTGCCTAAAGATTTTTGCAGGAGCATAAGTGTTCATTTCTCTTGGGAAAATACACGGAATTGGAATTTCCTGATCATATGGTAAATACATGTTTAACTTTATGAGAAAATGTCAAACTGTTTTCCAAAGTGTCTCTACCATGTTGCATTCCCAGCAGCAATGAGTGAGAGTTCCAGGAGCTCTATATTCTTATCATTACTTGGTATCGCTATTTGTTGTTGCTGCTGTTGTTTAAATTTTAATCATTCTAATAGATGTATGGTGGTAGCTCATGATTTTAATGTGCATTTTCCTAACAACTAATGATGTTAAACATCTTTTCTTGTGTATTTTTATTTTTTACCTTTTTTTACCTTTTGTGTTTCTTCTTTGGTAATGCATCTATTCAAATATTTTGCCTTTTTTTTGAGTTGAGACTTTTTATTTTTTAAAATTAAAGTTTATTGGGTTGACATGGTTAGTAAAGTTACATAGATTTCAGGTGTACAATTCTGTAATACATCATCTATAAATCACATTGTGTGTTCACCCAGAGTCAGTTCTCTTTCCATCACAAAATATGGATCTCCTTTACCCTCATCTACCACCCTCTCCCCTCTTACCCTCTCGTAACCACTAAATTATTGTCTGTTTCTATGAGTTTCTGTTTCTTCATTTGTTTGTCTTGTTCTTTTGTTGTATTCAGTTTTATATACCACATATGAGTGAAATCATATAGTTCTTGACTTTGTCATGTGATCTGACTTATTTCACTTAGCATTATAATCTCAAGATCCATTCATGTTGTTGCAAATGGTGCTATTTCATCTTTTCTTATGGCACAATAGTATTCCATTGTGTATGTATACCACAACTTCTTTATCCATTCATCTATCAAAGGCCATTTTGGTTGTTTCCATGTCTTGGTCACCATAAATAAAGCTGCAATCAACACTGAAGCACATATGTCTTTATGGATAAATGTTTTCAGATTTGTTTGGTAGATACCCAAGAGAGGGACTGCTGGGTCATATGGTAATTCTATTCTTAATTTTTTAGGAACCACCATACTGCCTTCCATAATGGCTGCACCAGTCTGCATTCCCACCAACAGTGTATGAGTGTTCCTTTTTCTCCACAGCCTCTCCAACACTTTTTACTATTTGTCTTATTGATGGTAGCCATCCTGACTGGGGTGAGGTGATATCTCATTGTGGTTTTGATTTGCATTTCTCTGATGATTAGTAATGTTTAGCATTTTTTCATGTCTGTTGGCCATTTGTATGTCCTCTTTGGAGAAACGTCTCTTCAGGTCCTCTGCCCAATTTTAAATTGGATTGTTTGGTGTTTTTTTTGTTGTTGTTGTTAAGTTGTCTGAGTTCCTAATACATTTTGTATATTAGCCCCTTATTGGAAGTGTTGTTTGCAAAAATCTTCTCCCATTCAGTTGGTTGCCTCTTTATTTTGTTGATGCTTTCTTTTGCTGTGCAGAAGCTTTTAAGTTTGATATAATCCCATTCATTTATTTTAGCTTTTACTTCCCTTACCTTTGGGGTCAAATTCATAAATCCTCTTTGAACCCAAAGTCCATAAGTTTAGTACCTATGTTCTATACAGTTTATTGTTTCAGGTCTTGTGTTTAGGTCTTTGATCCATTTTGAGTTAATTTTGGTACATGGTGACAGATAGCAGTCCAGTTTCATTCTTTTGCATGCAGCTTTCCAATGCTCTAAGCACCATTTATTGAAGAGGCTGTCTTTTCTCTATTGTATGTTTTAGGCTTCTTTGTCGAAAATTATCTGTCCATATTCATGTGGGTTTATTTATGGGTTCTCAATTCTATTCCATTGGTCTGTGTGTCTATTTTTTGCCAATACCATACTGTTTTGATTATTGTAGCCCTGTAGTACAAGCTGAAGTCAGGGAGTGTGATACCTCCAGCATTGTTCTTTATTCTTAAGATTGCTTTGGCTATTCGGGGTCTTTTGTGGTTCTATACAAATCTGTTGATTTTTTGTTCTATTTCTTCAAAAAATGCCATTGGTATTTTGATGGGGATTGCATTAAGTCTGAATATTGCATTGGGTATGTGGCCATTTTAACTATGTTGATTCTTCCATTCCGTGAACATGGAATGTCTTTTTAAAAAATTAGATTGTTGTCTTCATTTTGGTGTTCAAGCATTTTTATGTATTTTGGACACCAGTTCTTAATCAGATAATGTGGTTTATAAATATATTATTCTCATCCATGATTTTTCATTGTTTCCAAGAATTGAAGTTGTTAAAATGTTCATAAAATCAAATTTATCAACTTTTCTTTTTTGGATTGTGATTTACCTAAGAAATTTTTGCCTAAATCAAAGGTTTTTGTCTCTGGTTTTTCTAAAATGTCTATAATTTCAGATTAAGTTTAGTTTAGTTTAGCTATACTTTAGATTAGATCTGATTCTTATATTTAGATCTATGACCCATTTGGAGTTAATTTTCATTTATGGTGCAAGTTATGCTTTTCATGTATCTATTCAAATAAATAAGCTGTGACATAGTGAATTAAATGCATTGATTTTTGAATGATGAACCAGCCTTGCATTCCTGAGATAAATTCCACTTGATTATATTATCTTTTTTATATAGATTCAAATTAACAGTATTGTGTTGAGAATTTTTGCATAAATATTCACAGGGATATTGGTCTATAGTGGTTTATTGTTGTTCTCATAATATTTTTATTTGAGTTTAGTATCAGGGCAATGCTGGCTTCATAAGATGAGCTCAGACGTGTTCTTCCTTTTCATGTGTTTGGAAAAGTTTGTACAATATTGACATTATTTCTTCCTTGAACGTCTCATAGAATTCTATCTGGAGTTCCTTTCTCTGAGTTCCATCTCTCTCAACAAATTCTAGAGATCTTGGCCTTCCTGAACTTCCAACTCTGACTCCTCTACTCAGCCCGACCTCTGGGGCTTTGATTGGTTTTCCTTTTATACTGAGGTCTGGAAAACTTCTATGAGCAGTTAGCTTGGACAACTGTGGTTCTCACCTTATTTGTTTCCTTTTCTGGGATCATTGTTTTGGGCTGTCTGTTATCAACTGTTTGAAATTGTTGTTTCATGTATTTTGTCTACGTGTTTGAGGTGTACGGGCAAATTCGGTCCTTGTTAGTACATCATGGCCATAAGTGAAAGTCTCCTAGAGTCTGCTTCATGTTATACTGCAATTCAGAAACTTGGTTTAATTCAAACATCTGCTTTCTCTACTTCTGTTTCTGAGATGCTAGTGGGCTGCTGGAGGAAACCACATAAATGTGAGCAACAGTGACATTATATTTTTATGGTTCTCAATTTCAGCTGCCTTCTTAGCACCATTTCCCATTACAGCTATTTCAGATGCTTGCCAACCTCTTCAAGTCCCCAATTCCAACATCTAGAATCTTTCTCTAAGCAAATTAACCTTTTTTATATGTTACAGAGAAGATTAAGGGAATCTTAATAGAAATTCCTCAAATCTCCCACAATATGCCTGAAAACACATCTATTTCTGCTTCTGTTTTTTCTTTCTTCCAGTCTTTTAGTAAGATGTGTTCTTCTCCTGTTCAAACCAAGTCCTTCCTCTGTACTCATTATATATTTCCTTTACTCTTTTCTGTGACTTCAATCATAAATTGCTTCTTTCCTATGTTGCATTTTTCTTTTACTATATTTTGCTAGTTATTGTAACTTTATTATTTTACCTGGTAACATGATCATTGCAAAAGATTAAATTCTACGGAAGAGTAAAAATCGTTCTCCACACATATTAAAAAATAATATTTTACAAGTCAGCTATTGCTATTGTTTTCTGCTTCTGTGTAGTGGTCTTTTACAGGACATTCTTGATAGCCTCCTAAATGTGGCTAAGCCACTATGTAAACAACTGTTGCCTTTTGAATAATATTCCCAGTTCCTCAGTGCAGACCTTAGCCACGTGTTCTCTTTTACTCACATCCTCCAATGACTTCCTCTGTTTTGCGGAGTAAAAGCCAAAATTCTAAAAATGGCCTAGGAGATCCTACAGGACTGAGCCTTCCTATTTCTTATCTTCTATTACGTCTCCTGCCTTCGTTTCATCCTAACCTCACTGGCCTCTTTATATCCGTTGTATAAGTAACACATTCTGAGTATTTGGCTCTGTGGTTCTGTCAATCTGGAATCCTCGTTCCCAGATATCCATCTGACTTGTTTGCTCACCTGTTTCATGTGCCTCTTCAAAATTTTTCTTGCTAGGCCTTCAATGAGTACTTTGTATAAAATAGCAATACTCCTATCCTGCGCCTGCACTCCTGGCAATATTTCATTTCATAGCCTTTAATATTACTAATTTAATATGTTTATTCATTTATTGATTGCTTCTCCCTAGTAGACTCTACTACTGCCTAGCAAGCTCTACTATTGCTTTGTATTTTGGGTTCACTGTGGTATCAAAATCACCGGAACAGTAACTGACATGAAGGAAGCATTCAAAAAACACTTCGTGAATACTTTGTTCAGAAGGGTTCGCAGACACGGGCCTTGGTGAGGCAGGTCTTGGAGCATATCTGAATATTGTGCAGTTAATGACCTAAGCTACAACCATCTTTGTCTACCAAGAGATCATAGTCTTCATTGAATTACAGAAAGCGCCATATTTGCCTAAGAGACACGTAAGCAACGATTCCTCCCCCAATAAAAGTAGATTCCTTCAATTAAAAAAATTATCTGCTACATACTACATACATATGTAAAGTTTTAATTTACATAAGTGGAATTATTATTGATTTACTGTCTGTCATTCAACCTGCTTTCCTTACTTAACAATATATTATCATTTTTCCCTCTCAGTACATAAATGGTTGATTTATTTTCTTTTATGTTTGCAACGCTGCCATTTTATTTTTAAACTCTTATTGATACCAATGTAAGACTCTTTAAACATCATTGAAGGAAACAACCCTGAAGATGCACCTTTAAACTGCTATTTCCTAAAGAACTTATTAGAAGTGGAATCTGTTGACCAAAATGTGTAAACATTTAAAATTTAGTTTTATTGCTAAATTATCTCCAAAAAGCGGTGCCATTTATACTCACACTGATAATATAAATTACTTGATAGTTTCCCATATTCTCATCATCACTAGACATTATTATTTTTCAATCATGTTAGGTCTAATAGGGAAGATAAGTTATCTCATTGTTTTTATTTTGCACATCTTTGATTAATAGTAAGGTTAAGCATGTTTCTTATTTATGTGACCCATTTATATTTCTTGCTCTATGAATTTCCTTTTTATGACTCCTTTATTTCCTGATGATTCACTTTTTAGTACACGATTAAATTTTGTAATATTTCATGTACCTGAATTATGGTACATGAAATGGTTCAACTTATGATTTTTTGAGTTAATGATGGTGCAAAAGCAGTAGGTATCCAGTAGAAACTTTATCCCAGGCTAAAAATATGTGGTATGATACTCTCTTGGGAAATGGCAGTGGCAGTGAGCTGCTCTTACTAGGCAGTCATGTGATCATGAAGGCAAACAACTGACACTCTACCGTGTTGCGTGTTTCCAGCATTTTTTGGATATTGTGTTTTGTGTTTTTGCATCCCATCATGTCTACAAAACGTTCATCTCTGTCTTCTGCTTCTGGTGCAAAGAAGGTAATTCTTCTTGAGATGAAGCTCAAGATAACTGCCCAGTTGTAGGCTAATGTAAGTGTTCTGAGCATGTTTAAGTTAGACTAGACTAAACTATGGTGTTTAGTAGATTAGGTGTACTACACGCATTTTTGACATAGGGTATTTTCAATTTATAATGAGTTAATCAGGACGTAATCGCAGCATAAGCTGAGTCACATCTGTATATAGAATCAAGACTGTTATTCAAATCATTTGTATTTTTACCTATTTGTTGATTTTTTTGACCTACCAAATTCTAAAAGTTTTTTTTTTTAATTAAAGTTTATTGGGATGACAATGGTTAGTAAATTTACATAGATTTCAGGTGTACAATTCTGTAATACATGATCTATATATCACATTGTGTGTTCGCTACCCAGAGTCAGTTCTCCTTCCATCACCATATATTGGATCCTGTTTACCCTTATCTACCTCCCCGCTCCCCCCTTACCCTCTGGTAACCACTGAACTATTGTCTGTGTCTGTGAGTTTTTGTTTCTTTATTTGTTTGTCTTGTTCACTTGTTGCTTTGAGTTCTATATCCCACATATCAGTGAAAGCACATGGTTCTCGACTTATGGACCTTAGATTCAAAGAGGATTTTATGAATTTGACTTCAAAGGCAAGGAGAGTAAAAGCTAAAATAAATGAATAGGACTATAGCAAACTAAAAAGCTTCTGCATAGCAAAAGAAACCATTGACAAAATAAAGAGACAACCAACCGAATGGGAGAATATATTTGCAAACACCTCTGATAAGGGGCTAATATCCAAAATATAGAAGAGTTTTTAAAAGTGTTCCATTACTACCATGGCTTTGTTTAATTCTCCTTATATATTTAACACATTTTGCTTTATATATAAAAATGCAATGCTATTGGATCTACAAAGGTCAAGGACTTCTGTATGCTTTTGATGGATTTTAATTCTTTGGCGGAGTAGTTTCTACTTAGCTGTTAAACATTTTTTCTTCCAAAATGTGATATATCTTGCATTTTTTCATCCAAAATTAGGTCTTTGCTAAAGATTTGGCTTAAATAAAGTCTTTTTCTTCATTTTTTCTTCTTTAATTTCCTTTGTTATAATGGAGGGGAGTGTAAAGTGTGTTTAGTTTTTTTCTTGGATTTCTGTTTTCCATTTTCAACCTCCCATTCTTAACTAGATCTAATAATTCTGTTAAAGTTAATTAAATAACAATAGCAAACAAACGCGAGCAAATCAAGAAATAACTGCCCTGCTTAATTCCTTGCTTAAATGTGAATACTCTTCTAGTTCTCACTTTACACCTTTTTTGTCTTTTATTGTTAAGTCTTTAAATCCACCAGTTCCTTACAACTCACCTTTGTTCTATACTTCTGTCTGAAATCTGGCCTTCTTCCTCACCTCACTATAGAATCTGCTCAGGCAAAAGTCACCAGTTGGACCTAAATTGCCCTTACCCAATCCATTCTTGTCAGGTCTCGTATTATTTGACCTCTTTTGCATTTAAAACCATTTAATTCTCTTATGGAAATACTTTTATCCTTTGACTTTCACAACACATTCACTTCTTAGACTGCTTTGTTATTTTTGTCTCCTCTGTATGCCCTTCAAACACACAAGATTATCTGTATTTATATCTTCAACATCTATCCATATGTGGATCATCCTGCAATCTGTTCCTCTAAGGAAAGTTTCTCTCTTGAACTCCACATACATAGAATGCTGGAGAGTCTATGTGGAGATCCCAAAAGAATCTAAGAGAACACACACAACAAAGCTTATTGTCTTCCTTCAACTGTATTTGCTTTAGATTTCCAAATAGCACCTAAAAGCCTTTGCTATATCTGCTAGATTCTAGATTAGCTTTCTTCTACTAGGTCAATGATATTCAAATAAAAGACTGGAAATTATGAGGATCAATAGTTCGTTGGAAACTTAAGACAGTCAGACCTCTAGGTTAGCATTCACTTTTTGATGTCTTGCCCATATGATGAATGTGGAAACAAGAAAAAAGTGGAGAATTAATGTTATGGATAGTAAATCCTTGAAGGTAGGGAATGAGTGTTATTTGCCTTTTGAAACTAGCATAGGACCTGGAGCATATTAAATATCCAATATATGATTATTAAATTAATTTAACTCACTCTTGGTTGAGTCTTACTTATAGCTTGAGACTTGGTTGAATGATAGAAGAAAGAGACCAATGTTTTCCATGGCTAATCCTAATGCTAAACCATAGGAACTAAAACTTTCCTATAAAATTGAAATTTTTATGCTAAATTGGGTGACTGTAGGATGAAAATGTTGACATCTAAAAAAAGTCAACATTTTCACTAATTTATATAATTTTACTTTGTCAAAGAATCAAGTTTATTGGCACATTTAACTTGTAGCTATGTTAACTTTTTTTCTGGCATGCAAAAATATGTCATGTTTTTGACCCCAGTGTTTCTGCTTCCTCTTTAAACACTGTTGATTCTTTTATTGAATGCCCTAAAAGGTTCTGCCAGTTTTAAACCCAGGAGGCTGGTACCCCATCTGTTTAACTGGAAACCATCTAATCCAAACAGACACTTCTCTTCTTAGGAGGTATTTCCAAAGCTCTGTGATACTAAAACTTTCCATTCTGTGATGCATATATCTCTCTCGATCTGACAACGTGTTGAACACATTGAGGTAAATGCCCAGATGTCCTTGCCACCATGGAGTTTGGTTAAATTCTGGCCAAGCCCCAGCAGTAGAATTCTAGAAAAGAGCAAGTCTCCCATAAAGAAAGAGGCTATCTGGGAATCTAATTTGCTCCAAACCCTCATCACTCATATCTTGCTGTAAAGCTAAAGGAAATCTTATGGGTTTAGATAAAATACAACCCAGACTATAATATCAGAATGACCCAGCCTTGTTCCAGAGCCCTAGGCTTTTAAATGTAGTATTCATAGTCAAGAAGGACCTGTAGAATGATATAGAACTGGAATGATTTTTCAGAATTGCAGTTACATTATATTTATTCTCCTGGCCATATGAAACTTCCTCAGGAATTTCTACTGTAAGATTTTAATGCTACTTATTGACTAACATTTACACAGACTACCAAAAATTATCTGCTTTTCATAGAGGTTATGATTACTGCATTTACTATTTCTACTTTTTTCTTTTAATAGATTACCCCTGGTGTCCGACATTGCTTCATTATATTTAGACTAAATGTTATGTGCTAAGATATACTATGGCTGAATACTACTAGTTTGGTTCCTTTGAAAGTCTGCTACTACTTAATTCAATTCCTTGAATCGTGGTTTGTTCTGGAGGGAGAAGAGAACAGTGTTTAGCCATTACTAGCTTCACAGAAATATGACCTTTTATTGTTGCTGTCGAAACATTGCTTCTTGTTCATTTTTATTGCTCGGTAGTATTACATTAATCTTCCCATTTGCCAGGGAATAGCTGGTTTATATAAATGGAAAGAAAGAGCCCAAAAATAATTTCCTAACCCTTTTCTTCCTTATTTCCTTAACATATGTTATATCCTGTCTATTATTCTACAGTCTTCATTTTATGTAAAGCTATCATTTGTGGTGTCTTAATGATTGTTTCAGCCAATACTTCCTTGAGTGCTTTTCCTAAATATTGTCACCTTAAAAATTACTTTTCAAATGCCTTGCTTTTCACTTTTCTTCTCCTGGTTTCCTTCTCCATGATATATTCATTATTTGTCTATGGCCATTAGTTTTTTGACCATTGAATGGTACATACTAGATTAGAGGCTAAGTAGGTAAGTTTTTTATTTCTAAAAGCACTTATTTTAATATATTATCCTATTGAGATCTGTGGCTTTCCAGCTCTTACTGATTTTTGTCTTTGATTCCGGTATGATCTGAATGTCACATCACTTTAGGTATGTCACTTTAGGTAACTTGCTTACCCTCTGGATTTCCCAAACTTGTAGGAGAGACCAGGAGGACATGTGAATACCAATGTGAAGTGAAGTGCCACATTCACCAAAACAGAAGCACTTATGTGTTTCTGAATAGAGGCATAACAGGTGAAGTAAAATAGAGCAATTTATTTATTCCCCAACTCTGCTGCTAGAAGTTTGCTATCCTACCGTATAAGCTATCATTTGACTATGTCCACCATGGACTATGCCTAAAACTCCAGGCTGCAATTATTTTGGTCCTTTTGTTTTATCCATCTCTCATGGCACCATCAATTTTTAAAATATAGTTCCTAATCAACTCTGTTAGCTTTATTCAGTGATGAAATTCAATTTTATTAGGTGGCAAATCTGTATAATGAAAGAATGGGGAAGAATTAAGCATGAGCATTAGGATTTTCTCTCTCTGTCTCTCTCTCTGTCTCTCTGTCTGTCTCTCTCTCTCTCTCCCCCTCTCCTTTTCCCTCTCCCTCTCCCTCTCATACACACACACAGCCACAAAAACCAAGAATTCACCCTTTTCAACAATGGATCACCTTTATTGCCCAGCATCTTTTATGCATTGGGCACAAAATTATAAATATAACTAAGGGTACAGGCATTTTCTATGTGTCTGTATCCAAATATTTCTTTAAATTAAAAAAAAAATCAAGAGCATGATTTGTAATCTTTCATCTCATTCCTTCTTACATTAAAAAATAAATAAAATTAACAGTATGAAAACAGGAATCTTGCCTGGAAATTAAAATAAAAAAATTTAGTTTAATAAAACTACTAAAATATAATTGAATATTAAAAATGAATAAATGAATCTAGCATTGTTCTTGATGCACAGAAAGCAGTCAATAAATACCTATTTTTTTCTAGTATTGTGCTTAATATGAAACCTAAACTTTAAAAAAAGGTTTAGAAACTTTATTTTGTTATTTATTAATTAAAGCATTAATCTTCTTTTTTTGCCAACATATTTTAAAATCCTAACTATAGGAAAAGGAATTAAGATTTACTGAGTTTAATGCTTACTTATTCTACTAAAATAGTTTTATGAGGGGGTACAAATTTTGAAAGTTTTAGAACTGCATAACAGTGTGTGAAGTAGCTGACCTCTTGAATAACTCTATTTCAGAGGTTTGGATGAAATTGCAATTCACAAGAAAAGATGCAGAGATAAATATTCTAGTTCTATAAACCTCTAAATCCCCATCTTAAATCATCCCTTCTTCATTTAAAATATTTTCATCCTATAAAAAAAAAGGCGTTATATGACCACTCTGACCTGCCGAAGTCCCTATGTGCTTTCATAGAACCCAGTATTGTTTTCAAGACTCTTATCACATTTCCTTAACTATATATTGATATAATTATTACAGTAAGATCTGATTTTTCCACCAGACTACAAATGCAGGACGAAAACCAAATCTGTCATGTGACTATTTATCTCCAAGTCTTCCACAATACATGACATCTACTAGGTTCTATACTAAAACTTACTGAATGACTGAGCTTTATAGGTTTATTTCTTGTACCAGGCAGTAGACACTGATGGCAAATGGCTAATCGTAAAAACTAAGAGTTTCTTTAGGTGCCTCTCAGTTGCTGGGGCAATCAACGGCAGAGTTAAGATTTTCTTCCACCACCTTCCACTCACTTTAATCATTAATCATTTAATCATTTATTCAACAAGTACAGAGGGTGCTAAAAAAATGTATACCTACTTTAAGGAAAAAACTGTGTTAAAATTGTAATACTCAATATATACCAATAACAAAAGATGAATACAAGTCGTGTGTATACCTTTTTTTGGAACCCCGGGTATTTTTTGAATGCTTGTTATAAGCCAGGCACTGTTTCAGGTGCTGGGGATACTCAGCCAACAAAAGACAGGTGCCTGTTTTTGAGGAACTTATATTTGTAGACAGTAAGTTTTTGTGGATCGATGCATTTAAACACCGTGACGTAGCAAGACTTTATTATAAGGTCTAAATATCTTTCAGTCGCTTTAGTTTTAATGAGGTTTGTTGCCCAAAACAAGTATTTTCATCTTCCTAACTGTTCACATAAACATCACCACCTGCCTCTGAGGCGTCCCCCCAGTTTCCCCCTCCCCTTTTTATACCCCCCTGGCCTGAGGAAGAAGCCCCCACACATTATGAGCCATCTCAGGATTTGTGGCTTGGAAAACAACCCTACGTACAAGGATTTTTCTGCAGACTTGTTTTGTGCTCTTTCAGACTTGTTTCTGCTTTGTTTACTCTGTGGTACCTTCACTCTCTGTACCTCAGGCTACTGGCAGGAATAAGCGTCACTTAAAAAGTAATTTAGGAAATAAGTGTACTTCCCCTAGGGTGCAAATAAAAGGAAAAGTTGTGGTAAATAGCTAATGTAAGCAAAAGGTGCCTTGGGGGAACCCTAAGAGTCACTTCTTTCAAACCGGCAATAACTTCTGGGGCTATTGGTCCTGAGGCAGCAGCCGTCAACATTGTTTAAAAAAGCTCCCTTATGGTGTTCTCATTAATTAACTGCACTGTTTGTTGATTCTAGATTGATTCCGTTTGTTCTCTGGAGAGTGTTTTTGGAAACTCAGTAATGCCTTGATGCAGAATTTCATCTTCAGGCCCTAAATTCCCTGGTTGGTGGTTTACTGGGACATATAGAAGATGAAGTGAAAAAGAGAATTTGTTAGATAAAAATGATAATCAAAATATTTTAAATTCAGATGTAATTTTTGAAGATTTTCCCCACAGAGCAAAAAAATTACCTGAAGCAAAGTTTGACTGACAGGCCTGTTTAACAAACACAACAAGACAAATGGCATGCAAAACAGATAGGGAAGTATTTGTTGCTAATTACTTGAGAAAGCATTTTAATTAAGTTATTTGCCAATTAATGCCTCATTTTTAACATCCATAAATATTTAAATCTGTTTCATAAACTTTCCTTCTTACGGAAACATTTGCAAATGATATTATGCAGTTTCTTTGGGAATCTCATCAGGAAAACAAAAACTATACAATTTAGAAGATTTTACTTGCCATTTTCCTAAGTAAATAAGTAAATTTTGTCTTTTTTTTTCATTTTGGTAGATATTATACTTTACAATGCTCTATCTGCATAAATTTTTCTTCCATGTTTGCCACAAAGAGCGAATAGATACAGGGTACATATTATTCTGATCTTCCATAAAAATTGAAAATAACATAGGGCATAGAAGGTAGTATGTTCAATTTCAATCTTTTAGTCAAAAGCCAAAATATTATTGTTAGGCAGGGCGGCTTGCGGGGCCCTCTAGTCCCGCTCCCCACATAACAAAGAAGCATTAGGCTAGGCCAAAAAGGAACACCTACGGAGCCATAGATAGGGGAGTCATACCGCTATAGTCTCACTGGCAGCTGGGTTGGAGACACAGGAAGCAGGAGCCACACTATCTGCAACCTGACGTCCACTTCTCTGCAATCCGCAACCTGCACTCCACAATGCAAACTGCAATCCGCCCTTGCCAGCCACCATCTTCTTGCTAGCCCCCATTTGCTGCTAGCATAGCCATGGCAGTTATATTAGTGGCCAATGGCTCACTGGTTACAGCTGATGGCCAACTATCCACAGCTGATGGCCATTTACTACCTGAGCCAGCACTTTTCCACATGAGGCCGAGAGCCTGGAAACTGCACTCCTGGCTCTGTCCCTACAAAATTCAACAAATAGCAATTGTTAACGTTTCAATCATCTTCAACCTAAAACCTCCAAAATGGAAATAAAATGAAAGACAATACACAGAAGCAAAACAGAAAGGTTTTGCTGTTACCAAGTTGGGGCTTAATTTGTAATACAAGAAATTATGAACTGAACCAAAAACATCTCCAGCATTTAGCTTCTCTTTCCCTGCTTATTTTTAACTTAGAATAACCATGCTTATGCTTGCCTACTTTAAGTAGTTTCCATGAAACTAAGGGATGAGACTAGCTTATGTTTAGATTGTAGCCAGAGGACTAAGGACACTCACTCCTTCATCAGCATACAGCATTTTTTCATCTAATGGAAGCATTGGCCATGTAATAAATCAACCAAAAGGGAAGGTCTGATCTACCTGAAATGCTAGCCATCCTCACATTTGCTGACCTACCTACAGTGAAGGCTCCCACCACACTGGTCCCTCTTGTTCAGTGGAAATCAGAGGTGAGGGAAAAGAGCTTCGGGGGTTTCCTAACTGTGAATTGTTTGAGGCTTCAGAGGCAGTGGAAGTAAGTAGGGCTGGTTAAGGAACGTGAGTTATGGGGCACTCACTGGGAAACTTGCATTAGTGTGAGTACCCAGAGACAGGAGCATAGCACATGGGGCCCATGTGGGCCTCCAACCCACATGTACCCCATTAATAGATCAGTGTCCCAGCATGAGAAAAGCAAATTGCATCTGTCCCACATGGGAGAGTTGAGCAGTATTAACAAAAAGACCATGTACTGTAGGAACACAGCTATGCAAATTATAGTAACTTAACTTGGTTCAGTTAGTTCTGGGACCATGTAAGTGTTTTTGTTGCTATCTAGATGAAAACTAACAGTGAAGATAAATGTGAGCACGTTATCACTTCTGGGTGAAGGTTATCTCTTGCTGCCACTGGTGACGTGGGGTAGGAATCACATAGTGGGGGCCAGTAAATACTGTCAGGCTCTCCCAGAATTTCCATGCTTTTTCTGAGTGGCGGTGAAATTAGGCCAGTGGGGTTATGTGGATGTTAACACTCTGTACTCCTCTTAAATGAGTTAAATGGTATCATCTCCTTTACTTTCAGTTTGCTTAGTGTCTAGATTCTGAATATTTCTGTCATCCTGGACTTATGGTTTAACTAGCAATCAAATTTCAAATGATCTTGAAACTGGCGGGGGGTGGGGGGCAATACAAGGGACAAAGAAAAAGACGAACACAAAGTGCATTTTTACATTCAAATAATGAATGGGGGGAAATGCTAAAATTATAGGTCACACTGCTGCTTCTAGCTATGAGGGAATAACTGGGACTGGACTTGCCTTCCTACTGTAATTAATGAAAAACGACAAAACTGTGTGGGACCGTTTTCAGACATTGCACAACAGCCGTGCAGGACTGTGATTCCTGAGAATGGCTGCCCTGGCTTTCTGCCTAAAGGCACTTTCCCGACCAGCATTCAGGGCAGTGATGCCGCAGGGCACTGGCTGGGTCAGGAAGACAGAGGCTGGAGTTAGGGGAGGCTGAGGCAGCTGGGGCAGAGAAGCAGAGGGTGCGGGGAGTGGGCCACAGAGAAAGAGCTCCAGAGATTCACAAGGTCCTGGATTAGTGCTGAACACTCATCTGGGTACAAACATAGGGCAAACCTCTGCTGGAAGGGACGAAGGACAACCAGAGCTGTAAAGAAACACTCTCCAGATCTCCCACAGGCCTCAGAGAAGCTGGAGGACAGAACGGGCCTTGCAAAGAGGTATTTAGCTGCAGAATAAACTAAAACTCAGGAAAGCAGTGGCTTTTAAAATACCCAGACATAGTGACAGAGTTTCATCTTCCTTTGTGACCAATTAATAGAATCTGAAACTTCCATTATGATTGCTTCCCTCAACTCTGAATTATTTAGACTAGCTTTAGTTTATAAACATAGGGGCTTAGGAGAATATATTTTCATTATTGATTCCCAGTGTTTTAGAATTTTGTGACATCACTTTGAGGCCTAATACATGGTTCATTTTTGTGATTATTTCAGCTCTGTTTGAAAAAAACTATTATCTCTATTTTGGGAGTGCAGCAGTATCTTGAGAATAATCTACTGAATTAAATTTATGAATTAGAGTGTTCAAATCTATACCTTTACTGATTTTGGCTCCTGATGTACATTAAAATCTACAACTATGGTTGTAGATTTGCTGATGTTTCCTTGTTATTTTGACAATTTTTGCTTTCTATATGAGAGGCAAGGTTGCAATGAATGCAGGTTACATCATATTTTCTTGGTGAAATGTCTTTTATTATATCATATTAAATTCTATTAGTTCTGATATTATCAATCTATCAGTTTCCTTTTGTTTAGGATTTGTCTGATGTATCTCATTCTATCATTTTTCTTCAAACATTCTGAGGAAAGAGTGAAGTGAGGAAAAACTAATGGTGTCTCTTCCCACCCAAACTAATAAATTATTAACAGAACTTAATGCTTGAAGAAAAACAATAAATATATCTTTGACCTTTAAATTATCAAACTTTTTTGTAACTCTCTAGTCCTGTATTACACATTATAAAGTTTATCACCAGTATTGTGTGGGTTGGTGCCTGGATTCTGGTAAAGCATAAGATCTCCTCAAAGAAGAATGTCACCCCACTTGACAAATACCTGAAATTTATCATTGTAATTATTCAGACTACTTAACTCTGAAATGTTGTCTTTGAATTTTTGCTTTTGTTATAGTTGTCTGGTGTATTCCTTACGCAGTAATGTAACTCAAGCTATTACATTACTGCGTAAGGAATACACCAGACAACTACAACAAATGGTGGGCTTCTGGTCCACCATCAACTTGTCTCTCATTTGTTTTATCCTTTTGTTTCTGAAGAACAATCTTAAGTTTGTCCTGCTTATTGCTGATTTGATTTTATGTAGTGTCTACTGTACTTTTCATTGTCATTTTATGTGTTTAATTATATTTTTCTTCAACATGCTTATATCATTTCCATTTCATTCTCTTTACTTTCCTCTTTCTTCTTCATGTGTGAGTTCCCATTTCACAAAGGCTATATCTTCTTATATCCTACAGAGTTTTCAAACAGTTTTGTGATCCCCCTACCCCAATAGCCATAGTAAATCACGGTTGGAATTCCCTTCTTCCTCTGAAGCTTTACATTCCCTTCATTCTATAGCTGTTTTCAATCCCTTGCCTCTGGTTTATTATGTTTTGTATGTGTTTGTGTTTAATTTTTTTTCTTTTTCACTCAGACCAGAGATAGCTATACAGATCTGATCTTCACCAGTAGGAAATTGATTAGCTAGATGTGCAGTGGTTTTATTTCCTGCCCATTTGGGGGTTCATTAAATCTAATTCTCAGATCTGTTTTTGGAAAGCTGATTCATATGTCCAGTCTCTAGGACATCTAACTCCCAGAGTACACCACACCTTCATCTAATATGGCTCTGTTGCATTCAGATGGGACCTTGTATTTGAGTATTCCAGTTTGTTGGCTCTCATACTCTCAACAAACAGATCATACAAATCAATGGGCCTTAAGCAGATAGCACTCCAGCTCTTCCTGCTTTTGGTCCCCCAGCACATAAAAGACTCAGATTTCAGTGTGTACCATTACTGGGGTCTTCTTTTCTTTTTCGATCTGTTTGTGACCAGATGATGGGCTCTCACTGCATTATTTTTTCAATACTATTTTTTTTGTCTTGTAGAATAAGGTTGGAGTCACTGTAGTAGGGTCTAAAGCATGAGTCTATTTCCCTCAAAATATAGGTACAGAGATTTGGAAAAGTGGTCAGTATTTCTGAAGGAAAAAATTTAGAATAGTTGGATAACGTTCGGGGAATTTTCTCTGAGAGAAAAACAGTTGCATTTTGGGGAGTTGTGTCTTCCTTGGAAGGATGTGAAGTTCTTGGGAGAGGGGATCCACATTTGGCATTCAAGAGAATATTGAGGTAGGGAAGGCAGAGAGGGATAGCACATTTCCTAATTCCTAACATTTTTATAAACTTCTCTAGTCACATGAATATCTTGTTGTCCCCCAAACATGTCGTGTGCTCTCTTCTTCGTCTTTGCATATCTTCTCCTCTTGCCTAGAATACCCTCACTTCTCTCTCACCTTATCTGGGTAATTCCTACTTATTATTCAGCTCTCATATTAAATACTTCTTTCCCAGGAAGACCTCCCTGACTCCCTTACTTTACACTAGAATGGATGCCCTTCCCCTTTGCTCCTAAAGCATGTTGGCATACTTGTATTATAGTACTCATTTCCCTCAGTTGTTACTGCTTGTCTGTGCCAATTTGGAGGAACGTAGTTTTATTATCACAGTATTCCTAGGTTCATGCAAGTGGCACACTGTACTTATTCAAGAAATACCAAATAAATTAATGCATGGGCAAATCACTAATGAATAAGTTTTGGATGGAATGAAAGAGATAAGGAGATAGGACAAGATAAGACAAGTTCATTTTCCCTTTAATAACATTCTGGTTTTAATGAAAAAGATTTGTATTACCCAGTCCCATGTAATTTATTATAATTGCTATTATTCCCTGCAATCTGGGATCTACACCCATGTGATGAAATTTGACAAATAGTTGAAAGGTGCTCACTTAGAAACACATCTGCACCTGCCACATTACTTGAGATTTCAAATTTTTAGAGTTATTACCAATGTTAACTATTGCCTCCCATAATCCCCCCCTTTTAATGTGCAAATAGCCCTAATTAGGGTCTGTGATTCAGTTGTCCTGTTTCTGTTGGGCAATAAGAGAAAAAGAGAGGGAACAAACATAGGTAAAACATTACACACCGGCAGAGTACTACTATACGTCATCCTTTTTAATCATTAATACCTGTGCCAGATTATCACCTTTTTGAAGAAAAGGGCATTCAGATTTAGAGAAGCACAAAGCAATTTGGCCAAGGTCACCTAGAAAGAAAATAATTTAATGGGATTTGAATCCAGGTCTCACTACTGTACGATTGGAATTGTAATGTTGTGCCTGTTTACCTCTGGTCTTCTGAAAAGTTGAACCTAATGCAGTGGTCCATAAATGATATTTGTTTTTAAGATATTTACTGGTCTGAACTGAAGGGTATTTATGAGCATGGGTGCTTCTGGGAGAATAGGCCTAACAGGAAAAGCAGATAGAGGGTTTAAGAAATGAAAGTGAGTGCCTGCCCGGTGGCGCAGGCGGTTGGAGCTCCCTGCTCCGAACTCCGAAGGCTGCCGGGTTGATTCCCACATGGGCCAGTGGGCTCTCAACCACAAGGCTGCCAGTTCAACTCCTCAAGTCCCGCAAGGGATGGTGGGCTGCGCTCCCTGCAACTAGCAACGGCAACAACAACTGGACCTGGACCTGGAGCTGAGCTGCGCCCTCCACAACTAAGATTGAAAAGGACAACAACTTGACTTGGAAAAAAAAAAGTCCTGGAAGTACACACTGTTCCCCAATAAAGTCCTGTTCCCCTTCCCCAATAAGAAAGAACGAAAGAACGAAAGAAAGAGAAAGAAGAGAAAGAAGCTGGTCTCTGAAAGAAATGGAAGTGAAAGATTTGATCTCTGTTAAACCGAGCTTCAGAGACCAAAGATATCAAACTGTGAGGGCCCGGCGTGGGAAGAACTAGGGCTAGAATGCAATATCATCCTATGGGAACAAGTCTTCTCTGTGTGTCTGTGTAAAATACGAGTATGTTTATACAGGTACAAACGTGAGTGTTAAAAAAAAAAGTGATGTGTTTTACACTCCTTTTCACAACTCTGGGCATACAATTCTGCCTAAAGCAGTATGGAGCTGGGCAAGTCACCCCCATTTCTGAGCTTCAGTTTCCTCCCTGACTGTGTGGGAGTGATAGCTCTTCCTGCCCTGACTACCTCTGAAGTTTGTAAGGGAGAAAAAGGTCATGAACACAGAGAGCATTTCTATAAAGTAGGAGTGGATGGCAGAGTAATGGCCCCTCAAAGATGTCCCCATCCTAATCTCTAGAGCCTGGGACTATGTTAATTTATGCAGCAAAGGGGACTTTGCAGATGTGATTGTGTTAAGAGTTTTAGGATAGGGAGATTGTCCAGGTGATCCCAATGTAATCACAGGTGTCCTTATAAGGGAAAGAGGGAGGAAGGAAGGAGGGTCACAGTTAGAGAGCCATGTTGGATTGCTTGCTTTGAAGATGGAGGAAGGGACAATAAGCCAAAGTATACAGGTGGCCTCTAGAAACTGGAAAAGTCAAGGAATGAATTTTGCCCTAGAGCCTCCAGAAGGAACATAATTCTGGTGACACCTTGACTTTGGGCCAGTAAGGCTTCATTTTATACTGTGACCTACAGAACTGTAAGGTCATACATTTGTACGGTTCTAAGCCACTAAATCTTTAATAAATTTTTACAGCAGCAATAGGAATAGGAATTAGGAGTAGGCCTGAGCAAGGCAAAAATCAATCATTCATAGAAACTGTGGTATTTGTAGCCTGTTTGTTTTTTGGGAGGGGCTCCAAGAACATGCTAATTTGCATGGCTGCCTTAAACCCTGTGCCTGCCAGCAGCTAGGCAGCTGCCCGTGATCTCCTTCAGCTATTTGTTGGCTGGAAGCTACCAAAAGTCTCGATTAAAGCAGTTTCACTGTAAGTGAAAGTCACCTGCAGCGCCGCCTCTGCTTTGACACACATAGACTGGTTAGAACTCGCTTCACATACATTTTCTGTGCTGAGCCAGCAGTAGCCACCAAACACCCGACAGACAATCACAACAAATGATTCCATGAATTCGTGGTCTCTGAAATACATGCCTAAATGTATACTCATAGGAACATGTTTGGAGTTATTAACAAGAATATGCTTCTGAAGGAAGTTTAGTTAAATCTTTCAGCATACATCAGACATCAGTAATAATAGCTGCCTTTTCTTTTTCTTTCTTTCTTCTTCTTCTTTATTTTTTTTAACAAAATGTCAAAACACAACTACTTGATTTTGATGGTAGTTTTAGATTTCCAGAGCAGTTTGGCTAGCATGAAGAGGCTGAAAGCCTAGATTCATAAGCTTACTAAGAATTTTAGACTACGCTTGGATCTGAAGCAGAAGTAGAAATGTTAGATGCACACAGCTTGTGATTCTAGTGGTAAAGGAAGGTGAAAATCAAAGAATTAGATACCACAATAGCTCAAGGATTGACGATCAACTGCATGGATCCTGGGTACACCCGCGATTATAAAAGCAAGCGCATTAGATATTTGAGGCATTATTTGCTAAATGCCTTCTCCCTATCTGATTTGTGAATCATTTCCTCATCAGCTATTACCCCAAGGAACTTCCAAAATCAGAGAGGTTCTGAGAAGAGACAAACTTCTCAACACTTAGGAAAACGAAACCTTCTGTCGTCCTTTCAGAAAAAATGTGTAATGATTCATAGAATTGATAATGACTCAGAAGACACTTGATTTCTGTAGAAATAGAAACCTTCGCAGTTGCCCTTTGACCCTACACTGTTGATCAGCTTACTGGATTTAAAATGATGAATTCCTTACCAAGGGAGGAAAGACTCCAGTTATTTATTTCTTAGATGTGACTACATATTGTTTCTAGAACTGCAGATAGCATGGTTTGGTCAACCGTTTTAGGGAAAGAGCAGCTAAGTATTTAATCTACTCTTCTTCATAGGAAATGCTACATTGCTTTCTGAAAGTCCCACCAAAACTTGGTACAGAATTTTGCATTGAAGAAACTGGAATGTTAGATTTTGCTTAGACAAAGCAGTCAGTACTTGACTAATGAGACATCACAATATTTCCTCTGGTAGAAATTTTTCAAGGGAGGGGGGATTCAATGTACAAAATCAACTGAGAAGACTAAATCCAAAAATTAACTCCTGGCCCATCCTTTGTTCTGGGCCGTTATACCTTGTCCTACCATTGCTCCTACTGAATCACTTCTGAAAGAATTTCTTGCATAATGGCATTTGGGTCGTCACTGTAATGTCAACAAACAAGGCAGATTAATGCTTCCAGTCCTGAGCTGTCTTGTACTCTGCTTATTAGAATTGTAGTCAGATCTTCATTAAAATGAATGACATCTGATTCCATAAGGCAGTCACAACAGAGGCACCTTCTTGCTGTGGTGTCACCCTGCCGATGACAATGCGGGCCATTATGAATGACACTCCACAATTCGTTACTTCCTGTCTCAAATTGTAGTTAATCTTTCATCCAAACTGTACACATGTGCAGCTTTAAGTGGCCTATCACAGCGAGTACCCAGTAATGCTGCAAGCACATGGAGACTGACAGAAGGTAAATTGCTTGTCAGGAGGTCTGTATTTCAATTCACAGCATATTCCAAACACGTCGTGGTGAAAGCACGCCACAACAGCTGCTTTCATTGCTAACTATTTTTGATGTAAATGTCAATAAAGCTCCAGGCCCTTTCATATTTTTGGCCAAGAGTGTCCATCTTTCCCTATGCAGGCTGGCAGGTGGAGTTCCATTTATCTACTCTTAGGAACATGTCCTATAATAATGACGGCCTCTGGAGGCCGTTTAGAGTGATTGAGAGCAGTGATTGGGACAATAGGCTGCTGAATTTCATTGCTGGAGTGCGTTGACAGGTGACTGCTTTTATACCCTCTCATCTGGTGGGGAAGGAAATAAAACACACACACTTCCATCCAGTCCACAGGCAGTCTCCTCCAGGTTGAAGACCTATACCTATAGTTTATTCCATTCATCGGAAAATATTGAGAGCCATGGCTATTAAACAATCACAAATTCCCCCAGCAGATCTGGGATTTTTAAAGAGACAGCAACGGCATTTATTTTCTGTAGGATTCCAGATAGGAGAATTAAGCAAACAATTTTGAATGGGATATGTATGCCTTTGAAGACCTTCCTGCTTTTTGCAAATGTCCCTTTTGGGATACCAGCTGTTCATGCCACATAGCAAACTCTCTCTTTTAACTAATGCTCTGAGGAAGATGACTGAAGCTTGACCTTTAGCAGCTGAAAGCTAGCAGATATATTAAAAATCAATTCAAGGACGCTGCTTTTGAACACATTTGTATTCAAATATGTAAGAATGTTAGTATATTCTTTTATTCACAACATTTATTGAGCATCTGCTACAGGCAAGATATTGTATTTTACACTAGGGTTAGGGGTACAAACTAGAATTAGACAAACAGTCACATAGAAGTAGTAAGAATAATCTGAAGTGAGAGAAAATTTAGTATAACTTGTATTTCTGGTGGTATAACCTTCCTTTGATTTCTATTTTTGTGTGTTATTTATAATGTAATGTAATACATTATTAGAGTATGGCAGATAAAATTTGAAATAAGTATTGGGGAACATACTCTTTTGTCCTTACTGATATATGTAACTTAAAAGTTCAGGTACAATTGCTCTCAAGAAAGAAGCATGACTCCAAAGCCGGAGTTAGATTTGTTTTCAATGCAGTCTCTACCATTTACTAGCCTACTAGCTTTGGGAGGGTTACACAACTTTTACTTGACTTTTATTAGCTTCAGTTTCTTCATGATAACTAATACTAGCTAATATATGTTGAGCACATCAGACATTTCATTTGCATTATTTAATTTCATTCTTACAAAAACCCTTGGAGTTGGGTGTTTTATTATCCCATCTTACTGAGGGGAACATAACATGGCTAGTAAACAAAGCCAGGTCTAGAACTTGTGAAGACTCTTTCTAGAACCTACATTTAAAATTACTATTCTTAATTATCTTTAGCGTGATAAAAAATAATACCACACAGCATTATTGTGTGCCTGATATTTAGTAATGCTGGATAAAAATTGATCCTCTTCTGTCTGGAATTGAATCAATGGCCTATGAGAAGTGTCAACACAGCTTTTGAAATTCAGAGAGGGTAGCAATTCATTCTCACCTATGATATCTGGGTGCTTTTCACAGTTGGGCTTGAAGATGAGTAAGAGTTAGGGTATTGTAGGGGAATCAGAAGCCACGAGGATGGCAAAGCATGGGAATAGAGGGGAAGCCAAGAAAGGGCTGTTTAGGGTGTGGTGAGCCATCTCCTGTCACTGCAAAGGGGGCATCTTGCTGCCTCGTGGGAGTGGGACTGAGATTTAAGGAGAGGTCAACATAGGCTTCAATCTCCCAGCAATTTACCAGCCATATGATTTATTTGTTACTCACTTCTCTTGAGAGAAAAAAAATTAACTCATAGAGTGTGATGAAGATTAATTGGAATAAAACATTGGAAAGCACTTCACGAACTCAACAGTGCTATACAAACGTAAGGTGGTGTCAGGTATTTGTGCACTTTCTCTCTCTGATCAGCTATAAACTCCTGAAGGTCACCATCAAATCGGTCTTAGTGTTACGTCACCTTAGTGGCTAGTGCAGTGTCCTGCGTCCTGCAAGTACTAAGTATTAATAAATATGTGCTGAGTGGATAAATTAGATAATGCTATGTATCATTCTTTCCATATTATGGAAAAGGACATGTACACTTTGTATAAGGACATGGTTTGAGCTGCATCAAATCTTATGTATTATGATTAAATGTGAAGCTGGGATTCTAATACATTTTTTCCTCATGCTACATTTTTTTCAAAGCATGTCTTCCCGCAAGTGTGGGGTGGGAGTTTCCTGATCCCATCCCCCAGCAGCATCCTAGGCATTATGTGATAATGCCCTCCTGACCTCAGAAAGCCGACTGTGGGACGTGATCCCAAGGCCCCCCATCTGGCTCCTGGGAGACTCCCAGCGGCAACAGGACATGAGCAACTGCGCAGGGAGGTGCCCTGTGGAGGTCTGGGTGTCGGCATGGTCTTTGCCTTTTCATTGGATAGAAATGATCAGATTGGTTTAACATAAGTGCAAAGTCTAGCTATACATCACTGAGAAGAGAAAGTTTTCAAAAAGGATGAATATTTGAAAATTAATTCATAGAGAAAGATTTATCAGATATATACAAACCAAAAGAAAGAACAGAACCATTGACAGGAGTCAAAATGGTACTGAAAGCTGTACACTCCATCCCCAATACTCCAAGGCTATTGTGTCTCTTTCATGGCCTTACTTTTCTATTTTTACTATTTATGTGTGTACGTATCCAAAATTATGTGGCATTATTTTTGTGCTTAAAATTTTGCATGAATGGTGGTCTCCTGTATCATCTAATTCTTGATTTGTTTGTCTTCACGCTCAAGTTTTTTTTAGATATACCTATGTTAATTCGGATAGCTCTGGTTGTACATCTTTGAACTGCTGTATACTATTATATTTTATAAATACATTAAAATACATTTTCTCTTCGCCTGCTGTTGGGCATTTATATTGCTTCCATTTAAAAAGATACTATGTTTCTGGACTCTCTTCTGTTTTTATTGATCATTTTATCTATTTATGCACCAATATCAAATCGTTTTCCTTTCCATTGCTTTATAATTTTATGTGTCCCAGGTTTGGTTTACCTGCTCATTATTTTTACGTTTTTAGAGTTTTCTTGGCTGTTCTTGCATATGTATTTTTATATAATTATTTAGAATTAGTCTACCTATTTCCTTACATTATTATCCTGTTGGTATTTTTATTTGAATTGCATATCATTTTAAAAATAATTAATTTTAGGGATAATTGACACTTTTAGAATATTGAATCTTTATATTTAAGAACAGGGTTTGCCTTCTTATTTGTTCAAGACTTATTTATATTCTTTAGGTTTCTTTAAATCATGGTAAGAACACTTAACAAAACTTACTCTCTTGAATTTTTAAGTGCATAATACAATACTGTTAACTATGGACATAATGTTGTACACCAGATCTCTAGAATTTCTTTGTCTTGCATAACTGAAACTTTATACCCATTGAATAAGAACGCTCCATTTCTTCCTCCCCCCACCCCTTGGCAACTAACATTCTACTCTGTGCCTAAGATTTTGACTATTTTAGATATCACATGTAAGTGGAATTCTGCACTACTTGTCGTTTTGTCATTGGCTTACTTCACTTAGCATAATGTCGCCACCAAGTCCATCTATGTTGTCACATAAGGTAGAAGTCCCTTCTTTTTTTTAAGTAAAAAATAGTCCATTGTGTGTGTGTACTTGTATCTATATATCTCTTTCTATCTATTTATCTCTACCTGTCTGTCTGTCTATCTATCTATCTATCTATCTATCTATCTATCTATCTATCTATCTACCTATCAGCTAGCTAGCTATATCTCATTTTCTTCATCCCTTAATCTGTGAATGGACAATTATGTTGTTTCCACCTCTAGGCTATTAGGAATAATGCTGCAATGAACATGAGAATGCAGACATTACTTCAAGATCTTGATTTCAATTTTTTTGTATATATTCCCAAAATGGGGACTGCTGGATCATAATGTAATTCTATTTCTAATTTTTTAAGGACGCATCATACTGTTTTCTATAATGACTGCACCATTTTACATTCTCATCAACAGTGTACAAAGATTTCAATTATTCCACATTCTCACCACCACCTATCTTTTTGAATTACTGTTATTACAGTCATTCTAACAGGTGTGAAGTGATATCTCATTGTGGTTTTGATTGCATTTCCCTGCTAATTAGTGGTGTTGAGTACATTTTCATATACCTGTTGACTGTGTATGTTCTTTAGAGAAATGGCTATTCAAGTCCTTTGCCCATTTTTTAATCAGGTTTTATTATTATTATTTACTATTGAAGTGTAGAAGTTTCATGCATATTTTGTAAATTAATCCCTTATCAGGTATATGGTTTAAAAGTATTTTGTCCCATTCTGTCCATTGCCTTCAACTCTATTGTTTCCTTTGCTGTGCAGAAGCTTTTTAATTTCATGTAATCCCACTTGTCTAATTTTGCTTTTGTTGCTTGTGATTTTGGTGTCATATTTAAAAATCATTGCTAAGCCAAATGTCATAAAAAAAAATTTTCCCTATGTTTCCTTCTAGGAATTTTATAATTCCAGGTCTTATATTTAAGTCTTTAATCCATGTTGAGTTGATTTTTGTATATGTTGTAAGATAAAGGTCCAGTTTCATTCTTTTGCAGGTGTATATGCAATTTTACCAGCACCATTTGTTGAATGAACTGTCCTTTCCCCATTGTATATTCTTGGCAGCCTTGTTGAAGATCAATAGACCATGTATGCATGGGTTTATTTCTGTGCTCTCTTTTTTATTCCATTCTGTTCTGGGTTCTCTATACTATTGTGATTTATATTTCTATTTTTATGCCTATAACAGACTGTTTTAATTATTGTAGCTTTGGAGTATATTTTGAAATCAGGAAATGTGATGCCTTCAGCTTCATTTTTTCAAGATTGCTTGGCTTTTGGGGGGTCTTTTGTTGTTCCATGTGAATTTTAAGATTGTTTTATCTGTTTCTGTAAAAACTGCCATCATGATTTTGATAGGGATTGCACTGAATCTGTTGATTGCTTCGGGCATTATGAACATTTAAAGAACATAAAACTTCTGATCCAAGAACCCAGGAGGTCTTTCCATTTATTTGTGCCTTCTTTAATTTCTTCCATCAATGATTTGTAGTTTGCAAGATATGACTTTTACCTTCTTAATTAAGTTTATTCCTATTTTTTGTTGTTGTTGGTTTTGAAAATCAGATTTATTTCTTAATTTCCTTTTGGAGAGTTAACTGTTACTGTACAGAATTTCAGCTGATTTTTGTATTTAATTTGCAATCCTGTAAGTTTTCTGTATTTCTTAGTTCTAACAGTTTATTTTTGGTGGAATCTTATAAATTTTCTACATACAAGACCATGTCATCAGCAAACAGAGGTAATTTTACTTCTTCCTTCCCAATTTGAATATCTTTTATTTCTACTTCTTGCCTAATTACTCTGGCCAGGACATCCAGTCCTATGTTGAATAGGAATAGCTAGAGTGGGCATCCTGATTTTGTTCCTGATCTTGGAGGAAAAGCTTTCAGTTTTTCACCATTGAGTATAATGTTACTCATGGGCAATTTTCCCTGGTATATGGTGGAATATCTTAAACTTATCAATATGATAAGTCATATCGATAATTGTGTGTGTGTGTGTGTGTGTGTGTGTGTTTGTGTGTATTCAGACCTTTTCCATTATAGGAAAGTTTCCTTTTTTTGGATTGTAGTTATAAATATCAGTTTTATTCATTCTACTGTTTTTTTTTTTCTTTTCTTTAGGGGCTCCAACAATACATTGATACATATGTGAGATTTTTGTTGCCTATCTCCTTTATCTAATCACTTTCTTCCTAATCATTTTTACCACTTTCCTTTTTTATTTCCTCAAAAACACTCAGGATTTTAATTGATAAAAGAGCTTACATTTTTAAAAAATTTAATGAACACAAAACAAGGAAGAGAATTTCATGCTGCCCAAACTCATTTTGTTCCAGGTTCACCTTGGGGGTTAGATTTTGATAAAGGTTAAGTCTGTGTGTCTGATCTCTTGGGAAAGATTGAAGGGCCTTGGGAAAAAACAAAGAGGCTGAACTTTTTTCTTTGGAAGACCCATCTACCATTTGAATCATTTCATGATCCAAAATGTTAAGTCAGTCAGTACTTATTGAGTGTCTACTTTGTGTATGTTATAGCCCTAGTTGTTGCATTTCTTATTTTGCTTTTATTTTCTCGGTTGTTTTTCTTCCTCTTGTCAATGTTCTTTATTATACTTTTGGTGAGTTCATTCTATCTTTTTTTTCTTTCTTCTTTCTTTTATTGGGGAATATAGGGGAACAGTATGTTTTTCCAGGACCCCATCAGTCATTGTCCTTCAATCTAGTTGTGGAGGACACAGCTCAGCTCCAAGTCCAGTCACCATGTTCAATATTAGTTGCAGGGGGTGCAGACCACCATCCCATGCGGGAATTGAACCAGCAACACTGTTGTTCAGAGCTCACGCTCTAACCAACCGAGCCACCTGGCCACCTCAGGAAGTTCAACGGCAGCTTGTTTTCTTCAATCTAGTTGTGGAGGGTGCAGCTCACTGGCCATGTGGGAATTGAACCAGCAACCCTGTTGCTCAGAGCTTGCGCTCTAACCAACTGAGCCATCCGGCCACTCCAAGTTCATTCCACCTTTGATGGTCTCTAATTCATCTTTATTTTGAAATTATTTTCCTTCATTTTCTTTTCTTTTCTTTTCTTTTCTTTTCTTTTCTTTTCTTTTCTTTTCTTTTCTTTTCTTTTCTTTTCATTCCTTCCTGAATTTAGTAAACTCTCATGTCACATATTTCTGTTTTTGCTTATTTCTTACCTGAGTTTTGTTTATGATTTATGATTTTTTTCTATAACAACATTTGTTTAACAATTTTTCATTTGTTTTAGAGTGTTGTGTTTTCCTTAACTTCATGGCTTTTATTACTGAGGAGTGTTTTCATAAGCTGAAAGATTTCGATTTTCACTTTCTGATTACTTCTTTTAGTAGCTGCATATGGACATTGGCTATTATTTTTTTATTCACTTAAATTGTGTTATGTTTCACCAGTAATATGTGAGAAGTTTGAGTAACTGACTCAATTTCACAATTCCGGAATGTACTCTTTTGTTTATATAGTATAGGGTTTACTCTTTACTAAATGGCACCTTTGGGGAGTGGGTCTGTGTGTCTTCCAATGTGATACTCTTTTGTTTCCATAGAGCCTGTATCTTCTGCGTTTCACTTATTTATTACTCTTTATCCCCTAAGCCTCCAAAAGATTCCTCTCCTTTTCAAGTTGTCTCCTTCCCTCCAGGAAGCACAACTAGCCATGCTCCTGCACACTTTCAAAAATGTGCCTTTTAATTTCCAGTTGTATTAGTTTGCCAGGGTTGCCACAAAAAAGCGCCACAAACTGAGTGACTTAAACAATAGAATGCTACTGTTTGACATTTCTGGAGGCTACAATTTCAAGATCAAGGTATCAGCAGGTCCATACTACGTCTGGAATCACTAGGGAAGGATCTTTTCAAGGTCTCTTTCCTAGCTTCTGACTGTTTCTTGGCTTGTGGCAGCATAATTCCAGTCTTCACCTGGCATTCTCCCTGTGTGTTAGTCTTATCCCAGTTTCTCCTTTTTATACTAGTTCCATTGGATTAAGGTCTAACTTAATGACATCTTAACTTAATCATCTAAAAGATCCTATTTCCAAATGAGATCGTATTTATAGGTGTTAGAAGTCAAGACTTCAACATCTTTTGGGAGGACAAAATTCAACTCATAATACCAGTAGATGATACTCACAACATCTCAGATTTTTGGGGGGGTGGGGGTGGGGGATGTTATTTCCTCACTCCTATTAGGATCCTTTCCTTCTGGGGATGAACTCCAGATAACATTGTCTGAATTGTTACTAATACTACACTAGATTCTCTTGTCTTGACCTAATGTTATGTTTCAAGCTTGATTTGCTGATTTCTGAAAATTTTCCCCACATGTAGAGAGACTGAAGTTTACAGCACTCTCTATTTCCTAGTTATGCTGTAGGCATGAGTTGTGGTTGGTCTTATTTGCTCTTCTTATTGATCTGCATAATTTCTTATTTAAATCTTTTATTTTAATTGGGGAATATTTGGGAACAGTATGTTTCTCCAGGGCCCATCAGCTGTAAGTTGTTGTCCTTCAATCTAGTTGTGGAGGACGCAGCTCAGCTCGAAGTCCAGTGGTCGTTTTCAATCTTTAATTGCAGGGGGCACAGCCCACCATGCCATATCGGAATTGAACCATCAACCTTGTTATTGAGAGCTCGCGCTCTATCTGAGCTGCCCCCAATCTGCATGGTTTTTGAAGGATATGTAGAGAAATTCAAAATTCAGTGTCCATTGTTATCTTATGGGAATAATAAATCTCTGTTGTAATGTATATTAAGATTAATATAAAGATTCCAAACTTTTTCAATGTATTTCAGTCAGATAACATTGGTTCACTGTGTTCTATTCAATAAATTGAGCGTTTGTTTCCATTTGAAACGTAGGAGCTGTGATAACAAATGATAAAGCATTTGGTGCTCAGACTCAAGTCAACACAGATGAGTCCAGTAGCCCAATGAAACACATCCCTAGTATGTCATTGGTTTCTAGCCTTTTTATTTATCAGAAACCCACTACTTATTACTTATTCAGTTTTCCTATCCATTGAGATATGACAGTGAATTCACAGAAATAGGACGTGGGAGATGAGCTCACAATGACTGGGAATTTAATAACTTATAAGTTAACTAAAATAGCAACATTTCTAGGTTATCCCACTGAATTGAATATTGGATTAAATTGTTGGGACATCAGTGGAGATAGTATCCATTTTCCTCATGGCTCTTTTTGGTGCCTGGATCAGACTTTCTCTTGGACCAACAGACTCTAACACCTCTTCTGGAATTGATTCCAACCGATGATGAGCTACATCTGGCCTGTGAAATGAAAATAGCGAAACCTTTGATTGAGTCCAAGTTAAGTGGATCTCCATCATCTGCTCAGTCAACGTTTGCCAAGATGAATGATGCTGTGTCAGTATTCCATAATTTCAGAGGTGGATTTCCCCCTTTTAAAAACAAAGTGTTTTCCTTTACATAGGCAATGAAAGAAAGAAAAAAAAAACTGCTGTGTGAAAATGCATTTTGGCTCCTCTCTATATTTGGAAACAAAAACCCTAAAATAATCATCTTTGGGCCTTTTTTATTTCTCTTGAATTCCTGCCATCCTGGCCCTTATCACATTGCACAAGGGGGCACTATAGACGTGAAAGTTCTGGAGAAGTGATTCATTTCCTTGCTTACAGAAGAGTCGAAACAAGAACAAGAATGTGATGGAAAAGGAGAGTGCCAATAACTTTTAGAGGCTCTGAGTGTTTCCCAGTTGTTTTAACTCCAGCTCAGATTAAAAAAGTATTTGCTCCAGAAGGAACACAAATGGTGGCAATAAGCAGAGGGAGAAAGGCAAAAACCTTGAAGTTTATTTTACAGATTTGTCCAGTTTCCCACATAGAAGAGTAATAAACACAGAAAAGGGAATGAGCTGAAATAGATATTTTCAAAACTTGAGAAATGACCCAGCTGTGGGACTAGTGTCTGTGGCAGAGGCTGCAGTTCAAATTCTAATGTCTAAAGCCCATTTCAGGTCTAACTGATCTCCATAGAGAGAGAAGGAGGTTGGAAATTTTGATGATAGGATTACTAAAGCATCATAGTAAGAATGTTTGGGATAATTTTATAGAATGTGTTATAGTGTCAGGATTACTGGTATAACCCTTCTAGCCTTAGATCCTGCCAACCTATGATACAAATGATATCACGTGTACGTTAATTTCCAAGTTCTGTCTGCATGGTGACCCCATCAGACTAACTTTAGGCTTACCTCTCTGTACAGTTTTTCTAGATTATTTATGGGATGTTGGCCATATCCACATCAATGTCTCTTGCTAAGACATGGTCTAGGTGTTTGCTTTCTGGTTTTGTGTTCTTGTATAGTTTTTTAAAAAGCATCTAATGCCATTTTTCTCTTCTTTTCCTCCTTAATTTTACCATTAGCCAGAATACACAGGGTTCTTTTGTTGTCTTGTAAAGACTGAGCTGTCACAGCAACATGTAATTCTAAATAGCTCCTTCTGTCACTTGCATTCATTTAACTGAGTTCACATGTATCCGTGTTCTTAACCCCTCTCTGTACTGCAATAAGTTATCTAACAATAAATAAGTAAAGTCAGATCTGAGAAGTCGATGGGCTAAACTGAAATGAAAACTAGCTCATGAGTGGCAGGCAGAGATTACTTAGGGCTTGGAAAATTTAAAAATTGATTAAAAATGTATAAATTACATGTAAAAAAATGTAAATAGGCTTAACCCCCTTTTTCAAATACAAAGTTTGCTAATTGAGTAAAAATATATTAGAGATTAAAAAGCAAACTGTAAGTTGAGAGAATTCTTTTTTGCCCCAAGTTCTCATACGCAAAATGAGAATTAAGAAGGGACTAAATCACAGGATTAGTTTCTGGTCATTGTTTAGTAAAGATTAGTATATTTATTAATGATTATAACGATTATAATCTCTTACAAGAGACTCACATAGAATAAAAACACTTAAATTGTGTATTCATTTATATATCAGGCAAATACATATCCAAGCAGAGTAGAGGTAGTGGGGAAATGAAAATTGAAACAACAATGAGATACCACTAAACGTCTTTTTGAATGGCCAGGACCCAGAACACTGTCAACAGCAAGCGCTGGGGAGGATGAACAACAGGAACTCTCATTCGTTTCTGGTGGGAATGAATAGTTCAGGCCACTTTGGAACACAAATTGGTGGTTTCTTACAAAACTAAACGTATTCTTGCCATATTATCCAGCAATGGTGTTCCTTGTTATTAACCCAAAGGAGCTGAAAACTTATGTCCATGCAAAAACCTGTACAAGGATGTTTATAGCAACTTTATTCATAGTTGCCAAAACTTGGAAGTAACCAAGATGTCTTTCAGTAGGTGAATGGATAAACCAACTGTGGTACATCCAGAACATGAAATATTATTCAGCACTGAAAAGAAATGAGCCATCAAGCAGGAAAAGACATGGAGAAATCGTAAATGCATATACTAAGTGAAAAAAGCCATCTGAAAAGGCTACATATTGTATGACCTCAGCTATTTGGCATTCTGGAAAAGGCAAAACTATAGAGATGATGAAAAGATCAATGGTTGCTGGGTGGTGGTCGGGAGGGATGAATAAGCAGAGCACAGAGAAGTTTTAGGTTGGGGAAAATATTCTGTATGGTATTACAATGATGGATGTAGGTCATTATGCATTTCCCAAACCCATAGAATGTACAACAACAGTGAACCTTCAGGTAAACTATAGACATTGGGCAGTTATGACGTGTAGGGTCATCCTTGGCAAAAAATGTTCCATTCTAGAGAGTGATGTTGATAATGGGAAAGGCTGTGCATATGTTGGGGCAGGGGGTATAAGGGAGATTTGTGTACCTACCTCTCAATTTTGTTGTCAATTTAAAACTGCTCTAAAAAATTAAATCTTTTTTTGTTAGTTTCAGGTGTACAGAACAACATAATTAGACATTTACACCTCACAAAGTGAAACCCCAACAAGTCTAGTACCCATCTAATACTGTATATAGCTATTATAATACCATTAACTATATTCCATATGGAAGTACAAATTGGTAGTTACAAAATAGTCAGGAGGTTGTGAAATAAAAAATTAAATCTTAAAAAATTCTTACCAGTAGTGGTAGAAATATTTTTATTAGGGAAGTAGAATGCCCTCGTATAGTGGTTTTCAACTTTGCTCCTTGGAAACCATGAGGTTTCCTTCTTTGAGATAATTATGAACTTGAAAGATGAAAGAATGGAGAAGTAAAGGCATAGAGCTCAACCCCTTGTAGATAAGTAATAAATGCAAACAACAATAGTCCAAAAACAAAACAAAATGAATAAACACCTCATTGACATAAGGTCTGAAAAATTGATTGACCTTTTTGAGGATCAGTTTTCTCATCGACAAAATGGGTTAATATTACCTAGGGTTATCTTATGGATTTTCTTATATATTGAATGTAAAATGCATGGTATAACACAGGTATCAAATAACTACTGGCTTCCTCTCTAGCTCCCCTACATTTAAGATTAAATGGCTTACTTGTAACAGTGACCCGATTATATAATTTGAATCCTCCTCCTTCCTTCAACCTGTTATTTATGTGCATCACTCCTGTATGCTCAAGAAATAGTACATTTTCGCTTTTTGCCTAAATCAAAAGAAAAATGTCTGGCAAAACTAAATCCAAAAGCATATCAATGGCAGACGCAAAAGGCTGTTACCAGCTACAGTCTGGGACAGCCTGCATCACCCATTGGCACAGAGGACTAGGAACTGATTTTCTGCATATTGTTGCCTAATACATCTCTAGTTTTGGAGTTCTGTGCCCGTGAAGTGTCCAGATAGTCTCTTTTTGAGAACAATATTCAAATATAGTAAAAAAAAAATAAATTCATTTCATCTGATTCAATTGGTAGGAAAGAGTTCACATGGAAATACGTATGTTGATCGTCAGTATCCCTGTACCAAACAAATATGGGCATGACACCAAGCCATGAGAAGTGACGAGACGACCCCTCACCCTCTTCCACTGGTGACACCCACTGAGCGACATCTGGCATTCTATACATTGTGCATCTAGTAGGCTGTGATGGTAGAAAGGATTAGAAAGGGTGGGAGATGGACATCAAGGAAGAATAAAAGAGGAAGTTCACTATTTTTCCTAGAACTTTTCCCCCAAAAGAAAACCTCACTCCTTCAAGTATAGAGATGCTAGCCTTAGTAGTCATGCTTGTGTATATTCAGTTTGGATGGGGGACCAGCCATCCTTCAAGCAGTCACGTGTATATGTAAATACTGTAATTTTTTGGGGGGGCCATCCTTGTCAATACATTTAAGACAATGTGTTGCTATTTATGCTTCCCTCAAAAAGAAACCCCATTTTTACAGAAGCCTTGTGTGTAAGTCTCTGCACAAGTGGCTGCTTATGCCGTCTGCATTGGGAGTTTGATGAACAAATAATATTAAGATTTAAATAGAAGTGCGATAGGAATGGTAAGAGTTCAAGAAAGATTCATCAGTGCAGAAAAAGCACAACCAAGAGTTAGAAATGATGCTAACAGGTATATGCTGGTGTTTTGATTTGGAAATTTCTCCGTGCTATTTATCGATAAAACAAAGATTAAAAATCCTTCATCATTTGTTCAGTGAGTTGCTCCTTTGCTTTTCAATTCACTAATATGATACTCTTTAGACAGAGTATTTATCTACATGACACCCAACATATAGATGAAAACCAAAACATTCAGTCAATCATTTAGCTATTTGTTGATATACATCTTGGCATCACTTAGTAGATTGGTGGTGGGGGGGTTATCTCTTTGTGAGGGGTATAAATGTCTAACTATTACATTGTTTTGTACAACTGGAACTAATTTAAAACAGAGTAATTAGAAATAATTAGCTAGATTTTTAAATTTTTATTTATAAATTTGGCAATGTTTAGGTATAATCATAGTTATAAGAAAAGCATGGTCTGATTAGCAACTGCCTTTTCTTTTATTTGGTACTTTGAACTCTGTTAAAGCTTTTTGTCCTGATGTATTTATTTCCTCCTGATTATTAAATTACAAGCTTCATTTTTCTTTGACTATTGAGCTCTGACCTAAATTCATTTCCATCAATGCTTTGATTCTTCTTACTCTCATTTTAGCTTCCCTAGTTAGGGAACATAAATATATCTTCTATACATTTTATGGCTTTCTTTTTTTATCTGTTTCGTTCATTCTTATATAAAATAAATTGATATTTAAATTCCTAAAATAAATATAAAATCAGACAGATAGTCCAAAATTTTAAATTTCAATCAAGCTCAAAAGACATTAGAGAAAGGGAAGAGACAAATGAACCAGAAATCTGGGAGAAGTGAGTTACTCTCATCAGGTACCAAGTTCCTAAGAGTGGAAGACAAAAGCAAAGATGGAATAGAGAGAGTAGAGTTGGATGGTACTGTCCAAAACCCAAAAAGGATACAAGTCCATCTAGGGCAGTGGTACTCAAACTTTTGTTTTTCTGCTGTAACACAACAAGGGCTTTACCACACTCTCATCAGTAAATGCATTTTGTTTATTATAGAAGGATGTGTGTCTCCCCAGCCCACCTTCAACCCCGCCACAGGAAAGATTCATGTTTAAGAGAAAAAATCGTTATCTGGACACTCACTTCTCTATGGAACTCAATTCATACATTAGTGCTGCCTATATATTTTTATGTGCTTTCTGATGATTTAATTCAAAGCACAAAGCTGAAAGAAGCTGATTCCCATTAGGTAGCAAACATTTCCTCCGTGCCAGACCAGCTGAACATTTTCTATTGTCTCATTTAACTTCCATGTCTTTGGGAGCGATTAACCACATTTTGTAGATGAGGAAACAGATTTGAAGAGATCAAGTAACTGGCCCGACGTCACAAGCTAGAAGCAGGTAAATGGCAGAACTGGGGCACAAACCCTGAATGGCTCAGTGTGCACAAGAGTCTGCTGTGTGTATGAATCTCCAACACCAGAGATTCTGTCTCGGGAGGTTTAAGATGGGCTTTTGGAGTCTGCGTTTTGCAGATCTCTGGTGAGTCTTGGGTGTGGTAGAAGAAGGGCCAGTACTCAAGCATACTGACTTCTAAGCCCTTGCTTTTTCCTACTCTAGAAAGTTCACATTTCACCCAGAGAGCCCCATAGTTGTTTCCATGTGTTTCCTAAGGCAGTGATGAAAAAATTTCCATAAAGACATCATATCTCTTACGGAGCTCACTTAACAAATATTTAGATAATAATAATAGTAGCTGCTGCTAATAGAGCTCTCTTAGTTCAATAACATTCTAAGTGGTTCACTTCTGTTATATCCTCAAACAGCTGATCAGTTAGGTACTATTATTATCTCTACTACTCAGATTAAGAAACTAGGGAAGAACCAGAATTTGAACAATAGTTTGGCTTTGGAGGCTTTTATAACAGTACACACACAGTACTGTTTCTGGAAGTCATTTGGCTGGGAAACAAGTAGACAGTCAGAACAAATAGACCGTCAGATCGTCAGAAGCTTAGAAGCTTTCCTTTGAAATATGCTTAGTGATACGAAAACTACCAGAATGGGTCATCAGGCATTGGATAGTTAGTTGTTTAGAGGGTGCTTCAATTCTGAGTTCAAGAGGAAATAGTGCAGCAGCCTGAAGAACAGTAAATATCAAAACTTCCCCCTAACTTAAGCTTGGGCAATTATGTTCGTGAACTCATCCTAGAAAAAGTGCTATATACCTCATTGCTGAATATCACTACGGTCACCTTCGAAGTACTCCCCTTGGGAAGCTATGCACCGACACCAGCGCCTAGTCCACCCTTCAAAGCAATTTTGGAACTCTTTTTCTGGAATGGCCACTAGAGCTGTTGTATTACCCTTGATGTCCTGAATGGCATCCAAATGTCTTCCTTTCAATATTTCTTTTATCTTTGGGTAAAGAAAGAAGGCACTAGGGGCCAGATCAGGTGAATAGGGAGGGTGTTCCAATACAGTTGTTTACTGGCTAAAAATTCCTTCACAGACAGTGCTGTGTGAGCTGGTGCGTTGTCGTGATGCAAAAGCCATGAATTGTTGGCAAAAAGTTCAGGTCGTCTAACTTTTTCACTCAGCCTTTTCAGCACTTCCAAATATTAAACTTGGTTAACTGTGTGTCCAGTTAGTACAAATTCGTAACGAATAATCCCTCTGATATCAAAAAAGGTTAGCAACATCATTGCAACAAGTTCACCAACTTAATTGTCAGACCTCTTATTCATAAAATTTGAGAGTCGTTAGGGGTCAGGAACTATGTCACAGTCTCAGCCATGAAGCATATTCTCTTGCAGGGTGGAATAAGACACTTACGACTTTGATTAAGTTTGAAAAAGCCAAGAAAGGAAATTTTTCCTCAAGCAAAATTAGTATAATCCGTCTTATCAGGGCTTTAATTTTCATTGAAACTTAAATAATAAAATATATTACATAATTAAGTGAGTGGCCAATCTATATCTTATGTCAACTTTGCTAAAATTTTGCTCTGGGGTTTCTGTCTTCTTTTAGTTATATTCATTTCTTTATGCTGCCAACATTCAACAGCTGGATCTGTTAAAAAAGGCCTAAATTATCTTTGCATCCTCAGAAACAAGAAGATGTTGCTATAAAACAGGTACTCGATAGGTGTTTATTGACTTGTGTTAAGTGTCTACAGTACAGCTTAGCCCATGATAAAAATATAAATGCAGGACGCTAAAATGTATATTCTTTGCTCTCAAGTTGGGTACAATCCACCTTGATCCCAGACGTTTTCATCAGGCAATGTTGCAGGATGCCAGCTCCTCAATTTTCAATTGAAGACTGATAATGAAAACAAATAAATGATTGGATAAAGAACTAAATTCTTGTCTCTAAAATGGAATTTGGTTCAGAAAATTGCCGACTCTTTTTTGGTGACTAGGCCTTTTTTCAAACAAAAATTTATACAGAAATAAAAATTTCCTCAGTAAAATATGGCTGAAAGAGTGCATGGAAGCAATTCTCTTCCTGGGTTTCTGAGGAGCTTCATTGCTCACGCCAAATTTCCTCATTGTACTGTTGAAAAGAATGAAGCCAAGAGAGATTAAGAAATTGAATTCGCAAGGTTACATTGGTACAGAGTTGAAAATAGAATTCATATATATTACCTTCCAATTCTTTCTGTCAGAATTCAGGCTGGTTAGGAGAACAGTAAAGCTTAAACTATGCTTTGCCTAAAACTCAATAATACAGATATGGGGAAATCACCTAGACCAAGCATGGGAAGGTCAGGGTAATATCTGGAGTAAGATGGGCCATTAGCATGAAGAGGCCAATTTGTTGAAGGGACAATTCCCAGCACAAGAGGCTCAGGGATGATCTGAGAAGATGTTGACAAAGCTTGGAGATGTCTTTTGCAACTTACAAACATGTGTAGAAGACTCAATTTTTAATCGTTGAAAATTGCCTTTTCTGAATGAAATCCATGGGCATCCTACAGTCATAGAGTCATATTAAGTACAATGTCCAATTTTGTTCAGGTTGTGTACTTCCAAGGTACAAGTTGTAAAGTGTATACGTTTCTAAATCGTAAGACTTAGCCCCAGACAGGCGCTCTGCCTTTTATCTGCATGTCGTAATCTAATTTTGCAGCTTCTACTAAGGAACGGTAGCCTCAGCTGTCTTCTTCCCGACATCTTTTAACCTGTATGCTCCTTTTAGCCTTTGAACTGATATACTTCTTCTAATGTGCCTTTAATTTCTACCTTTTCCCTTTATCTTCCTGATTCTCATATGCCAAAAGAAGGTTACTGTTTAACCGTGCAAAAAGCTCCAAACTTATCACTATTTCACTGGATATTTTGCAGAATAAAGTTGATCTAAACAAAAAAAAAAGTATGGACAAGTCAGAAATCCTGGCTTTTATTTTATAAGTAAAGACTGAGCACATTTAGATTTTCCAATTTTAATCCATTATGAGCCTGTGATAATTATCTGCTGGAGAAATAGCTCCTGATAAACGACAATTTGTTTAATGACAATGATATTCAGAAGTCCAAGACTGCTCCACAATCACCGAAGCTCTTCCTTCTGTAGTTGATTGAGTTGTCCTTCCAAATCAGGGTTCAGGTCACTGGCGTGGCAATTTCAGACAAAGAACATTTGCTTGCAACGTACCTGGCTATGGATATATGCTGGAATTTAATTTCTACTGCTGTCCAACTCTTGGCTTTCCAAACACATACACTGATCCTAAAAAAGGGTTTTGTGGTTCAGTTTCAGGACATCCCCCTATCCCACTACCCCAAATGGGCCACGGATTAGGGAATCTTATTTCCATTGTATTCATTAAAGATTTTAAAACACAATCAGCATCCAGAGGGTCAGACAGCCCTTAATGAAATTCTAGAGGTGTCTGGTTTTATATGCAAAACAGCTTTCCCATCTTGGTCCAATAGTGATTCTCTTTTTACATACTTCGTTGCTTGCTAACAAAGTCGTATTCTCTCATAACAGGTACTACCCCCCTTCCTGCATATATATAAACATTTCAACTCCTTCCCTCTGCAAGCCACTGGCTGATTATTATTTTTTTTAAGAAAGGAAAAAACTGTATTAATTGTAATACTCAGTATATACCGATAACAAAAGATGAATACAAGTCACGTTTGACTTCTGCAATTACAAGAGGTGCTCAAAGTGGTTACCATCAGTGTCCAGACACTTCTTTTTTTTTTTCCACTTAATTCTTTTCTTTATTACAGGATAGGTCTGCTCTTCAAACATAGGTAAGAAAACATTTTTCTTCTTTGCATTTCATTTTTTTCTTTTAAGTCAAATCCCTCCTTTCTTTTGTTTCTTTTAATTTATTGGGGTGACAATTGTTAGTAAAATTACATAGATTTCAGGTGTACAATTCTGTATTACATCATCTATAAATCCCATTGTGTGTTCACCACCCAGAGTCAGTTCTCCTTCCATCACCATATATTTGATCCCCCTTACCCTCATCTCCCTCCCCCCACCCCCTTTACCCTCTGGTAACCACTAAACTATTGTCTGTGTCTATGAGTTTTTGTTTCTCATTTGTTTGTCTTGTTCTTTTGTTGTTTTTGGTTTATATACCACATATCAGTGAAATCATATGGTTCTCTGCTTTTTCTGTCTGACTTATTTCACTTAGCATTATACTCTCAAGATCCATCCAAGTTGTCACAAATGTTCCTATATCATCTTTTCTTACCGCCGAATAGTATTCCATGTGTATATATACCACAACTTCTTTATCCATTCATCTCTCGAAGGACATTTTGGTTGTTTCCATGTCTTGGCCACTGTAAACAAAGCTGCAATGAACATTGGAGCACACGTTTTTTATGTATATGTATATGTATATGTATATGTATAACATTTATGTATAAATGTTTTCAGAATTTTTGGCTAGATAATCAGAAGAGGGATTGCTGGGTCGTATGGTAATTCTATTCATAATTTTTTGAGGAACCTCCACACTGCCTTCCATAACGGCTACACCAGTCTGCATTCCCACCAACAGTGTATGAGGGTTCTTTTTTCTCCACAGCCTCTCCAACACTTGTTACTATTTGTCTTATTGGTGATAGCCATTTTGACTGGGGTGAGGTGAAATCTCATTGTGGTTTTTATTTGCATTTCTCTGATGATTAGTGATGTTGAGCATTTTTTCATATGTCTATTTGCCATTTGTATGTCCTTTTTGGAGAAATGTCTCTTCAGGTCCTCTGCCCATTTTTCAATTGGGTTGTTTGTTTTTTTTGTTGTTTAGTTTCATGAGTTCCTTGTATATTTTGGATATTAGCCCCTTATCGGAGGCACTGTTTGCAAAAATTTTCTCCCATTCAGTTGGTTGCCTCTTTATTTTATCAATGGTTTCTTTTGCTGTGCAGAAGCTTTTAAGTTTCATATAGACCCATTCATTTATTTTAGGTTTTACTTCCATTGCCTTTGGAGTCAAGTTCATAAAATGCTCTTTGAACCCAAGGTCCGTAAGTTTAGTACCTACGTTTTCTTCTATGCAGTTTATTGTGTCAGGTCTTATGCTTAAGTCTTTGATCCATTTTGAATTGATTTTGGTACATGGTGACAGCAGTCCAGTTTCATTCTTTTGCACGTGGCTTTCCAATTCTCCCAGCACCATTTATTGAAGAGGCTGTCTTTCCTCCATTGTATGTTTTTAGCTTCTTTGTCAAAAATTATCTGTCCTTATTTATGTGGTTTTATTTCTGGGTTCTCAATTCTATTCCATTGGTCTATGTGTCTGTTTTTTCTGCCAATACCATGCTGTTTTGATTATTGTAGCCCTGTAGTACAAGCTAAAATCAGGGAGTGTGATACCTCCAGTATTGTTCTTTTTTCTTAAGATTGCTTTGCCTATTCGGGGTCTTTTGTGGTTCCAAACAAATCTGATGATTTGTAGTTCTATTTCTTTAAAAAATGCCATTGGGATTTTGATGGGGATTGCACTAAATTTGTATATTGCTTTGGGTAATATGGCCATTTTAACTATGTGATTCTTCCAATCTATGGGCACGGAATGTCTTTCCATTTCTTTGTGTCTTCTTCAATTTCTTTCAAAAATGTCTTATAGTTTTCAGCATATAGGTCCTTCACATCCTTGGTTAAGTTTATTCCTAGGTGTTTTATTCTTTTTGCTGCAATTGCAAAACGTGGTAAGGACAACACACAAAAAAGAAAACTATAGACCAATATCTCTGATGAATACAGATGCAAAAATCCTAAACAAAATTCTAGCAAATCGAATACAACAATGCATTAAAAAGATTATTCATCACGACCAAGTGGGGTTCATCCCCGGGGCACAAGGATTGTTCAACATCCGCAAATCCATCAATGTGATACATCACATAAACAAAATAAAGGACAAAAAACATATGATTATATCAATTGATACAGAAAAAGCATTTGACAAGATACAATATCCATTTATGATTAAAACACGTAATCAAATAGGCATAGAAGGAAACTACCTTAACATAATAAAGGCCATATATGGCAAGCCCCTCAGCTAATCTCATAATCAATGGTGAAAAACTGAAGCCCTTTGCTCTACGTTCAGGAACACGACAGGGCTGTCCCCTATCACCTCTGCTTTTCAACATAGTGTTGGAAGTCCTTGCCAGAGCAATCAGGCAAGAGAAAGAAATAAAAGCCATCCAAATTGGGAATGAAGAAGTTAAATTATCACTCTTTGCAGATGACATGATGCTATATACAGAAAATCCTGAAGACTCCACCAAAAAGCTATTAGAAACAATCAACGAATACAATAAAGTTGCTGGCTACAAAATCAACGTACAAAAGTCCATTGCATTCTTATATGCTCCCAATGAAATCTCAGAAAAAGAAATGTAAAAACAATTCCTTTTGATTATTTTTTTTAAATACTCAAACTAGGAGAGTATGGCATGAAGTACACCTATCAAAATTAGCCACTGCAAATGCAAATAGAACAGTTCTAAATATTACATTTGATCATTTTTCTCCTGTAATTTGCTGTTCATACGGATGCTTTGCATATGTTGATTAAATATACACTTTCCACTACCTGGGGAGCCAGAGCCCCTCACAGCAGACCAGTGTTATCTGGTCCCAGGAGACTATGGCACTCCAGAGGGGCACTGTCACACGCTCTACCTGCTCCAGCTTGTCTTAGCAACAATGATCGCCATATGTGAAGCTGCAGGAAAACAGATGCTGTTTTTCCATTTGTGAAATCAAGTTGTTGGAAAGTCGTCAGGTTTCCAATGTAGGAAAGCTCGTCTAATCAACCTACGAAGACAGTGTGAGCTTTCTCAGAAATATCTGACGACATTCCCTAGTACGGGTGACTAGAAACATATATTAAATCATAGTTCCACAATGATAATCCTCTCCCCATACATGGTTGATAATATCTGCTTTGATGACTGAAAATGAAGTGTCTAACTTTCTTAAACAAAGGAAATACATAACCCAGTTTTCAGTTGCAAAAATGGCTCCGGGCACTAGCTCTAGGCATAGGGTAGATTTACTGTAGCATGTTATTACATTAGTCATAAGTATCAAGGATTAATTCTCCCCTGATGACCAGGAACAGGAATATGAGAGATTCATAATCCCCTTTTTATCAATATAAAAGTAAAATTTTTACAAAGCCCACTAAGTGTTCTGTGATCCACTCCTACCTCACTCTTGCCTGTATCATGAGGATTGATGCTACCTGCCATTTGTGTAACAAAATACTGTACTCTTGCTGTTTGGAAAGTTTCTCTTCATTCATAAAATTTGACCTGCTTCTCAGAGTCAATGCCCTTAGCAAAGGAAAGTTTGAAATCTGATAGAATACATAACATATCATGTCAAGAAGGAAAGAAATGCTGGAGAAATAGAGTCACTTATAAACCAGACAAGCCATGGACATTCATTTATCTGCAATTATTACTATTTTTAGTTTTTTCTGATTTGGAGAAAGAAATGCAGGCAAAACCTGAATATGAGCAACAAGTTCACTTTGAAAGGAAACTGGCTTCTAGTCTTGTTTCCATCACTACTACCTGATTTTATTGCAGCCCACTTTTTAATTTTTATGTCTGAGAAGTGTAAGTAATATGCACCACAAGGCTGTCATAATAAGAAATACAATGATCTTTAAGGACTAGAAATCTATAGAATACCCAGGTATAAATAATATTGCTCTTCCTCACTCATGAGTTTGTCCCAGACTCCCTGATATTCTGACACAGGAGATGCAACTTCCAGGAAAACTTACCTCCCTGCGATGACTAAGGTACCCAATGAATGATGACTTCACGATAGTAAAAATATTATAGATACAGAAATTGCTGTTTGGAAGACAAGTACATTGTGCCTACTTAGAGTAATTTAGGAGTTAGCAGTTGAGCTGGGCTTTGTTTGAAATGTGGAGATTCAATAGGATGGGGTGTTTCCACAGGAAAGAAAGAGCCCATGTAGGACAAGCTTGATGGCAGGAGAGCACAGGGCATTTCCAGGGGTGAGGGGTTTTTAAGTTACCATAGTTTGCATCTATTATGTGCACGTTTTTGCTCAAATTTTTGAGGGGAAATTAAGGATGTGTATTATATATGGACAGTACTAATTCCATATCTATATGTTTTTAATTCTTTTATTTCTGCTTATGATTTAAAAGTGTAACTCTAGAAATCAATAACAATATATGTATGCAAAATAATACTCTGGAATATGTTAATCGGTTTTGTTGAACTTACAACGAACTTGCAACGACAAAGAGTTCTTGGACTTCTATGATGTGTAAATATTGTACATTTGTTACTGGTACAAAAAATTTTTTGTACCTTGTATCTGTTCTTGTGTTTTGTAATTGTTTGTCACATAATATTTCTTGTACCATAATATGTTAAAAAATAAATAATTCCTTTATAATACAAAAAACAAGTACCTAAATGTAAACAATTTTTTAAAAAATTAAAGTTTATTGGGGTGACAATGGTTAGTAAAGTTTTTCAGGTGTACAATTCTGTAATTATCTACCATGTTTCCCCAAAAATAAGACCTAGTTGGACAATCAGCTCTAATGCCTCTTTTGGAGAAAAAATTAATATAAGACCCGGTCTTTATTTTACTATAAGTAAAATAAAGACCGGGTCTTATATAATATGATATAATGTAATGTAATGTAATGTAATATAATACAATACCATACCATACCATACCATACCATACCATACCATACCATACCATACCATACCATACAATACAATATAATATTGGGTATAATATAATATAGTACGACTGGGTCTTACATTAATTTTGCTCCAAAAGATGCATTAGAGCTGATTGTCAGGCTAGGTCTTATTTTCAGGGAAACACAATATATATCACATGATGTGTTCACCACCCAGAGTCAGTTCTCTTTCCATCACCATATAACAAATTTAAATTAAAAAATAAAAACAAAAGATTTTCTTTCCCTGAATGTTTGGGCTAAAAATGTGAGTGCACATTATACATGGCAAAATATGGTAATCTGGCCAGAGAAAGTTGAAGGGTGGTGAAGGAGAGCAAGGGAAGAAAGACAGGTAAGTTAAGGCCAGATTGTGAAGGGTTCTGAATGAAGGTCTAAGGAATTCAGATGTGAGTCTGAGCAATGGAAAAGTTAGATGGTTTTTCACAGCTGAGAATCAAGGTCAGAGCTACACTTTGTGGAGATCAACTTGGGATTTCAGTGGGTAGCATAGCTTGAGACTCCTATGGTCTAGCACTCTCCTTGCATAATAAAAATAAATGAAAAATGTCTAACTATTACATTGTTTTGTGCACCGGAAACTAAAAAAAAAAAAAAAAAAAAAAATTAAAACTGAAAAAAAAAAAAAGAAAAGAAAGGAATGGACCATAGTAAAGAATCTTGCATTTCAGGGGGAAAGACCAGAAATACAAACAGTTACAAGTAAGTGCCAGGATTCAATAATAAATTGTATGGTAACAATAATTGTCATTGAACTTTATAGTCTACAAATCACTCTCACAGTAGTTATCTCAACGCCTCAATAAATACTTCCTGAATGAATGAACAGTCAACTCTCTGAGGTGAATAGGAAAGGTAAGGAATCTGAGAATTGAAGTCACATGGGCAGTGAGTGCTGATCTGAGACTCAAATAAGATCTCATGGTACTTAATCTTCTGCTTTTTGTGGATTGATATGCAGAACTTAAAAGAAAAAGACATATCATTGACTTCCTCTGCTTTTAGGTTCACTAAGTACTACTGAGAGAAGAAAGAGCAAAGATAGATTATGCTAGGCTGTTAGCCCATGAGTAATAGTTAAATATTTCTGTGAATGAAGCATTCCTTAAATGGATATTTAATGATCAAGGAGTGTGACTACTAATGGAGGGGACAAAAGTCTATGCCCCATCAAAGATTTGGGACATAAATGGGACCATTTCTCAGCCCTTTTGGCAACTGTGGGAGCCACCCAAGAGCCTTTGAATAAATTGACTTTCTGCTTAAATCAGCCCAAAGTGATTTGGGCTACTAAGAACCTTAATTCATACAGTAATTTTAGTAAATAGACGCAAAGTTTCTGTACCTAGTCAACTATGAGGACCCAAAGCAGAGTCCTCACTCATCACATGCTATGTAACCTTGGACATGTCAGTTTACCCAAATGAGCACATTTTATATCTATAAAATTGCAGAAATAATTTGTATCCCATCCACTTTTAGGTAAATGGGTGATCTAGGTAAACAGTACCTTTCATTCCTATAACAAACCACTTTAATTTTTTTAAATTAAGGTTTATTGGGGTGACAATTGTTAGTAAAGTTACATAGACTTCAGGTGTACAATTCTGTATTACATCATCTATAAATCCCATTGTGTGCTCACTACCCAGAGTCAGTTCTCCTTCCAGCACCATATATTTGATCCCTTTTATCCTAATCTACCACCTCCCTCCCGCCTTACCCTCTGGTAACCACTAAACTATTGTCTGTGTCTATGAATTTTTTTTTCCTCATTTCAAACCACTTTACATTTGACAGAGTGATTTTATGTGCATTTACTTATTTTTTATCAATCAAGTAAATGCACATAAAATTACTCTGTCAAATGTAAAGTGGTTTGTTATAGAAATGAAAGGTACAGTTTACCCAGAATATGATAATTCTTATATTCTGCTATCATCTTCTGTACTTTCAAGACACAATGGCTCAACACTGTTCAAGAAAATTCTCTCTCTTTATTCCTCCCAGTTTCTCCGGGGACTAGGAAGCCCCAGGAAACTACTCAGCCAGTTCTCTGTGTGATGGACAAGCCAAAGTATTCCCGGAGGTTAAAACTCAATATAGAAGAACATCAGCAGCTGGGGAACAGGGAGCAAAAAACATACCCCTCAACAGTCTGTTCCCAGCATGTCAGAAGATAGGCCAATGAGCCTGAGTGCATGGGTAGGGCAGTGAAATTCGTGACCACCCTACTCATGTCATGAAGGGAAGACACTCACTTCTCTTTAGGAAATCCTCCCAGTTCATCTTCTCTCCTGAGGGTTACAACTTCCTGCTCTTCATTTGTGACAAATGACCAGGATTGTTCAAGTTGAAACCATGTCCTGGATATATTTATGGTATGTAGAGTTCAAGTTATTCTGTGGGTAAGTGACACTTGCATTGGCTTTTGGCCACACTGAGAAACGTGGAAACTAGGCATCCAAGTTGATTGGCAAGAGTTCCAAATTGTATAAGCACCCAGGCTGTGATATGACAGAAGGCTGTTTTATTGAAAGGAATAAAAAGACCACAAACATTTTGTGTCTGGAACTGGTAAATGACAATTACCTCAGGTCTCATAGTGACCCAAAATGTTGCTTGGAGAGGCTAGACATTTGAAAGTTGTTTTTATGAGCTAGTATTTAGGTCTTAGTTTTTCACTGCTGTTCATTCCACCAAATGTTAAATGACCATCTAGCAGGAAGTAGGCCCTAATGAGCTGCAGAAGAAGAATACACAGTCTTGTCTTCCTGAGATTTATGACATGGAGGATTATCTTCTGTTCGTGTGAAAGTTCCACTGAGTTAGTCTGACCTTATTTCTACCTGAGCGGTGGAGATTACTCCATCACCATGTGCATTTCCTGCGATTGTCTCCACTTTCAGGTGGTTGCTTTTGTTTGTTCATCTTGGAGTCCCACATAGTCATAACAATGAGCCTACATAGGAACCCCTGCAGGGATTTTCCAAATCTTTCATTGCACTTCAGGATTTTAACACAGTTAACAAAGGCTGAGGCTTTCTATCGCCTTTATGCCACTGTAGCTTTGTGACACCCAACCATACTGGTGTCTCTCTTGAGAAAGCTTGCTTGTTTGCTGCATTTATTTCTGAAAACTTTTGGCTTTCTTATTGGTTTATTTTGCACTAGAGTGACCTTGAGTAAATACATTCTTTATTTGTTTAATTTGTCAAAGAGGAATGGGACCATTTCATTTGTAAATTCTGTCCGTTCTAACCTTCAAAATATATCCTGACTCTGAGCACTTTTATCTCTTTCATGCACCATCTTTCCTAGAAAACAGCACTCATCTCCTATGTCTTTCCTATTCTCCTGCTCCCTTACTACGTCACTCTATGCTCCACAGAGCAGCCAGAGGCATGTAAAAAACAAACCAGATCGTGTCACTTCCCTGCCATCAGTCCTTCAATAGCTTCAGAGTCATACTGAAGCCTTCTGGGGCTGTGGGGTCTAAGAGGATTGGTGATAGGAAATGAGGTGAGAAAGTCAACGCGGAGCCAGGCGTGGGAAGCCTCACTTCCTCCCACTAGAGTCTCACCCTCTGCTGGCCTGGCTATAACTTCAGTAAGCTAAGTCAGCTTCCCTTCAGGAATTTTGAGCTTACGTTTCCCTGTACCTGGAACTCTCGTTCCCCATAAATCTCAGGTTTTCTCACTTCATTTCACTCTGAGCAAATGTCACTTTCTCAGACAGACATTTGCCCACCTCTGATCTAAATATCACCTCCCCACTGCCACCACCTCTATCCTCTTATTCTGTGGTGTTGCTTCATAGAACTTAAGACTGTCTGACATAATGGAATCCATTTATTGATTTGTTTCCTCCACTAGAATGTAAGCTCCATGAAGGCAGGGACATTATTGTGTTCACTATTGAACATACTATTGAACTCACTATTGTTCACTATAGAACTGGGACTGGCATGAACAGGGTGTCCCATAAATATTTATTGAATGAATGAATCATATTTCATCCTTACCAAAAATTATAAAATATTCTTAATCTCGATTAGCAGAAAAGGAACCTGAGGTTCATAAAGGTTAAATTATTTGCAGTTCATTATGGAACAGATCTAAAGTATAGATTCAATGCCTCCTGATGTCAAAGGCCTTGCTCATCTCTCCACAGTTCTTTTCATGTACATTCTTTGAGCTAGCTCTTTGGGTGAATAGTTTGGACATATATTCAACAAATATTTATTAAAGAACAGATTTTAAATGTATTTGAGAAAAAAAAAATGTCTATCAAATTCATCCCAAGTTGGCACATGGATGGATCTTGAGATTATTATGCTAAGTGAAATAAGTCAGACAGAAAAAGTCAAGAACCATATGATTTCATTGATATGTGGTATATAAAATGGAAAGCAAAAAAGGAACAAGACAAACAAATAAACAAAAACTCATAGACACAGATAATAGTTTAGTGTTTACCAGACAGTAAGGATGGAGGAGGCTGATAGATGAGGGTAAAGGGGATCCAATATATGGTGATGGAAGGAGAACTGACTCTGGGTGGTGAACACACAGTGGGATTTATAGATGATGTATTACAGAATTGGACACTTGAAACCTATGTAACTTTACTAACCATTGTCGCTCCGGTAAACTTTAATTTAAAAAAAAATTCATCCTATCATTTAAAATGTAAAGAAAAGAAGTAACTTTCACAAATCACCAGCATCTTTCATGGAATTTCTTCAGGATCATGGAGACCAGGAGCCCTGTGTTAGCAGCCAGACTCTCTCCTTAGCTGCATATCCCTCCTCCTGTGCTGGTCTCACCTTTCACTGCCCAGTGCTCCTGCCCTAAACCACAGTCCTGTATCATAATTAGAAGTGGATATTTTAAGATAAAAGCTGTACTTAGCAAATAAAGAAACATATTTGCTCTAAGTTTAATTAAATAAGTCTGGGCAGCCTTTTTGCAATATGGAAATTAACTGTCAAATTTATGTTAATATGATCTCAGAGAATGAAGCTGCTATAAAAAGTTTCTCCCCTCACCCCTCGCTTAAGCGCCTCATGTTGCCTTATTGAAGTTTCTTTAAATTGGTAGTGTCTTATTAAAATATCAGCAGGTCAGTTTTGCAAGAACAAGGCAGTTAAAAATATCTAACAAATTCCAAATGTTAGTTTAGAGACATCACTACAAAGAAACGGAAATCATACCTATTATAGAGAGAGAAACGTGTCACAATGGTTGAGTTTTCAGTATCTCTTTGGAATCATTCAATGCCAAGCTGTCCTTTATCTGATTAACACAGGATTATAAAGATATTCTAAGCACTCTCAGTATAATACAAAGAGCCTTTCATTTCTATGAGTATGCCCCTCTCTTTTTTTTTTTTTTTTGCATGTGAAAAAGATGTGCCACCCAAATTTTTTTATTTTGTGATTTAAGGAAAAAATGCTAACAGTTTGAATCATGAATCCTGTTGTGGGGACTGAGTTAATTAAAAACCTGATGTATACATACAGCTGATCCTACTCATCCTAATGAAGAACATTAATTCTAGGACATGTGTGGCTGTAGTCACATTGCTACAAATTACTGGACTCTTTCCTTTATCTGTTTCCAAGAAAGTCTCCCCCTGTTAGTTAGGAAAAAAGAAAAATATGATGCCTTAGTTCTGGGCAGCATAAATTACATGCATCAATCAGAGAAAGCTTAAATTAAAATACACATTTGGCAAACAAATATGAATATGTTGATCTCATCTGTGAATCAAAATGACTTAGTGCCAGTGCTGACCCCCCACTATTCAACAGGAAGGTCACCGTGAGCAGCTTCTTTATCGTTAAGAAATGTTTTTGTGTCTTTTAAGGATGTAATTTTATATGTGCCCTAATGCTCAATCTAATGAGTGATTCCTATGTACAGAGACTGATTTATTTTATAAAGAAAATACAGGCTCGTTTTTATTTATGTAATCCAAAACAGATAGCCAAATTAAAATGTGTGTGTATGTGGTGGTGGGGATGCAGTGGTTTATGGTTCTCGGGCTGAGGATTCTCCAATGTGTTTATGGTATTTTCTAATCTAGCAGAATACTATTTGTGAAATGGAATGCTACACCTTTCTGATATTGAGTGGTCATAAATCAGTCTATTCTTATTACCTACTGCCTGCATTCTTGGGGCAGAGATAACTGCTTGAGAGATGCCCATTACATGGCAAACCTTAAGTAGAGATGATCTTGGGTCCTTCAGGTTGCCATTTCTTGAAAATATCTGTAGGCGAAGCAGGCAGATTGAGTAAGGCAGTGATCTCCCTGGACAGAAATGTGTTTTATGTTGTGACATTTATTGTGAATATTCATGCTGTATTTTCTCACTAAGAAGTCATTCTCATAACTACAAGCCAGTATGACGAACCTGTCCATATTAAAGGGCAGGGTATCGGGGTATGTTACACGTGCCTTTTTTGGTTGCAACTCAATACCGAGGACTCTGACAATTAAATGAAAGGAGGCAAATAACAAGACTAAGATAAGACTGCACAAGACGCACACTTCAGTCCACGAAACTCAACTCAGGAACTTGTTAAGTTACAGATTCCCCGGCCTCCCTCCCCCAATTTCCAATTCAGAAGGTCTGGAATGAGACATGGTATCTACATTTCTCATGAGTTTGCCCAGTACTTCTTATTGAATGTTACTCAGAGCAAACTTTGAGAAAGACTACTGGAAAGATAACTGAGGGAAAAGATGACAAAGTGATACATAATTAGTTTGCTTCTGTCAGTTAGACAAAAGATTCTATCAAGAGCGTAAATTCCAAGTTGGGATGAGCGATTTGTGCACAAATTGTCACTGTAGACAGCAGGGTCCCCAGGGGATGTATTATGACACTTGTTTTACGTGGAGGTTATTATTATTTTTTTTTTTTGGAGGAGGAAGACAGGAAATAAGTGAGATCAGAGAAGGGAGCTGCCCAGGATAAGGCACCTTTTATCTACAACTGCCAAACTTCCCAGATTTTTTAGCGAATTCCAATTTGAAATATTCAGTTCCATTATTCCTATCTGTACCGTGTGTACCAATTTTTGATTTAGGAAATATGATTGCTGTGTTTCTTGGGTAAATTCTCACACTGTGTTTTACATTCTAGGGTACTAATAAATAAGTAGGGAAGCTGCCAGAAGGAAGAAATCCACTCAGGTAGGGTGAAAGAATTATCGCTATGTAGTACCTATTTTGGAGGATATAGGGACAAGAGTTCTGTCTGTTACTCTTATGAGAAACACTGAAGTCTTCAGAAATCTAAAAGGATGTGACGAAAAAGATATTTGAGGAATATTGTGTCTTAGGGAGAAAAGCAGCAAACAAAATCTAAGTCAATTGTGCATAGAGCCATGTTGATTGTTAAGATGGCCAAGATGAATGGGTTGGTTGTGCTGCAGTCTGTTCATTTGGCTCAGATAGGCACTGCCAAGAGTAACTTGGGTACAATTTTGCTCTGTGCTAATTAGAGTTGGTCAAATGATCCTCTGATGAATTTCCTCCCCTAGACAGAATTTGAGAGGATATATAACAACAAAGTAATTATCGGGGGTGCCAATTATCCATAGGGGCATCATCTACACTAGATCAGGGGATGTAGAACCTGGTCTCAACTTTTTAGAAATTTTGCTCCCCAACTAATGCAACCCCATTAAAAGTCCTCTTTTTAGTGGGCACATAACCAATAGTGCATATGCTGATAGCATTTTCACGTACAAATCTGATAGTTAGGCACACCATTACCCAATTTACACATGCAAATGCAGTAATTGTGTGCACTGGGTGCTCAGAGAAACCTGGCACACACCCAAAATGGAGGCCTTTTCAAAGCGTGACCAACCCATCAAATTCCTCTTCCACAGCAACTCATGGTACTGTCTTACCTCTATTATACAAAATTCTGGGGGATTCTGGGAGAAAGGATATATGCTTTGTGGATTTCCCTGAATGACTGGAACTTTTTATCTCTATTTGATTTGAACATGTCTTAAGTTCTCTTTTTCTTCCATTAAATGACTGTAGACTTTTTCTCCGTAGTAATTCACCATTTCATTTCTCTGCTTTAAAAATCAACTCTAATTAGAAAGTACAAATTCTCTCATTATGATTTATTCCCATCTAGAATTTGAGATGAGAATGGTTATGAATTGTTGTAATAAATGATTTGTACTTTTAAAAGAATGGAGATTACTGTTTACAGCTATGTGCACATGAGTTTACTCCAAGATGCATCTGATTATTCTAATTTACTAAGCTGCTGCAGAAGCAGCCATTAACTATTTCCTGTTTCTTTGTTTATGTATTTCAAATATCCTGGGGCCTCTTGACTATGTAGGCAGTACAATGCAGGCAAAATAATTTAAGAAATATAAATAAGATTAAGTGTATTTGCTTTGCTAGTGTTTCTCAGAGAGCAAAAGTCTAAAAATCTGACATTGATCATGGCAAGAGTTTTAGATTAACCAACGGTAGCAGAAAAATCACGAGAGGAAATATTACAAAAAGTAAAGAAATAAGGGATATTTCAGTATTTTGTTAATCTATTGTCATTTTTAAGACATGAGTAAATTAAAAATAGGTTCAGCTAACGAGTGTTTGTGTCTGTTGCTTATTTAGAAATTGTACAAGCTTCCAAAAATTATTTATTACTTATTATGATTAACAATCATTTGTCTAAGGTCTTAAATTTAGTTAAGAAAATAACTGATTTTATTTAACACATTAAATCGTATGATTTGGAGGTTTGTAAGAATTTTATAAAATGAATCCTTTAAAAAATTATTCATCATTATCATTCCATTTAGTTGAATAAAATTTTATACATATAATTTTTAAATTTAAACAAATCATGGAAACACTGATACTCTACTTAATTCACCAAACTAATGTAGGATATTTAGGAAGGTAAAATCATGAGAAATTTACTGTGGTGACATAATTCTGAATCAGTAAACTAATTTTTAAAGTATTTGAATCATGCTAAAACATATCTTTTATCTTAGAATTAAAGTCTTTTCTTCTTATCTTGTGACTACAGTTACAAAGGCTACTATGTAAATATGTATAAAGAGAAATACAAAACCAAATGCAAAAAGAAACAGTTTAATAACTAATTTTTCCTTTCTTTTGGACATTTTAGACCACAGTCCTTTGGACATTTTAGGCTATATTCTTGAGTGGGCACTTAACTGAATGATTTTGTAAAATCTGTTAGTTTTTAATGTTTCTGGAGGGAGAAAAAAAGAAGAGGAATAGAAAAAATAAGAGGGAGTCAGCTTCATAAAAATATGAAACTATTGCTCACAAAATTATATGTCATTATTGCCTATATAGAAAAAAATTATAAAGAATCAATAAAAAGACTCCTTGAACTAATAAGCAATTACAGCAAGGTTGCAAGATAGAAGATTAATATACAAAAGCAATTATATTTCCTTTGCAAGAAAAGCAAAGAAAGTTTAAATGTAGAAAAACTTCCTAATGCACATACAGACAAAAGAGAGTAGCGCATAACTGATTTGGACATAGCTTGGGCTCTTGACAACTTTACTAACACTTACAACTAAAAAGCCAGCATTTATTAATTTCTGAAATAGACAACAAAGTAAAAAACCCATATAGAAGGGTATGTCTCCTCTGTTAAACAAATTAATCTTTTAGACAAACAAGACAACTTTCTCATGAGGGTGTCTTTGCTTTTTGTTTTAAACTAATCTCAATTTAATAATTTTTGGGGGGGAGTCAAAAACTCCCTGAAGTGGCCATCGAAATTCCCTGGTGCTACTTTGCCCCTCAGAGAGAGAAATATACCAGTTAGCATCATCATGAGGAAACATGAAGGAAACAGGTGTTTGACCTGGAAGAGGCAGAATTTTAGACTGAAAGGACCCCATCAGAACTGCAAAGGTTCAAATGGTCATGCTGTGAACCCTCTGTCTCCAGAGTTTGACCAAAGGCCTGATCAGGGGCTGGACAAAACCTGATTCTACATTCTTGAAACTATAAAAGCAGTTCTCAGGGATACAAAGATAAGACAGGAAAAAGCCTCCAGAAAGTTTTGTGATGGTGATTGATCAAAGGCAAAGTTTTCCCAATGGTCTCTGATTTGAAGAAACCGTCTGAAATCCTCAGATCCTAGGGACAGCTCAAGGACATATTTTTCAGCCATGTGCCAACCTTCTCCCCTACAGATTATTTCCCTTTTAGTAAGCACCACCCAAAACAGTCAACGAGCAAACAGACCATAGGAGCAGGTGTCAGATAGCTAGAAAATAATTTCCCCAGGGAATAATATAAATCTGATCAGATAATAAAAATAATAGCAAAAAGTCACTAGGGACCCATTCCTAAGAAAACTACATAAACTCATTGAAAGACTTCAATGAATAGCAGAACTCAACTTAGTTTGAGCATTTCCAAGCCATGGGCAGGTTGACACTTCAAACAGGTAGAGACACAAAGCGTCTTAGATGTGCACACTGTTACCGATCTTAGGGTCCTAGTCTAAAATCCTTTAGACGATTCTCAGTGGAAACTCCATCTCACTTCACTAACATTTTCTAGTGTAAGTAAAGTACCATGCTTGGTATTTGAGATAGCAGGTCTCAAACACAGAAGATGGAATTTTCTCCCTATAGCAGTTTGCAATCCAACTGGAAAACACAAACACACACACACACATCATATTAAGTGTTACCATGATTGTGATTTGAAGTTGACTCTTCTTGGTGGACCATGTTGCAAGTGAGCATAACCTTGCACTCCGTGAACACGGCACAGGTGTTTCTCAGCATTGAACGCAAGGTTTTGTACATAGTGAGTGGTCCTCAAACAGCTGTGGGCCTGATGTGATGCGGCTGACAAATACGCAGCTGACAACTACAGTTACGAAATACTGATGTTATGTTCTTTTTCTTCTTACTATTTAAATGTATTTGCTGAAATTATTCATATCCTACTTTAGGACTTTTATCTCTATCTACCCCTAAGAAATCCTAGCTGAAAGTTCGTTAAATAAATAAAATATTGCCAAGCCACACAAGTTCTGTGAAGACCCAGAGAGAGATTATTTTGTTCATTGAGCTCTAGCCCAGAGGGGCGGTAACTCACACCTTCTTATCCACTATAATTCTCCTAGGTAGGTACTGTTACCCATTCGGTGCTTGGATGCAAGTTTCTCTCATGGAAGTGTAACCAGAGAATGAAGTTGCTATGTCAGACTCAAAGTGTACAGTCTCTCTTCAGAGATTTCAGTTGGTTCATTTTCATTTTGACAAATCCATCAGGGAAAACAAAGGTAATGGAACAAAAGAAACGGAATTGTGTTTTTTAAAAATAACCCCAATGGGACTCACACTGTGGTAGAGATGTTCAAGGCCAATAGAGCACAAATGGCAGAGTTATTTTCCCATCTTGAGACTGAGACATGATGTGCCATTGGGGCATACTTGAGCAGAAAGAAACAGTAAATGAGGCTCACTAGAATGAACAGGTAGATGATTCTGGAGGTTCTACTAAGTGAGCAAAGAAAGCATCCAAGGCAAGCTTAGTAGTAATTCATTCAACAGTAGCACTGCATTTGTAAAAATGGCAGCAAAGTCACAACAACAGGGAAGTGTGTCCCATGGATAAGAATCGTAGGAGACAGTCACCACCTGGATTACCATCGATAGCAGGCTCCAGTCACTCAATGAGTGCTCAAAGACCGTCCTGAGATGTTGAAACAAAAGTGAGACCAGAGCTGCAAGCCTCTCCATTGGGAAACTGCAGGTGAGGAGAGCTGGGACTCAAAAGGTGGTGGGAAGACTACTGGTCAGCATGGGATACATTGATTTGGTGGCTGCTCTCTATTCCACTGGGGAGAACTTATTTGCACATCAAGATTGCCTATGGAACCAGGCAGAGCTGCATGTTCTAATTGTGAGGCAGAAGCCTGGGAAATAAGGTAGGGACTGACCTGATGGAGGTCATGTAGCTGGAATGCCACCCCCCTATTAAGAAAGACCTAACTTCTATGCATGCACTGCCTCCCATCCCTACCTCTGCCCAAATAGCACCACCAGTCTTATGTGAACAAAAGGAGAACACAGAATTATGTCATTATTGTTTAAGATCTTCAGAGTTCAAAAACATACTCCTATGATACTCATCTCCTTTAAAACATGTATCCTAAAGGGTAGAGGTTGATTTCTCTATTTCTACAGTATTAATCACGTCCTTTAGACCAAATAGTTGTTAGAGATTAGTCACACTGTAGAACCAGTTGGTCTTGAGACTCAAGACCTTAAGTTTGAAGTCAAGCTTTTCTACTTATTTTCTGATGTTTAGTAAGTTACCCAATATCTAAGCAGATAGTGAACAAGAGACACTGAGATCAACAGAGCTGGTAGTAAAATGAAATATAAGATTTAAGCATTTCACATAGTTATAAGCTGTTAGGTACATTGTGCCCTATCCATAAGCTGCAAAGCTTTCCTGATTAATCTACTGGACCTATGAAAATCAGGTAATCCAGGTATCCCATAGAGTGTTGATTTTATAATACCTTCATTTATCATTGGCAGTGAGCTGCAACAGCAATCTGAGAAATGTCTTATTCTTCCCCGTTAATCCCCCATTGACCCCTGATAAGATGGTGATACCAAATGGAAAAGACCTTGATTTTGGTGTCAGGTGTATCCAGATTTGAAATCTTGTTCTGCCTTTTCCTAACTGTGCAAATTTGGACAAGAAATTTGATCTCTTTAAATGTGCATTTCTTTTCCTGTTGAAGATAAATGAAAAGAGCTATTTGACAGAGTTGCTATAAAGATTAGAAACGATTTATGTATAATGCCTAGCACACAGAGTAGATGCTTCGTAAATGTAACTTAGTAAAAGGAAGAGAAAAAAGCATAGAATAGAAGAAAATGGGATTGGGTCTTCCCACTTAGCAGTTTAGAGAATTTAAGCTAATTGAACCTCAGTGTACTTATCTTTAAAAATGGAAATAATAATAGCTACCTTACAGGCTTTTATTTTCATTTACACCACGTGCCATAGAGTCCGTCACATAGTGGTTACTAAATAAATGATCATTATCACTGGCATTATTAATAATATATTAAGCTTCCTAATAGTAGCTCAGGTGGAAAATATTTACAGTGACTTGCTGGTTAAAAAATGAGTTTACCCTATTTTATTGCCCTTATTTGACTTTATTTCTCTATTTTGGTTTTCTCATTTCATCATCTTACAGATTAAATAAATATCAAATGGAGAGCTGAAAATTATTTTAAAAAATTATGTTGAGTCCAAATTGCAGACATCTATTAGTAAATTATGCTAAATAGATACGATTCTGATTTCTTATTTGCCTAAAAAAAAATAAGATTGTGTTTTGGCTTCAGAAAGCAAGATCCCGCAGTTGAGACAGGACAGAAATAGCCTTTAAATCAAAATGAAATGAATAGTCTTGCAAAGGGGGAAAAAAGGGAGTTTTTCATGAGTCCCTGGAAACCAGCAAAAAAGCGTCAGAACTGTTGTTTTCAGTAATAATCGTGATTACTTGGTTAAAATATCCCATACGAGGAGATTTCTATGTTTCTGGTGCCTCTACAAGGAAAATTAAAACAGAACACACAGCATTGGGGCCAATTTGTTTCCAAGGAAGTCAATTATTAATACAGTATTTAGTATTTAATGAACTAAGCCTATGTATGTGAAATGCTGGAAGGAGATCTTCATACCAGCGGAGAACAGGTGTTGATATAAGCTTTGCCCGTATGTTTACCAGCTGATTAGTACCCATTAAAATGATAATAATCTAATAAAAATTACTTTATATCCAGTGAAAGTAGAAAGTCCCCTGTGTGTTGGAAAATGATTTTTATTTCTATTGCCACAGCAGTGATAGGATTGAAATAACAAGAGTCCACACCCAAGGCAGCCTAAATATTCTGAATTTCTATACCTAACAGTTTTCTCCTTTGGTGTCCCTTTCTCCACAGGTTGTCTCACGCAGTCAGGACAGTTTGCTTTTTGTCATGGCTACAAGGGAAGGGCAAGCAGATATCCACTCGCCAACATCCTTTTTGACACTGGGAAAAGAAGTCAGATCCTCAGTAAATGAGGCTGTTTTGTCAGCCTTAGGAGGCTAGATGAAGCTCTGGGTATCCTGAAGGCCATCCTGGGTTTGGTTTGTCCCAGAGAGCCCTGAGTAGTTGCCAAGGAAACTCTGAATAGGCAATTTCCTGGGAAATCCCTCATTTCAGGCTAGCCATAGTCAAAATTATGAGGAATATGAAGTCACATCATCCCCAGCCTCAGAATTCTGATGATTTCTCATGACACACTCTTCTCATTCTGTCTCCACTGAACCCAGCATACTTTACTTTTGCTTTCCTACCAAAAGCTGAGCTCAATAAATTTTGAGGAATTTAGTTACACTGTAGGGTAGAGATTAAAAACCAAGGGCTATTTGCAGGGTGACCAGGATCAAATCTCTCCAAGCTGACGAATTAACTGTTTCGTGAAGAAAATGTGGGCATGTGGCCAAGCATAGGCAACACAGGCTGATATGCGTTCATTGATCTGTAAAGGTTCCAGGGCCCAAATTACTACACAATAGAGTATATGTCATTATTTTTATTGACTTCTTCCCAAAAGTGTTGATGGAATCAATTTCTACTGAAAGAATAACTTTTGGAGGTAGAAATAAATTATTTTAATTGGTTTATTTTAATAGAGATGAGGACTGTATGGAAATTTAGAGTATGGGAAGGAGGCATAAGGAGAAAAACCAGATGATTTCTGGAAATAAGGATTGTGTAGAAACTGTGAAAAAGAAAGAAGCATCTCAGTACTAATGCAAAAGTCTGTACTTTGTTTATGCATTCTGCAACACTGAGATTGTGCAATATTTTAAATTTCTTAATACTTCTAATTAACATGAGGCCAGAATGATTTAAGGACAGTTTTGGTAAATAGAAAGTTCCACATTTAAAACAAAAAAATCTAATTGATTGGGGCAAAGTAGGGTTCTTTTTAAAGGAGACTTGGGCTAAGCCCCAGATGAAGGCAAAGAGTAGACAGGCTATGGAAGGGGAAGGTCAGCAGAATTGAGCATGGACCTATCCCCTGCTTTTCTGGGCTGCTACAGGAAACAGACTTGAAGAAAGAGGTCATGAGGTCACTTGAGGCCCTGGAGTTCAAGGTAGCCAGGCAAAAATCTCAAGGGCTCAGACTCTCTTTCACAAATAACACATTGTGAATTGGTTCCTGTATGTGTATGGACTTGTGTTGTAACACAGTCACCAGGCTGACAGAAAAGCATCACTGTTATTTCTATGAAGGAAACTTGGGAACTTTATGTTCTTTCTTTGCCATGACGGGTGACTTAACGTTCAGTGAAAACCTCTTGTTCTAGTCAGTGGCCTTGAAAAATTGAATTGGGAACCAAAAAAACTGTAAGTTGGCCACTTTAGAAAGTGTGACTAATGACTCTTTTGTATCCATGTGTCTTTATCTTTAGCACACAGGATAGTGAGTTGGCACTGAATTAATAGTTCTTAGAATAAACTTTCACCTGACCTCAGGAGAGCCGCCTGAGCAGGAGGAGGATGAAATCTGGGATTACAATAACAGGAACTGTAATATAAAATTTGATCTTATCTTTTCAGCACACAACAAATACAAGTCTCAACTTTTATCACTATTTTATGGTTTATTCAGCAAAGTCACACAAGTAAGCCTCCAAAAGATCTGCCTATTCTTATTTATCGGTCTAACACATCTGGGTAAAAATACAATTACAATGGAATCTCCAAAATGAGCAAGAAGCCCCCAAATCTCATTCAAGATAGAATTTGTTTACCTTTCCTTAGGTAAATTTGGGAAAAGTATTTGGATTTAGTATATATAGATTGAACTTAGGGTACCTAAGGTTGTTTGGGGAAGTCATTTGAATAAGTCTTTTATGGATAACATATGGGAAGGAAGGAGAGGCTTTTATCAAGTCCCCAGGATATGCTGAAGTGATGGCTTCATTACTCCGTGAAAGGTCAGAGAAGGATGAGGAACAGGGAGCATCCCTGCAGACTGTGGGAGTTCTCCTTAAGTCCAGGAGAGGCAATGGGTCTGTGTTCTTCCTCAGTGTGCAGTAAGAGACCTGGCCAGGCGGCTATAAGTAAAACTTACAGGGTATATATGCTGCTTTACCCAAGGCCAATCTGCCCGTAGACTATTCCATGATTGGTTCATGAAGAAATACACAACTGTGAACCCTCGGAAGTAAACCCTTCTGGGACCCATACTGTTAACATAGTGACATGGCTGCCAGATCTTTTTGCCTTCAAAATGGATGGACACCACTTCTGATTTCTTGGATCTTAACACACCTGCCCAACTTTTGATCTTGTCCACTTCTTCTGTTCTGGCATCCTTTGTAGTTTTAGGTAAGCTCACTCGACTCCAGCCTCAGAATACAGCCATTCCTGAAGAAGAATTGTACAACAAAGAAGAGGTAGTACAACCTCTTCTTTGGCCCTGGCAGCCAGCTGGAGCTGTCACAGGTATTAGCACACAGACTATCATGATGGTGTGTCCTTTCTGTTAGAAGAGGTAGGCTGTCATCACAATTTTAGTGAAACTTAGAAGTCAGCTATCCCATCAACTAGGCTCCTTGGGGAAAAATGTTTTAGCCCTATGCAGTGTCCATAAAGAATCTACCAGCTCACAAATCAATAGTGAGCAATGTGAAATTTTCTGGGGATTTTCATCAGAGTCCAACAGTGAATTATTTAAAAATGCTCATGAGATATGTTTGTTTCCCTTTCATCTCTCTTGCTGGGACCCACAGGAATTTTCCTCTCTGTTCTTCCATCACATAGCACCCAGGCACCTTCCGCTGGGTTTCCATCTTCCCCTATTTACCATGAAATTACCAAGACCACTACCCTCTAGAAGGCAATGGTGAGTTATACAACAATAGCAACAAAACATTTCTATTACACCAGAACTAAATCTTTAAGGAGAGGTGACCGTTTCCATATACATGGTACTATTTACTCTTTTTTGCACCCTGGGAGCCAGGCATTATTCTCCATAGCTCATAAGGAAGGGAACTGAAATCTAGAAAGCTTCACAGTTAGTTTACAAAAAGGTGAAAGAAAAGCTAAGCCATATGACTCCAATTCAGGGTTATTTTTGTACCCTACAGAAACCAGGCACTCTTGGATACTTAACATCTAAGGGGAGGGAAGAGATTATTAGACTTCCATTATAATCCAAGTCATAAAAAGATAATAAATTTTGACCAGAATGAGTTTGGAAGCCTGGATTAATCCAACTGTCAGCTTTCCTGGAAAGGGTGTGTTCTGAGAAGGGAAGTGAATGAGCCAAAGGAAATCAGGGATTCGCGGTAGGAAAGAAAAATGAGAGCCCTCACACAGAGAATTTTTGTACAGCTTTCTTATTTTGCTCAACTCATTTTGTCAGCAGGGATTCTTTCTGACTATGAAACAAAGAAGTAAACCTTTTCTTGACAATAATATACATGTGCCATGAAAGAGACGAAGCAGAGGATTAAGGAAGAAACCCAGTTTTTTCACTGCCCTAAGGCATTACTCATTTTCCTGACACATTATGTTTTTAATTAAAATTGCATGTGAGTTAATTAAAATATTCACTCAGGCACTTTTTTTTTTCTTGTCTTACATGGGTTCCTTGTTACTGTTTAGTTTTTTGGTAAAACTCACTTTCATTTGGACTCTGCTGCCTTTATCAGCTGCAACTTTAACAAAGAGTCTGTACAGTAAGCTAACTTAAAAAAAATCTAATTTTAAAAACTCATCCTTAAGTGACAAGAAGGAAAGGAGGTGGCCAGGGATGGAATCATTATACCTCTTGCAGTCTTCCCTGATTATTTAATGAAAAACATGAAATTGGCATTGATAGAAAGTATATTAAAAGGGGGCCGTGTGATTTTTTTTTTTTGATTTTTTTTTTTTTTGCAATAGGTGTGTTCATCCATCCATAGTCCTTTGTTCTGGAAAGGATCATTGTTTATAGCCTTAGGTAAACTCACCTTTCTATGATTACAGCTAACTGATTAGCCTTTGGTAGTCATCTATTTAGTTCACTATGTCAAATGACAAGCCAGTAACCCTGAGAGGCAAAATCCCTATTGTAAATGTTGACATATGAGGTCTGACAATTAAGTTCACAAACTTGTTGCAACGACGTTGCTAACCTTTTTTGATATCAGAGGGATTATTCATTATGAATTTGTACCAACTGGACAAACAGTTAACCAAGTTTACTATTTGGAAGTGCTGAAAAGGCTGCGTGAAAAAGTTAGACGACCTGAAATTTTTGCCAACAATTCATGGCTCTTGCACCACGACAATACACCAGCTCACACGGCACTGTCTGTGAGGCAGTTTTTAGCCAGTAAACAAATAACTGTATTGGAACATCCTCCCTCCTCACCTGATCTGGCCCCCAATGACTTCTTTCTTTACCCAAAGGTAACAGAAATATTGAAAGGAAGACATTTTGATGACATTCAGGACATCGAGGGTAATACACCAACAGCTCTGATGGCCATTCCAGAAAAAGAGTTCCAAAATTGCTTTGAAGGGTGGACTAGGCACTGGAATTGGTACATAGCTTCCAAAAGGGAGTACTTCAAAGGTGACTGTAGTGATCTTCAGCAGTGAGGTATGTAGCACTTTTTCTAGGATGAGTTCGTGAACTTAATTATCTGACTTCGTAGAGACACAGAAACGCTGGTCACCAATAAGGTCGGTATTGGACCTGTGAGGACAAATACACTGGGACTGGAGGCCATGGTTGTTCATTTGCAAACAGGAAGTTTATTGAAAGGAAGAATAGGCAGGAAGAAGAAAAGATGGGTGCAGCTACATGACCTATGAGATAGACAAGAGCTTCAGTGTCTTCCCATCCTGCTTCCCATGTATATTGGCTGAATCCTTACTGTATTCCTGAGATGGCTTGTTTGTTTTTCTGTTTTACAATAAGTTCCTCTTATTCAGAGTAAGCTAGAATTAATTTTAGATGCTTGAAAACACTGAGCTCTGACTAAATTATCCATGCTTTAAAACTCCATCTATCCCTAAGCAGCCCTGATAGAGATAATATTAAAAAGCAAAATCATAGTATGAATAGTAAGAAACCAACTATTACAATTCAAGAACATATATGATGAAACTATATGGGCAAAGTTAAGTCTAGGAGTAGAAGAGTATGGTTTCCAACCACATTAGAACTCCTTTGTGAAGTTTGGGGGAAATCTTTTTTTTTCTTCCTTTTTTTTCATTTTTTCCCCATTTCCAATAATGTTTTATACCTCAAAAATGCATTAATGTTTCTGAGATACTAGTCTCTGGCTGACCTATCTGCTCAGTTTCCTCTCCTACCTGGATATGGGCTGCTATGTCCTTCTTCGCAAATCAGATTTCTGAAGTATCAGCATTAGCCCAGATAGGTGTGGTACTCACCCAAGTTTGACTTTGTGTCATGGCCGGACAATCCATTCATCCTCCAAACTCTTGAATTTTCTTCCCAGCTTAAATTCCATGGTATCACATTATAATTCCATCCCAACTCTTTATGGTAAAACCATGGTTAAGAGTTTAAATCCATATCTCTACCTAGCTCTAGCCTGTTTTCGAACAGCATATAAATGGAGAAAAACTTACAACTACTACAACTAGCCTTCCTTTAAATGTATCCTTGTGAGCCTCAGACACATCGGTAATGGTGCCTGGCAGCCATGCCATTTTCTCTAGTCCATCCATTCTCTCCTACACCACCTGTCTCTCCTCAACCTCCATATCCCCTCCTAAATGCACTCTTACTCTTGGAGCTTGTGGGAGTTCTCTTCTAATTGCTTCCATTTTTCTCAACGAAGTAGGAAGTAAATTCATCAGATGAGAGAGAGAATGGTAAGGATAGCAGCACATATTGGAGATTTGGGGCATGAATATATTTTCATACCTGCATTGTAACCTGCATATACTTGCAGATATTGTTTATATGGATGAACTGTCAATAGTCCTACTTACAGTCAACCTCTCCACTCATGTAGCAAGTAAATCATCCTTTCTACATAAGAATATTGCTCCAAATCTCTTGTGCCCCTACATTATCATTCTTCCCTTTCTTCTGCAGCTTCCTTATCAGTATAGCCTCTTACTGTTATTTCTCTCATCTTAAAATCTTTTCTTGATTCTTCTTTTCCCTTCAGTTACCATCCCTGTATTCTTCCCTTAATTGATGGACTCTTGGATGAAATTTACTGGATTAGTACTTCCTGTTCCTCTCTTCTTATTCTCTTGAATCAACTCTAGTCAGGCTTTGGCCCCCATACACTCCATCAAACTCTTCCTATCATGTCTCTAGTGGACTTAACATTTCTAAAATCAATGGTCAGTTTTTAGTCCTTATATACTTGACTAATCAGCAGCATTTAGCAGAGTTGAGCACTTCTTCCGCTCTGATACACTTTCATCATTTTGTTCCCAGGACATCAGACTCAATTTAACCATTTCACCAGATCCTCCTTTTCAATCTTCTTTGCTGCTTATTCTTTGTCTCCTTGACCTCTTAATTTTATGGTTCCTCAGGACTTAGTTCCTCTTATTATTATTTTCATCTACCCTGTCACCCCTGGTAATATCATCGAATCTCATGGTTTTAAATATAATTTCTATGTAAATGACTCCCAAATTTACAACTCTAGCTCAAACATTTCTCCTGAACTCCAGACTCCTATATTCACCTTTCTACTTGATATCTTCATTTGAATATCTATTGGGAATCTGATATTTTAATCTAAAACTCAACTCCTGCTATTCTTTCCATTACGCTGCCTTATCCAAACCCTTCCTATCTCATTGGAGGGCATCTCTATTCTTTCCATTTCTCAGCCCTAAACCTTTGAGTTATCTAAAATTCCTCTGTATCTTTCTTTCATGCTCATGATCATTATTTTATACAACTCTATGTCCTTCACCTTTAATATACAGAGGGTGCCAAAAAAAATGTATGAGCCTTTTAAGAAAGGACAAAAACTATTAAAACTGTAATATTCAACATACGAGGTTGGCCAATTAAGTTCGCAAACTCATCCCAGAAAAAGTGCTACATACCTCATTTATGAATAGCAGTACAGTCACCTTCGAAGTACTCCCCTTAGGAAGCTATGCACCGACGCCAACGCCTAGTCCACCCTTCAAAGCAATTTTGGAACTCTTTTTCTGGAATGGCCATCAGAGCTGTCATCGTATTACCCTTGATGTTCTGAGTGTCATCAAAATGTCTTCCTTTCAATATTTCCTTTATCTTCAGGTAAAGAAAGAAGTCATTGGGGGCCAGATCAGGTGAGTAGGGAGGGTGTTCCAATACAGTTATTTGTTTACTGGCTAAAAACTCCCTCACAGACAATGCCCTGTGAGCTGGTGCACTGTCGTAATGCAAGAGTCATGATGGCAAAAAGTTCAGGTCGCCTAATTTTTTCACTCAGCCTTTTCAGCACTTCCAAATAGTAAACTTGGTTAACTGTTTGTCCAGTTGGTACAAATTCATAATGAATAATCCCTCTGATATTAAAAAAGGTTAGCAACATCATTGCAACAAGTTTGCAAACGTAATTGACAGACCTCCTATACCTATAACAAAAGATGGATACAAGTCACATTTGACTTCTGCAATTACAAGAGGTGCTCAGAGTGGTTACCATCAGCATCCAGACACTTCTGATTATGGTGAATCTACTGCTTGAGCAACGTTGACCAGTGTTCTCTTGTATACATGTTTTTGGCTCCCCAGTTACTTATCCAGAATCTGATAACTGCTTCCTATCTCCATTGTCACCACACTTGCCCATTGATCAGGATTACTCCAAGAACCTAATAAGTGGTTTCCCTGGTTCCCTGTTGGTGTATCTACCATGGCTAACAAGGGTCTAACATAGCTCACTTAGTTCTAGATACAGTGACTTTGTTGATTCTTCAAAACTCCAAGAACTCTCCTGTGATCCCTCAGCTTTCCTCTCAGATATTCACATGCTAATTCCTTCACCTCACTTAAGTCATTGTTCCAAAGTCATATTTTTAGTATCTACCTTGACCACCTATTTAAAATTGCAATCTTCTGTATCCTCCTGAGGCCTCATAACCTGCTCTCATTTGTTTCCTAGAGTTTATCATCTTCTAACATGCTATTTACATTTTAATGAATTTTATTCTGTTTTTATTCTATTGATCTTTCCCACATATGTAAATGTATTCTCCCTCTAAAATTAGGGGTTTTGTAATTTTTTTGCATTAATATTTCCAAGTATCAAGAACAGTATTCCTGGCATCTAGTAGGTGCACAATCAATATTTGCTGGATAGTTGGTTGAATAAATGCTTCTAGGCTGAGGAGGCAGATCAAAGAGAGGGGAGGCAGAAATGACAATAATTTGCATGAATGAGTGTAAAAGAAAGAGCTCCAAAGATGTGAACAGGGATTCTCTTAAATCTGCCAAATACTAAGCTGTGACATCTATAAGGTGAGACTCCATGAAGCTGGGGAAACAACAAATACCAGGATAAGAACAATTACTTAAGAGCTGTAAATTACAAAGTACCCAAGATTACACGATTGTCCTGACCAATCAGAATGAAGAGATCTCCTTGAACACCAGGTACACTCAACAGAAACCCCACAAAAGTCATGCCTTAGGAGTAATGCCAAACTAGTTCATGAGGAAAGGCTACTCTTGACTTGCCTCAACAAAGCTTGAAAACAAGCCTTAAAAATATTAATCTAATCTATAAGTAAATTCATACCCTGGCAGACAATCTTAACAATCTTTAAAGGAACACAACAGAATCCAGACACAAAATTCAGACAACAAAAAGAAGACAACAAAATCCAAACACTGGATATTGTATCATTTATAATATTCAGCATTTAATTTTCAAACGTACTATACTTGGTAGTTACAAAATATTCACAGGGATGTAAAGTACAGCATAGAGAATACAGTCAATAATATTGTAATAACTATGTAGAGTGCCAGGTGGGTACTAGACTAATTGGGGGGTCATCTTATAAATTATATAAATGTCTAATGTCTAATTATATAAATGTCTATACCACACACCTGAAACTACTATAAAATAATACTGAATGTCAACTATAAATAAAAAATAAAAATAATTTTTAAAAATTCTCAAAGAGAAAGTATTATACTTGCAAAGAAGTAAGAAAATATGACCCATAACCATGAGAAAAATCAGCTAGTTCAAGGCAAAATGTGTGAAAAAGAAAAACTGGCTTTGGTGCTTTCTTCCTGCACATTCAGTGGAATTCTATATCTCAAAGACTCACCAGCTCCTAACCTATCTGTCAGCCTCATGGTGCTCAGAGCTCCACGCAGCAGTGTTCTCCCTTCTCTTTCTCTATATCTACCTAAACTCACTTGGTTTGTCTTTACATTATTCTTGTTTACATAGTTTCTCTCTCCTCTATCATTTGCTTCTAGCTAATCTGATAAACCAATGTATTATAATGAGAAAAGGTTAGAGTTACAAAGCTTCCCCACCCTTATTACTGTATGGAACTTGTTTCACCCCTCCATGGTATTGACATCTCACTCTAAATTGCAAAAACTTCACTTGAAAAAGTAAAGAGGTAATTAGGTAGAAAAGATCCTTTGAATGTTGTCAACTCATGGGATGACCTATTGATGTGATGTAGGTGGACACCTATTTTGAATTTCATATCTGGGGGCCCAACCAATCATGATTATTGTTATCAGGGCATAAGATCAGGGACGGATGAGCTGTGAAGGTGATGGACGTAAAAGCACCAAATGAATGGCCATATTTCCTTAATGTTATCCTGCCTTAAATTAAGATGTTAGGATTGTGGTGCTTGAGACTGATGTGAGGTAGACCTACCAAGAAGATACCAAGTGGCTCCTCATGGAAGATGAAGTGGGTAAGAGGTTCAAGGAGTTAGAGCCTGACAGGAAATCATCAGTACTGCTGAAGAAAAAAGGAGTAGAAAACTCTTCGATGAGCACTGGTTACTGTCTTGTTTACATTTTTTTAAAGACGTCCTGGCTATTTATACAGAGACACTCAGCCTCTATAGCTCAATCTTTCGACATCTTTGGAATGACCATTGTATTTGAAAATATTGATCGTTGTAACTAAACATTTTCCAAAATGTTTAGCTTAACCAGAAATATGTTAATATATTTCTTTCACGAAATCAGATAACTACCTAATTTTGCTGAAAAATTACTAAGGTTTCTTTAATTTTTAAAAATGATTTAAACTCAGCAGGCATCTCACCTCAGAAATAGCCAGGCATTATTTAATTTTAAAAGTGCTTCAGTGTGACATTTTAGGCATTTTGAAAAGTGCATAAAAGATAAGGTTACGTGACAGTAGGGCTATTTCAAAACATCGTTACACTGATAACTACTAGAGCCATTTCATTTGCATGAAACCATTTGATTATGGCATTGGAAATCAAGTGATATTGTGTTTGGAACCATTTGCGTATGCTATTTATTTTAGCATAATACATATTTATTGGTGTTTTATTCACAATATAAGTCACATGTTAATAACAGTTTAACGAGCTTTAGAGCATTGCCTTTTCACATGTTCAATAACAAGTTCATGAGTAATTCCACAAAGTACACATATCCAGGAAGGCCTCCTAATCATATTTACAAAGCAGCATTTCTTCCACAATTGAGCAGATCTGTGTATATGATACAGTCTGCTTTGTAAGGTTGCCAGATTTAGCAAATTAAAATACAGGACCCTAAGTTAAATTTGAATTTCAGGTAGACAATGAATACATTTTTTAGAATGTCTAATGCAGGATCAGGCACATATGTATACTGAAAAATTATTTATTGTTTATCTGAATTTTACATTTAATTTGGCACCCTGTATTTTATCTGGCAACTCTACGCCTTTGTGTTAGAAAGACAAACTTGGTACCTGCTTAAAAAAATATTCAACCACAGATATTTCAAGCTAGTATAAACCCTAGGGACATTTCAGTTCAGTAACAAGGCATTTACATGGCCTTAAGCTATCAACATCCCAACCCCCCCCAAGTCCCCCACCATTTGGATCTTGGATGTTGCTAGAGAGAGCTGGGTGGCACCCTTTCCCTTAAATTACACCTACTGAATTACATTGTGTGCGGGAGCCTATTTGGTATAAAGAGATTTAGATCCCAATATGTCATTAGCCCCACAGGAATGAAGCAATTAGTAAAAAAAAAAAAAAAAAAAAATAGTGATTGCCTGGGGTGGCCCAGCCCATCAGATTGGGTTGTAGGAAAACACAGTGGAGTCCCTGATGGGAAACTCACCATCAGTGTGGATGGAATCTGGCCTGATGATCTGGCCCCACACACAAAGTCAAGTTGAAAGAGCGGAGTGAATGCAAGTTCTAGATTGTCTTGACACACTTGCTGCTGGGCTGTGTGAATTTTCAAAATCTTCACTCATGGCAGCAAAGGCTGCATCCAGAATAGTGCCTTGCAGTGGCTTCTGCTTAGTGCTCAGCGGTACCCTCATGTTGCCACTAACAACTAAGCGATGGTGCTCATGGCAATTCAAGATGGGAGGCTAGACTAGACTTCACACCCTTTCTTCCCACACCCAACTTTGGGCCCCAGTGCTCATCCCCCTGTCTTATTTTCATGGAGAGTATGTGGAAGTGAGTTGTGAATGAAGAACACAACCAGATTCCATCTGCTTCACATCTGCATTGCGTGTCTAACTAGTGATGTTAATGCTGACTCTGAGCTACTGCCAGTGAATGAACAGCCCTGTGTGTCCAGGAGCTGTCAACACCGTCTACCTCTGTGTGTCATTTGTGGCTGATTCGTGTGCCTTTTGCCAACAGAGTTCATAAATTAAAGATTAACGGGAGAAAGAGGCAACCCATTGGGGACAAAGCATTAGTAGAGCAGGAGGTTTTTTGCTTTATGGAGCTGGAATAACCAAGAGGAATCATCGTTTCAGCTGACTTTGGTGTCTGGCTAAAGCCAGAGGCACTGACTGCAAGCACATGTGGTTCCACCCCGTCCTTCGCCACCCCCAGTGTCCCAGCAATCCTGCCCTCACCACACAAATTGTTACCAGTCTGGAAAACTGTAGTAGTTCTCCTTCTTCTTCCTTGTTCTTTGCTATTTTTAGAGAAATCTGAATAACCAACCTATTCCCCTCATTTATTATTCTTGATGAATGCTAAATTATTCTAATAGCATTGACTGTTCTATTCATTTATTATTTGAGGATGATTAGAAGTGAATAGCTATTATAAAGCCTCACCAGTTCCAAAAATTAGACCTTAGAATTTTGTTTCCTTTTGGCTCTGAGTAATTAATCTCTATTGCTTCCTCTAATTCTGTCATACACACACCTCTTCCTTCTTTTCTAGTCATGGTCTATTTTGACTCCAGAATCAGGATACCCAGTACTTAAAAGTTTATCCAGAGAGGTTATGAATGAGTCTCTGACATGCAATCTCCCTCAGGCATATGGGCTTTAAAATTATGTTTAAGTTCAATAAGGTCCCATAACTCACTCACAACCATGTTTTTTAAAGGTACGGAACACTACATAAGACATGGCTTAAAGACAACAGAGATACAAGCCAGTATAAATCACATTGCTATTTACAGAATAATAGACTGAGGTTCTAGCCTGAGAGCAAAATAAACATTTTTTTTATAACGAGGCTTGTGATAAAACCCTCCAATTTAAGCATCTGAGGCCATAAACCATCTTATTAGCTTATCTCCCTCCCTCTCCAAACATTCTACCCCCAAATCAAATTGGACGCATTGCTTTTTCTCAAATATGTCAGCTTTCCCATAGTCTAAATTTTCTGTTTTTCTTGGCCTGGAATATCTTTTCAGTTTCTCCACACCACTGCTATTGTTAAAATATAATTTTTCCATGAAGACTCATTTAAAATTCTTTCTTTAATCCCCTCATCTCAAAATATTTTATCCCTTCTATAATATTGCCTTCTTCCTCTGAAGGACTCTATTTACAATTGCCACTGCCATATATATGGACAAATTCAGATTTTATGGGGTATCATGCTTACAAAATTTGGGGGATCCTCTCCAGGAAAAAGAATATGAAATTACAAATACAAATGTAGGTCTAAAGAGAATGTTTTAGGGTGAAACCAGTGTAATGGTTGAGTAAGGCACTCCAAAAGTCTATCCCTACATAAGAGCAACAACCAAAAAAAACTGGAAAAAAATTGGCAGAATCAATTTTTTTAAAACTAACTAAAAGCTTGTAGTAGTAATCCAGGGAATGCTTATTCAAGAAAATGGCTGATTGTTGATTCTTTGTAAGAACAATGAGATTTGTGGCATTTTAATTTACTCTAGTCTCATCTCCAGTTCCCCAGATTAGTGGTAGACTTGAAAATAACAGCCCGCATTCCCAGTACTGGTTCTGGTGGAAGAAGAATGAAACTTATTTGGAAAGAGTTATTATTTGTTTGGATCAGTCTGGCTCAAAAAACTTGTCTTTATTTCACCTGTCTTAGAACATATCCAGTGCTAAATTTGCAATGGGTAGTGGGTGGAGGTAGGAGGCTGAGGTTGGTGCATTTGTTGTAAAAAATTACAGGCAAATGTTTTAATTGCTATTGTCAGAGGAAATAGATAACTATTGAAGCAAATAATAGACTAACCAAAGAGCTTGGAAGAAAAGGCTAAGACATTAATAAGATGCTTTTGAAAGTAGCAGATTTGAAAGGCTGTGAAATATTCCTGGAAATCTAGAAAGCCACACAAAAGCCACACAAGAGGCTGTGTGTGTACTCAGAAAAGACCTGAAAAGATCCTATGCTCTCACTTCTAGTTAACGTTGAGGCTATGTGCAAGAAGAATGTGAAGGCTAAGATGGAGTTGTAAACTGCCTAGAAAAGGGTTTAATGCATACCCTCATAAATACAGAGACCCTCTGAAAAGACTAGTAGATTTTTTGTTCAAAGTATTTAAGAAAATATCTAATTATTAGCTGACTATTGAGAAATTGGAACAGAGATTTCAGTGGCCACACGCAACAAAGAATATAAACTACAAAATTAGTTCAGAAAAATCACTAAACAGAAAACAACTGTAACAAAGACCAACAACAAACCCTGGAGCAGGGTAGAATCTGACTTCCAAAGATGCCATGTTATAATAATCAAAATGTCCAGTTATCATCAAAAAATAACAAAGCATGCAAAGAAACCTGGAGACAGGATAAAAAGCAATCAACAGGAAGTTCCCCTTAGGAAATACAGATGTAGAATTTACTAGACAATAGGTGTTAACTATCGCCTATTTAAAGTATCTTTAAAGAGCTAAATGAAACCGTGTCTAAATTATTAAAGGAAAGGATGAAAAAGGATGTCTCATCAAATAGGGAATATCAATAAAGAGACAGAAACTATAAAAGAAACCAAATAGAAAGTCTGGAATTGACAAGTACAATAACTTAAGTGAGAAATTCACTGGGGTTCAACAGTAGATCTAGAAAGAAGAAATAAGGAGCAAACTCAAAGATCAATTGAGATTTATCTGTGTAATCTTGAAAACAGCATGAGAGAAGTGACTCATCACATACAAGAAAACGTCAAAAAGATTAACAGGTGATTTCTCATCAGAAATCATGGAAGCCAAAAGCCAAGAGGCGATGTACAGTCATGCTTAACATTAGGGATACATTCTAAGAAATGAATTGTTAGACAATTTTGCCTTTGTGCGTAGGGTGTACTTACACAAACCTATATGGTATAGCCTACTATACACCTAGGCTATATGGAATACCACCATCAAATATGTGGTCCATCATTGGCCAAAACAACATATGCAGTGCATGACTATATTCAAAGTGTTGGGGGAAAAAACAAACTGTCAAGCAAGAATTCTATATCTGGCAAAACTGTCCTTCATAAATGAAGGTGAAAATAGAACTTTCCCAGGAAATCAAACTAGCAAACTTGCCTTACAAAAACTGTTTTAAAAGGTCCCTCAGGTTGAAAAGACAGAATATTAGAAAGAAACTGGAACCCACATGAAAAAATAAAGAGCACTGGTAAAAGTAACTATATAAGTACATATAGAAAACGGTATTATTGGGGGTTTTGTTGTTGATTGTTTGTAACTCCTCTTTTTTCCTATTTGACTGGAAAGGCAAAAATATAAGCAACAATTTTAAGTCTATATTGATAGGCACTCAATATATACAGATGTAATACATTGGGATATGAACACCATGAAGAGAGGAGAGGATTTCTCTGGAGCTATATAGAGCCAATGTTTTATAGACTATTGAAATAAAATTGGCTTAACTGAACTAAATTTTTATAAGTTAAAATGTTAATTGTAAAACCCAGGGTAACCAGGGTTTAAATATGTATAATAAAAGAAATGAGAGTGCTAAAATGGCACACAAGAAAACAGTTATTTAACACAAAAGAAGGGAGAGAGCAATGGAAAAATTGAGGAACAAAAAACGTATAGAAAACAAAGAGCAAAAAGTCAGAGGTAAGACCTTCTTTATCAGTAATTACATTAAAAATAAATGGATTAAACGCTTCAAGGATATATATATATAAACAATCATGGACATTTAGATCAATGGAGTAAATGGAGACCAAAAACAACCCCACACAGCTATGATCAATTGAATGGGGAAAGAATACTCTTTTCAACAAATGGTGCTGGCACAACTGTATAGCCACATGCAGAAGAATGAATTTGGATCCCTACCTTACACTATATACAAAAATTAACTCCTAATGTATCACGGACATATACCTAAGATCTAAAACTATAAAACTCTTGGAATTAAACATAAATGTATATCTTGATGACCTTTGGTTAGGCAATGGTTTCTTAAATATAATACAAAACATAAGCAACAAAAGAAAAAGTAGATAATTGGACTTTATCAAAATTAAAATTTTTATGCATCAAAGAATACTATCAAAGTGAAAATACAACCAAAAGAATAAAAAAAATTACAAATAATATACCTAAGCATCTAGTATCCAAAATATATAAAGAACTACTACAACTAAGTACTAAAAAAGAAACAACCCAATTAAAAGATAGTCAAAGAATTTGAATAGACTTAATTTCTGCAAAGATATGCAAATTTCCAATGAGTATATGAAAAGATGTTAAATATCATTAGACATTAGGGAAATGCTAATCAAAACCACAATAAGATACCACTTCACACCCACTATTTTTCTTTTTTTTTTTTAAATTGAAAGTAACGAGTATTAGCAAGGATATGAAGAAACTTGAACCCTCCAGCATCATTGATGGGACCTTAAAATGTTGCCGGCACTATGGAAAATAGTATTGCAGTTCCTCAAAAACATAGAGTTATATGAGCAATTGCACTCACAAGTATATTCTCAAGATAACTGGACTGAAAACATATATTCACACAAAAACTTGTACACCAATTTTTCATAACACTATTAATTCATAATAGCTAAAACATGGAAGAACTCATATGTCCATTAATTGATGAATCAATAAGCAAAATGTGTAACAGCCATACAACAGACTATTATTTAGCCACTAAAAACAAGTGAATTACTGAACATACCACAGCATGAATGAACCTTGAAAATATTATGCTAAGTGAAGGAAGTCAGACACAAATGACCACATATTGTATGATTCCATTTGTATGAAATGTCCAGAATAGGCAAATGCATGCGGACACAAAGTAGTGGTTGCCAGGGGGCTGAGATGGAAAAACTTGGAAGTAGAGGGTTTCTTTTCTGGGGTGAAAGAAATGTTCCAGAATTAGATAGTGGTAATGGTTTTTCAGCATTGTGAATATTTAAACACCACTGAATTTTACGTTTTAAAATACCTAAAATGGCCGACTTCATGTTATATGAGTTTTATCTAAAAATTAAATAAGTAATTGAGTATTTTAGAATAAGAAAATTAATAAAATGTGATAAAATTTAAATAACGTATAGGTAATACTATTTTTAAAAGCTGTCGGACACTATAAACTTTACATCCAGAAAAAATTATATTGTTATATTTGGTATTATTTATATTATATCTATATGCATAAAACCATACAATATTTACATTACTACATTATATATTCACTGTCTAGTATATCTTCAAAACTATATTTTCCCTTATTTTTAGATGTATACTTTTTTATTGCCTCTTCATACAATAGCAATTTTGTATTATTTTCCACAGAGAGAACAGAAAGAAGTCAGTCTTTCTAGTATGAATGATTAAAATGTGTTTTATTATTGATATTTGGGGAGACTCAAACATGCAACTTCATATACAACACACTGCTTCAGGTTTCTGCCCTACAAACTCAGAACTTCTGTTAAACTCTACTTCAGATGGTTCCTCTCAAAAAGGAAAAGAATGTTTGGCATGTTTATTTGTACTTGCTGAATTTTGAGCATGTTCCTATCAAGAGAAAAAACATCCTGTGTTGACGACGGAACAAATACTCCACTTCCAGTTTTACCATGTCTGATAATTAGAAGCTCTTTCCACTGACCAGCTTTTGGCTCCATGTATTTCATGTCTTACTCATGGGCCACGACCCACATTGTCACGTCCAGGACACATTTTTATCATGATGGGCCTGCACATTCACTTCACAATGCCACATGGTTTGGCACAGTGGGCTGTAGGAATATTCTGAGAAGTTCTTCTTACACTGAACAGACAGGTAATAATTTAAATTTAACAGAAGTGACGGAAAAAATAAATAGGTAAAGAAAACATAAATATATCCCACGAAACTCAAATTAAATATATTCCTAATTCAACTTCTCCTTAGGTCTATCCCCAAAATTTCCGTGGCCCTCCAGGCAACAAAGTAGAAGGGAAATAAATACTGAAGGAGAATTTGCAGTGAAAGAGACAGTGGTCTTAACAGATTGTGATTAATTAATGAGGTTTGGGGGTTTAAAAAACATATCACATGACCTTGGGAACAAATTGCTGGGGAACTCCTCAGAGGTTAGAAAGGGGCTTGTGGAAGAGAGAGGTCCTGACGCGTCAGTCATACTAGATTATCACTAAATCTGCCTCTGGCATGTTTCATTTTCTCTGTCATACACTGCCACTGTATACAAGCAACAAACCTCACAAGGCAATTACTTAGCTGATATGATATCTAAGTGGACGTCCCCTCACTTTTATATGCTTTATTCTGAGAGGTTCCCACTCCATTAAAGAGTATGGAATTCCCAGACCAAGCAGGAACCTTTGGTCCTGGGTACAAGAGTCATTTCACTCCTCTGCCGAAACCTCTACGCAAGCTCTCAACATCCATTTGGACTCTGCCTGGTGATCAAATCCTGCTCAGTCACTTACTATAACTGTATGAGGTTGACCACATTACTTTAACCTAACTGAGTCTTATTTCCTCATCCATAAAATATCTACACCATGGCATGGCTGTAAAGAGTACATGAAATAAGTTATATTAAGTACAAATCATAATGCTTGTTCATAGTGGGTACTCAGTAAGTGGCAGCTATTGTTGTTCTAAGAGTTATGGTTACTTTTTATTTGTCATCGTCTCCCGATTGATTTAGTTAAAAACTTAGATTGCCAGCTTTAAAAGTGGAATCTATCAAATGATTTATCTTTGTATTCTGTATTCTCTACACTTAGTACTTTACATACAGTAGATACTTAGCAAATATTATGGAATTGAATTGGTAGAATTTGGACAAAACTCACATATGCACAGCTACAAACTTCAGAAAACAGCACAGCCTCGCTTTTCCAACACCAATTTATGCCCAGAGAGCTTCCTTGTCACTGGGTCACTCCCTGGAGTGGATTACTAGGTAATGGGTAGCACCGAGTCCTGGTTACTAACCCCAGCTCTGCCATTTACTAGTTGTGTTGCTTTGGACAAATGACTTTGCATCCCTTTGCTCAATCTTTTTGTCTGTAAAGTGGATATAAGAAATGTGTCTACCTCAGACAACAGTTTAGTGGTTACCAGAGGGTAAGGGGGTGGGGGAGGGAGATGAGGGTAAGGGGGTCAACTATATGGTGATGGAAGGAGAACTGACCCTGGGTGGTAAACACACAATGGGATTTATAGATGATGTAATACAGAATTGTACACCTGAAATTATGTAATTTCATTAACAATTGACACCCCCCCAAAAAAAAGAATTAAAAAAAAAAAAAGAAATGTGTCTACCTAATGAGGTTCTTGTAAAGATAAAATGAGCTAATACATGGAAAGCTCTTAGAAAAGTTTTTTGATAGAGAAAAATGTTCAATAAATGTAACTGTTGTTAGTTGTCACCAAAATATCCCAGACTCTGTGCTAGAATTTGGGTTTGCAGAGCTCAGTGTAATGCTGCTCAGTATCATTCTCTGCTGGGCCTTTTTGCAATTGTCTTTCTCCCTGTGTTTTCCACAGTTCTCACCGTTCAGCCTCTGTTTAATCTTTTTTGCCTCCAACCTCCACATAGAACACATGAGGCTTCTGACTAGTTCTTATATTTTAGTGACGGCCCATGAGACTATTTACTTGCTTTTGAAAGTCTTCACTCTGGACACCTGAACAAATTTTAGATTTGGTAGGATAAGCCGGATAGGAATCCTTCCAAAGAATTTAATGAGAGGACTTAACAAAAGCTAACAGACCACTTCAAACTAATGCTCACCATATGTAAATGTGTGTCTTTCCTCTAGTGACTGAAAATAGAAATATGATTAAGAGAAAAACTTGAGTATCTGTGCAGAAGGTGTCTGCAATGTGGGTTTAATTTTAATGAGCATTTTCATAATTCACTATCATTTTCATGAACTAATAGTTTTTAAGAAAGAGTAGGGCATCGTGTTAGTTTACAAAGTGAACATTCTCGTATTCTGCAGTAGCAGGTTGCATTTCTACGCACAATCAATCTTTCTTGTTCCTTGGATTTTTGCCCCCTTGATTTGAGCTGGTCATTGATCTACATAATCGTGAAAGCTCCTTCCATTTAATCCATTTTCAATTTCAGGATCTCTATTAACTGCTAGTTCTTTTCAATCTTTATATTTATTTCTATTAAATTTCAGTAGAAACAGCTAAAACCAAATCTGTCTGTACCTCTCATTCTTGGAAATATTTCATTGACTTATTTTACTCATTTCTGTATATGTTTATTTAATTACTGAAATGACATCGTGCCAGCAGATGTGGTCTCAGCCAACTCTGTTGAGAAATTAGTTCAAAGGATGGCGATCATCTGATAGGTACAGTCATTTCTGGGTTCAGTGTTTCACTGACCGACTATTTTGGCATCAGGGCAATCTAAGTCATGCATAGAGCTGGTGTTCCAACACAGTCATGCCTCCAAGTTCATTTATTGACTTACTGTGGGTAAATCTCTTGCACTTCTAAGTTCTGGCATCATTTATTAGAAAGATAAATGAGAGTAATTAAGCTTCAAGGCCGTTAAGTGTTGAAAATTTTTGGAATTAGTGAGCTATTAAAATGACAGAGTGCTTGGCTTTTCCTAGGTAAGTCATGGTCTTTCACCTCCAGCGTTACTTCTTGGAGTGACCTCTGCTGGTTCCATGAGGCCAAATTTAATTCTGCAGCAAGTGGACTGGATGGATGGCAGGTCTGTTTTCAAAGGCCATTTGGGCTAGATTATTTAATACTAAACTAGACAGGTGATAAGCATTACCTTTTAGTTAATGTGTGTTTTTTTTAAACTCTTCTCTTGAATAACCAGACTTGCTGATGATCAATGAATGGTCTCTTCAAGCAGAATAGCAGTTACCTCTTTTTACAAAGTAGACTGAGGTTTGTGTGACTTTTTGGATTTTTTTCTTGAAAATAAACCAAGCTCAGGATTTATTCATTTAAAACAGCTTAAATGTAATTAATGAGATCATGTTTCTCTAATTTTTTATAAGTGATAGGAATCAAATATTCAGGCCATTTAACTTTCTTAAGAAAGAAAAGATCTTGATCAGAATTAACAAGTATAAACAGACGTGAGATAAATATTATACATTGACTTGTATTTTTCTTTCTAAATATACTCCTAAATTCCTGTGTAGTTTAGCAGATTCTGGGTGTAAAATACCACAGAGTTACTGTGAATTTGTGAATTGTTATTGTTTGCTATTTTTCATTTTTTGAGCTCTCACAAAGCATCAGAGGACTGCTCTCACGTTTCAAACTCCACGGTCATTATTTCATATTTAAGATCGTTCTCATTCTGAAATCTTTATTTTGGTGTGCACAAAACACCTTCTTTCCAATGAAGTGACAAACATTTTTACAGTGCTACTTTTTTTTCAAATTGTGAGTGGTTTGAAAATTGGAAGAAAATATCAAATGAGACATTATGACATCTTTTCATGGTGGGTTAAAAAGATGTAGAAGTTCATCAAAGCAGAGGGCCACACTAGAGAAGTATTATTATTACTTAAAAAGGACATTCTAATTATAATCTTGATGTTTCTATTATTTTCTGAAATGGTAATTTTAATATTATTCGTAGTCAGAAACACTCAGAGTTTAACACTTCTTGGATTTAACCAAAGATAGCACAAAATTAAGAACTTACCTCATGAAGAAAATGTTGATTTGATTAACTCAAAAAATACTAACAACAGCATTCTGGTAAGCCATTTTCAATGCTAGTGATTTTTCTCTCTCTCAAAGACACACTCAACTTTCTCTTTCTACCTCTTCATTACCTTTCCAAATAATTTCCTTGTCAATTATCTTCTGCCTGAGAACACACCAGTATGTGTTTTGAAAATCATCCCATCTGATTGACCATTATTTAAGAAAGAATATACAGATTTTGTGTTATTTAAAATATTTAACATTTAAGCATTTTTAAAGTATTGGAAAAGGAAGTTACTTTAGGAAACCAGCATATTGTATCATGGGACATATTACAACAAGGTTTTACACAAAAATATCATTAAGTTTAGAATGTGAATTTCACGAGGGCAGGAATTCTTGTCTATTAACCTGCTGTAAATCCCAAGACCGATAATGAACAGATGTTCAATACATGTTTGTTGAATGAATGAATGCAGACAATGTTGCAATATTCTTTTTTATTCCTGTTTTAGATATAGATTAGATTTACATTGATATTTTAGATTTACTTACATAACCAAGTTAAATATGGAAAATGGCTGACCTATTCATGTTTAATTATAGGAGTCACATTTCCCCATACAGTTGACCTCCTTCTGTCCCACTCCTACAATTTTAACTTCAGGTTCAGGTTTACCCGTAATAACCATTCTCTACTAGCTTTTAGAGTTTCATGTTTTGTTACTCAAGACATTACATGGCAACCCATGGGTCCTCTACACTGCAACTTTTTTAATTGGAAAAGTATATTTTAGTCTGCCATTGTTCCTCCTATCTAAATTCACTTTGTGTTACTTTGCCCCCCGTTGTACAATTGTGAAATTAGAAAGTTAAATATACTGGAATTTAGATCACAACGTGTTTGCCTTTCTTTAGCTAATTACATACAACAAAACAAGGTAAAAGGAAAGAAAGAAAAAGAAAGGGAGGGAGGAAGGAAAAGTTTCAAGGAAAATTAGAATGGAGAGAAATATGAAAATGTATCAGAATAAAAGAATAGAGGACACAAAGTGATTTTCAAAGATAGTGTTAGTCATATCTTGTTTTCCTTCCTTTTAAATTTTAGTTTGGGACTTAAGCACTTTTGCTATGTAAGAAAATCATCAAGGCACCAACTGTAACTCCAGTTTGCCATCTTATTATCTTCCCTCAGCTGTGGAATTTTAAGCACATTTGTTTTGTCACTAGTTTTCTCTTATTTCATCAAGTTCAAGACAAGAATCACTTTTGCAATCTTTGCCACTGATCTAGAGAAAGAAGAGGGGAAAGAGAGAAATAGGGAGAACTTCCGTATTATGCCTAAGAAAGTTCTCTAACTGACCAAGCCAGAAAACAGTATTCTTGCGGGTTTTTTGTTTGTTTGTTTGTTTTTTATTAGTTTCAGGTGTACAAAGCAATGTAATAGTTAGACATTTACATCCCTCATAAAGTGATAACCCACACCCCAAGCTACTACCTCTCTGACATCTTATGTAGCTGTTACGTTACCATTGACTATCTTCCCTATGTTGTACTCCACATCCCGTGACTATATCTACCTATATATTAAGGTTGGGAACAGGGTGAGGATTCTTGTGTTTTAAGGGAGCAGTTTAAATCGTTCCACCCATGGCTATGCAACTGATTAATCTTCCCCCAAAACTGAGTTCTCCAGGCTTATTCCCAGGACCGTCACCTGCAGGAGCAACCGCACTTGGCAACTTCAGAAATATTTTCTTGTTAAATTAAGATAAGGAGAACTTTATAATGTGAATTATTTATATGTGTGTGTGGTTGTTTTTTTAAAGAAACCATAATAACCAAGCACTCTGCATTTCCCAGTTTCCACTTTTTATCCCATCTATAAAATCAAGTATTCCTTGAAATTTCTTTTGCAAAGTTTAACCTTTTATGTTTGTAGAACTTTCACCTTTCCTCTCCTGTCCTCACAATAAAACAAATGGATAGGTAAAGGGAAAATCGAGGGGAAAAAGAAGGTATCAGTAAGATGTTAACAGATGTCTCTTACTCCACAGCCTGAGCATACACTTCTTTCTACCAGAAGTGAGTTTCCCATATCCATTTTGGTTAATTAAATTTTCACCACTCTTTAGTGATCTACAGCCGAAATGACTTTCTCAAGGGAAATGTTCTACCAAAACATTTATTTGGTTCATGTTTATCTTTAGCATCAGATTATAGTCTCCTGGAAAGTAGGGGCATTAATAGCTTTACTCACCATTATTTCCCAGCACTTAGCACAGTGTCTGGCATCCAAACATATTTGCAAATGAATGAACAATAGTTTAGAGATTAGCGGTTTAATATACACTCACAGGTCCTGTCTGTCCTGTCTTTATGAGTGTTATGCCTAACCTGATGCTCACTTCAACAAGTCATGAAGTTGGAACAGAAATTTTCTTTATGCTGTTGGGTCAAATTCACTCCCTGCCAATAAGAATATAACCGATAAGATACATTCATAGGGGGCAGACCCCTACCTGCAGTCAGAAACCAAAATAGAAGTTTTGCAGAATTTGATGACTCTTCAAATGTCACTCTCAGAAATAGAAAATCATATACTCAATACTAAATATAAAATAGTTATCTTTTAGAAAAAGGCTCTATACTAAGAAATGAGATAAGGATCACTGCTGTTCTATTAATTATGTCCTTTCCATTTTGTATATGCGACACCTTTCTCTCTGCTAGCATTTTTTAAATCAGCAAATCCACATGTCCAAATCTCACCATCTTATAAAGCCCATCAAGTAACCTCAAACTAATTGCCTAACCTTGTTTCTTTCACAGCCAAGCTTCTTGAAAGAGTAGCCTCAAATTAATGCCTTGACATTTTTACTCCACTCACCTTTCTACTCATTACAATCTGACTTGTGGCCTCACCACTCAAAAACCAAATGAGGAACTCCTAGTTGTTACATACAGCAGACACTTTTTTTTTGGGGGGGGGGGGTTGCTTTTCTTATTTGGCCACTTTGTGGCATTCGGCTTTAAAAGAAAACATTTTTGAAGAGTTTTTAAAGGAAACTCTTTATTGAAAAATCTTTTCAGTTTGTCTTATGTGGCATTATTCCTCTCCCCACCCTTACTCCACCCCAATTTTACTTCTGTCTCTCTGTCCACCCTTTTCTCAGTCTCCTTTCTGAGCTCCTCTTCTCCCATCTGCTGCTTAAATGTTGGTATGCCATAAAGTTGTACATGTTACCTTCTTCTGCACACACTTCCTGGGAAATCTCATGTTTGTATAATAGAGTGGATATAGTGATAATTTCCAAATCTGCCTCGCTAGCCCAAAAACTACTGGTTTCCTTCATGTGGATGCCTCATAATTATGGTAGCTGTAACTTCAGCTGTCCAAAGCAAAAAAATCTAAAAATCAACTTCAACTTCTCCTTTTGACTTACCTCTCACATGTTATCCATCTCTATGCTCTATTGTCTACCTCCTAAATGTCACTCAAATATGCTCTTCTGCTTCTTCCCCAAGGGCAGAATCTTATTTCAAGCTATTCCTTTCCCATTGGCATTACTATAATGTCTTCTAACTGAGCTCCTGGCTTCCCAACCCTAATCCATCTGCTATCAGGCAAAACTTTTTTGATTTCAAACATGGTCCAGGGCAGAGGTAGAATACCTTTAGAATAAAGAAGAGTAATTTACCCAGAAAAGTGTACCCTAAGACAATCTATACCTTCCCCTCTAATTCTAGGATTATGAAGTAATATTTAGATTTGTAATTTGATCTCCTATGTGCACCTACCTACTCAGGAGATACAATTTGGGGATATTATTCATCATCTAAATTGGTATCTAATTGTAAACTATAAGTTTTAGTATATAATTCATTTCCTCCTTATGAATTTGGTCAGCAATAATTGTTTCCCATAACCTGACAAATTGATAACATTAAGCATTTGAATGTGCAGTTTAGGACCAGATCTGGAACTATGGAGACTGAACACTACCTATGGCAACCTCTATTGGCAGCTTCCAGTGTGCAAATATCTAATAATTCCCTGTTTGAATATTTTGTCTGCTGGTCTTGGATATTTCATGACTGTGGCATTAATTACATTATGTCATTTTAAAGGGCCAATGAAAGACCACCCTTTTCAAAAGTATTTACTCCATGATTTTTCCAGATCTGAAACTTGCAAATATTTCATTTTGTTGAAGTCAGGGTGGATAGCATTGTAGGTGGGCATGATCGTTGGAGTAATATAGGAATAGACCTCATTCTGGTCCTGTAGTACTAAGTTCAGAACGGTATCTGGCACCACCTCCATGAGCTTGAAGCCTGAGCATGATGGATGGCGTATCACTCTTTCCTAACAGTATGTAGTGTACCCTTTAATCATGTTGTCTTTCGTAACTGTGTAAATACAAGATGGACAAAGTCCATCAGATAGATAACATGGTTCCTGGACCATGTCTAGACTCGTCTGAGTAGAGGCCATATTACGCTGTTGAAAGACCCCTTGACTGCAAGGTCTCTCCCTTTATTTGAAGGACTGCAGAAGCCATCTCTCTTCCTATAGATTCTGTCCTCAACATGTCACTTAAGTTCATTAGCATCTCCCCACTCCCAGACTAATACCTCAGATGGATCCCTCAAAAACAGAGAGTGACAGGAGATCATGAACTTTGGAGTCAAAGACAACTGGGCTCAAACTCCATATCTGCCTATTTCCTCTGTAACCTGAGTAAACCACATACCCTTTTTAGGACTCAGTTTCCTCATCTATAAAGAATAATGAGAAAAATTATTATCACCCCAAGGGATGCTACTTGGATAAAAGAGAGAAAAATAAGAACCATATATCCAGTGCTTTGGATGTCCTCTCATATCAAGTCTTTACAACACTCCCAATATATGTCTATTATTACCATCATTTTATAGACAAAGAAACAGTGGCACAGGTAAGTTAATTAGCTTCCATAAAGTCACCAAGCTAGTAAGGAAGGATCAGGATTTAAATCTAGGCAGACTGACTCTAGAGTCACTCAACAACTGACCTTTCAACCACTATGCTTTACTGCGTGTGCTAAACACCTAGCATACTTTCTGGTACACAGGAGATACTGAATAAATGTCTCATTAGGACAACTGCAGTAGCCTCTGATGGACTTCTTTGAGTCAGGTGTTACTCTCTTCCAATGCATCCTGTAAGTTTTTCCTAGAGCCAACTCTCTGAAATGCAAATCTGATTTTGTCTCCAATTCAAAATTAAATATTAAAAAGATATATACAATATTTTCTTATTGCCTAAGGTTAAAAAGTCTGGACTCGATATGCCATTACAAAGCCCTCCACAATATGGTTGCTACCTACCCTTATAGAATCATCCTCTGACACTCAGCACCCCAGTCACACATCATTTTATGTCCTTGCCATAGCTTATTACTTACTATTTCTCAACACCTTTGTACAACCTGTTACCTCTGTTTACCTGGTTTGCTTCCGCTGCTCATTGCAAACTCCTATTCAGCCTGCACAGTCAAATTCAAATTCTATTCCTTTGCAAGTTACCCTTAATCCTCTGACCTCCCACCCCCAAATCCAAGAGCAGTTCTTTGCTCCTTCCTCTGAACCCCATAGCAATTTATTTGTTCATATTAACTCCTCAACCACAAGCACATGAAACCTGAACATACCCACGATCCACTGTGTTCTCAGTGACCCGAGAATTAAATTATGATTTGTTTTGCATGGCTTTTGCAGGAAAGTATGAGGAAATCACATGTCTGTCTTTGAGGGAAGCAGGGGTGGAAATGTGGAGGTTTAGGAAGAACTAAGCATATTCCTTCATCCTTCCTACTTCAAGGAAAGAAAACAGCTTTTCTAGGGCTTCATCTATTTTTAATGACTCGCTTCTTGAAAGGAAATCAAATTCTTTGTAGACGGAAATATCTGAATCAGCCCTTTGTGGTTGTGGAATGATAAAGGAAAACAGCCAATTCCCCAAGTGGCTGCCTGGGATTAGCAAAAGGGTCAGCGTTTGTATGCTCCTCAGAGGACAGACGCCTAATATCACTCAGGCTAAGCATGTTTAATTGGCAGGACTTTGGAGAAGACTAGGAATGCATACATCTGAAAGTTCCGAGCACTAAAAGTGATAGTGGCCAAGTGACCAACCTTCGTAGGGAGGGCTGGCCTCCATGGGACTCCCTAGAAGCAAGAACAGCAGCACTAGTTTTATCAGACAAGGCCTTTTGGCGCAATGAGGACCTCAGGTGGTCACGGTCACATTGAATCCCCACTTGACTGTGGCTGACTCGTGAACCTCATCTTTGGCCTGTGTAAGGTCTGGGGTCCTTCCGTGATCAAGTGAATCCAGGAGTGTGATAATAAACTTTTTGCCAAGAAGACATCTGGGGTTTTCACTTAGTTTTTATTTAATTTGAAAAATTAAAAATGTGACACAGTTCATACCATATAAAGTATGAAACAGTTTAGGCTCTTACTCTGTATACATTTTGGTGTGTGGGATGCCCCCATTTCTGTACGCGTAATCTCCTTAATATCTCCCAAACACGTACATGTCACTTCATGTCACTGTCATCTTTCACATGCATTTTTCAAACAAACTTTATCAATGAGTCTCCCAGTTTTCATTCTTGCACTCCTCTAATCCATTCTCAACACAAGAACACTCATTTTAAAACAAAATTCCAATCAGCCACCACTTTATTTAAAATTCTGTAATGGCCTCTCATTGGTCTTTGGATAAAGACAGACACTCATAGTTTTCAGCCTGATCTCAGCCCAGCCTGCCATGAGTTTTACCTCCCATGACACCTGCACTTGTCCTCTGAGCCCCAGCTATGTTGGCTTTGCTGTTCCATGCTGGCATCAGGCTCTTTTCCACCCTAGGAACCATACACATGCTCATTCTCTCCATATGGAACATTCCTGCCGGGGAGGGAATTAATACTATTCATCCTTCAGATCACAGCTCAAATGTCAGGGATGTTTTTCAAGAATCCTCTCTGACACCTCCACATATTTGGACATAAACATAATCAGACAGGGTTAGATTGCGACTTTACTTGCTCCCATAACCTTTTACATCATAGCGTTAACTACAGTTCTCAAATACAGATGACTTTTTGTGATGGTTTGTTCCATGGCAAACTCTCCAATAAATGTTCAGCTTTATGAGAGCAAAGCTTGTTTTGTCTCTTTTAATCAACAATTTGTCCATCACAATACTTAGTATTTGATAGGTATTTGTAAAATCAGGCTCCGTTTTGCAAAATTATAAACACTTAAAACTGGTATTTGGCATAGGAAAGGGATGTAAAATGGGAGTAAGGAAGAAGGTTTTTTGTGGTGATATGTTGGAAAAGATGAAGCCAAATGAGACAAAATGAGGCTCATGATGGAATAGTTCTTCTGTTCTGGAGTCTGGATTCTATAAAGCTATGACATGGATACTGGAATTTACTGAGAGGGGATCAGGGAGGTGGAAGATAAGCGGAATGACCTATGATTTTAAGAGACGAAACGCAAGAGAACAGTAAGTTAGTCCCCAAAGCATGAAGTGGATCCCTGAAGAGGAGACAACTCCCAGGTCATAACAGCAAAAATGCTTTTGATATTTAGATGGGAGACCAGATGCAGGGGTAAAATAATTGATAATAATAACTTAAAATGAACACTTAGTTGAGACCATAGGCAAAGATCGAAATATTAGGTTGGTGCAAAAGTAATTGCGGTTTAAAAGGTTAAAAATAATTGCAAAAACCACAATTACTTTTGCACCAACCTAATAGTTCCCATTCAACAACCTATAATTGGAAATTAATATTACTGAGCACAGAATTACTAATCATGCTAATATAAACTATATAAAGTGTTGATATTGTCTTTATGTAGTGTAACATTGTTATTATTTTGTTTCCAGAGATAATTATTTATAAGAACTTTAATGTATACTCTCCTGACTTAAGTTCCACCCATCCTATGTTGGTTTTAATCAGGTCTTAAACTTTTTAAGTGTGGATTATCCTCCTATTTTCAGGAATAAGATGCCAGCAGTTGTGGAGTATGAAGGCCTCGACCCATGGCCTGTGCGTGTCCCTTCCAGCCTTGCTGTTGTAGGTAGTTGTACTGGCCAACTGCCAGCTGTCAGCTTCTGTGCCTGTTTGCCTGAGGGCCTTCTCTGAACTCAAGTTGCCCTGACTGGGAAGGCTGAAAAACTAGACAATTAACTCCTCCTTCAACTAATGGCTGATAGGAGGTGGTATATAAATGCACCAGTTTCTTCCCTCTGTGGTTAAGGCAACTCAGAGGTGCATGTTCAACCCTGGCTCCCTGGCGCCAAAAGTTACCCAGTGGATGCACCGTATTTTGCTGTATATAATGTGCACATTTTTGCCTAAATTTGTGAGGGGAAAAATAAAGATGCGCATTATATGTGGGTAGTGCTAATTTCATATCTATATAAATGTTTTTAATTCTTTTATTTATGCTTATGAATTAAAAGTGTAACTCTAGAGATCAATAACAGATATCTGTATGCAAAATAATACCCTGGAATACTATAATCGGTTTTGTTGAACTTAGGACGAACTTGCAGCAAGGAAGAATTCCTGGTCTTCTATGATACATAAATATCATAAATTTGTTACCGGTACATAAAATTTCTTTTACTTTGCATCTGTTCTTGTGCTGTGTAATTATTTGTTACATAAAATTTCTTGTACCATAATACGTTAAAAAATAAATGCTAAAATTCCTTTGTAATACAAAAAAACAAGTATCTAAATGTAAACAAATAAAAATTTGAACTAAAATATTGAAACAAAAGTTTTTTCCCCTGAAAGTTTGGGCCAAAAACATAGATGCACATTATACAGGGGAGGGCATTATATGCGGCAAAATACAGTAAATCCCAATTATTCACAATAGGAGTTTGTTTGATCACTCATCCTTTATTGACTGCTTTTTGCTGTTCTTATCTCACCTCCCCACTCACCTACTGCCATTTCCTAGTGTCACCTCTAAAATAAGCTACTTACATTCACTTCTTTGTCTCCAGGTCTGCTCCTGGGGAAATCCAAATTAAGACAGTGAAGAAATAATGTGGGAACTCTTACAGCACTACTCATATCATTGCTCCTGTTCTATGTACTTTTCTCCTTAATTCAAATTATTTGTGGGAAAAGACCATTTGCATCTCTAACACTCATACCCAGGATCTAGAGTAGCCTACACAATACTGTTTTATGAAACCAACACACTTTAATATTGTTAATATCTGATACTTGCATAGCACATTCTTGCTGGATACCATTCTAAGAGCTTTTCCTGTATTAATTCATTTACTCCTTGCAACAACCTTATGAGAAAATGTACTGACCCAAACAGAATCCCATTCCATACAAGATTTACATAACACAGAGTTTTACTAACAACCAATGAAAGAAACAAGAAATAAGCAACTGACGTGGCACCAATATCAGGAAGTCCCTGAACTATGGAATGGAGCTTCCTTCATCCAGACTGAGATACACTGTGGTTTTGAATGAACACATAATCACTATGTGTGAAGTACAGGTAAGCCCATGGAAGCTGCATATTTTTAGGGTGTCCTCATTTTTATATCTCCTCATCACATAGTCCACGTTAGTTACTAATTTCTATTCTCCAATGGAGCTGTGACTCATAAAGCTATAATTTACAGACCAATTTTTGGTAAGAAATCCACATAGATCAGGTAAATCCTCCTAAAAGCTTTTTTAGATAAGAACTTAGAGTAAATGCTACGAAACGATTTGTATGTTATATGGTCAGGTATGGATTGGCTGAGGCATCTCTGAAGGTGGAAAGAACAGAGTTACAGACCGGCTGTTAGTTCCTTTCTTCCCAGCTAATTGCAACTGTTAGCACCCCTATTTTACAAATGAAGAATTGAGGTTCAAAGGGGTTAAGTGTCTCGCCAAAGGTCACACAGTTTGGGAGATAGGTAACAGGTAACTACCTGCTGCCAATGGTTTTGTCGTGGTGATTTAACCTGGGTTTTGTGGGGGTTTTCCCCCAATAAAACCAGGAAGAAAAGATTCTACTCCTTGTTAAAGTATACTTGTGATTACAGCTTTCAGATAAGAAAAAAAACAGTGAAGAGCTAAAGTGTTGTGCAAACAGACCCTTCGATGGGGTAATCTATTAGAGAAGCCATTTTGCAGAGTACATTAAAGGAAAGGAAACCTAAATTGGAATCAGTGCACAAATCCAACGTGACTACAGTTCATGATGACTTTGTACTTAAAATCAGAAAATTCAGTCTTGAGCAAATGCAGAGAGTCTAAAACATTTCTCAAGCTAATAATAAAGACCTTGATATGTGGAAGTGATTATTCCATCACCGTGGAATAATGGCACGGAGATGGGTGAACATGCACAACAAAAGGACTGGAGAGCCTCTTAGAGAAATGTCTCTAACAGAAAGCATTCTCTTAGTCAAACCTGCGGAAGGGTTTTTATAATCCCTTAGTGGGAAGATAGTTAATATCAGAATTATATTTATAGACGTTTTTGTTTGATATATTTGACTGTACATATATCGTGTTAAAGTTAACTTAGTAAATTGTAAGTTTTCTTATTTTTAAATGTTGATTTCATTCTCTTAATGAAATCATCTTTTGTTTGTTTGAAATTACATATAAAAACATTCACTCAGTTTTGATAAATATCTGGTTTATCAAAATATCTGAATTCTGGTTTTGATAAATATCTGAATTCCAAACAGCCAGGATAATAAACATTCTGTTACCCCAAATTGCTCAACCATGTACACAGTGCCCTAAGAGTATTCTTTTTTAGCAAATCTTATTCTTGGTTGGGTCCTTTATGTTTCCTGTAATGTTATTTCCATAGGAGGCACTCTGGATTTTTCTTAAAGGTAGGTATTGCCTCACTGGTATCTTTTTAGATTTACCCTTCCAGACATCCTGTCCCAGAATAATATATGATTTTAGAAGGATGATCCTGATGGGAAAGTGAAATAGTCACAGATGTCTCAATTATATTTCTATTCTCTCTCTCTCTCTCTCTTTCTCTCTCTCTCTCTCTCTCACACACACACACACACCCTGAAAATTAGAATTTTTATCCTTTCTTTATATAAGAAATGAAGGACTAAAAATTTACATTTGCCATCTCACCTCCATGTCACCTTCCTGGGCTTTGATGTAATGCAACAGAATGACAGCTCCTATTTAATTAAACAGATATCTGGATTAGCTCCAGCTGTGGGCCATGCAATCAGTCCTTGTGTGAGTAAAAAGGGGTGTAATCCCTGGCTCATAGATCATTTCTGCATGGAAATCTACTCACACTCAAAGCCATACACAGGCCTCTGAAAATGATTTTTTTTCCTGTATGAATTACTTAGAACATACAGCTGCCCCTTCTCCCCACTACCATCCTCACCTTATGAAAAGAACCCGGAAGGCTAAGAGCTTGATTTGTCCTCTTTCTGTAAGTACTTTTTAATCAAAAGAGGCCCTGCCTGTTGATACACCCAGCATTTCTTTGTTTTCTGCAAGAAGCACTATAGATGTGGTTTGCTGTTTAATGCAGTTTTTTTTTTTTTCACATGCGCCTCTCCAGATGGGTGTAATTTGATTCTTTGATACATACTGAACAGATTTTTTAGAAATAGCTTTTTTAGAGGCAGATTTTTTTGTTGCAATATGACTTCATCTTTCTTCCAAAAGGAGGTATCTTGATCTCTCTGAATGGCTTTACTCACAAAACCCATCTTTTTAATACAGAAGACTACAAGACCCTGTCCTGTGCATATTTAGACCAACCACAGGCCATGGAGAGAGTAGGGATGTGTTTGTTTTGCTCGGTTTCATGAGAGTTGACAGACACTCATCAATCTGGGGCAGTTTGCCTACAAGGAGGCATTAAGAAAGCCCTTGAAGCTTTGTGGAGGAAGGAGTGGATAAAGATTCACAAACAGGGCTGCTCAGTTACTGTGTACACCTTATGCTGAGCTCACACATGTCCTCATTGTTTCTACTGTGGAGAGTGAAAGAGCATCTTCTTGCCAAAGAGAGGTTGAGGGGTGGGGTGGGTGGACAGAAAACGTTCCAAAGACATCTTGGATTTTCACAGCTATTCTTGATGGCATCTTTTTAAAAATCAACTGAAGTATCACACTTTCTCCAGTGTGTCTTTGATACACATCATTCTTCCAGACGAGTCAAAATTCCCACTATGCATGGAAGGCTTTGCGACTCTGGAGCTCTGAGCATGGAGAGTGCCGACGGGTTTGTGCTTCTAAATATTAATTAATTAATTAAAAGTTCCCTTAGACTGGATTCTTCTCTGATTGCTGAAATTCACCTGCCTAAGCAACCTGGTATCTCAAAGCCTGGCACTTTGAGTAACACAGAGTCAGCTTTGAGGTGGAACTCCCTATGGATACGCAGCGATGGGGGTCCTCTCCCTTGGCATGGATGGAAGTGAGAGGAAAGGGTGGTATAGAGTCTTTCTCTGAGAGCAGTGGTTCTGAGCCACTAGTAAGTCACAGGGAGGAGCTTTAACACACAACAGGCGTTTGGGCCTCAACCCCACAGGTTCTGATTTAATGGGTCTGCATAGGGCCCAGGCATTAGCAGTTCTAATAGAATCCCCATCTGATTCTCATGTGCAGTCAGGATGGAACCCACAGTCATAGAGACCCTTTGTAGATATTTGACTCTGGATTTCTAGATTAATTTTTCATTGTCAGAACAGACTTTCACTGCCCCAGCTACAGATGTTATGCTACAGCAAACCTTAATTCAGATAGAAAAAACCTAAAGTCTAGCTCATTGTGAGACATGATTATCCTCTTCTTAGTTGGGGCAAATAGCAATGTGAACTTGAGCTCTGGCCTTAGCAGATCCTGGGCCCTGTGCAATCCATTATGAGTCAGTGGTACAGAGGGCCACCATGTAACAGTTGTTATAGGAGCTCCTCAGCACGGACAAACTGGCCGTCCAAGCAGCGGAGCCAGGAATGCCTTCTTTGTCTTCTCAAGGACATGATGTAAGCTAGTACTTTCTCAAGGGAAGAGACACCTAATGACATCATTATTATGAGCTAAAGGGTACACACTGGTTATTTGAGTTCCCAAAGAGAACCCTGAAGGTAGTCGTCTGTGGGTCTCTCCACGGACTAGATCAATCAGAAGACACGTTAGGCCATAGTTGTACTCAGAAAAATGCCAATATATCAAATCCTATGTTCCTATCATCGAAGAGTGTAATTTCAGTGATGTGTGTTTTGACTCAATGTTTTACAATGAAAACAACATTGATTTATTGAATGTCAGCTATAATTATATATATATATATATATATATATATATATATCACAGGATGTGGAGTACAGCATTGGAATAGAGTCAATGGAATTGTAATACCTATATACGATGTCAGAGGGGTAGTAGATTGGGGGAGGCAGTTTATCACTTTGTGAGGGATGTAAATGTCTAACTAGTACATTGTTTTGTACACCTGAAACTAATAATAATAATAATAATAATAATAAAAGAACACTGATTTGAAAATCATTAAGCCTGATTCTTGTCCTAGATCTATCGCTCTCACCAGTTGTGTGGTGCCAGGGAAATTAAATAATAGTGATAAAAACAGTAATGGTGGTGACCAATAGTGAGCACAGACTAAGTGTGGATATGAGCTAAGGGCTTTACGTGTTTTTACATGCTTCATTGATTTTTACCAAAAAACTATGAAACAAAAATTATCATTATCCCACTTTTAAGATAGGATTTGGAGATATTAGGTATATTTTTCAAGGTCATCTAGTTCTAGGATTGAGATTCCTATCTGGTTGGCTCCCAAGCCAGTACTTCTGACTATTAATATTATGTGATGCTTAGTATATCCTTGGTCTTTTTCAGCTCAAAAAATTGTGGGTTGTTTCTGAATGATCATCAGCTGACAGTACCATCTAATACTATTTTAAAAGACTACTCATTCAACCCTAAAGCGAATTTGCCGAGTAGTTAGTGCTCTATAAATAACAAAAGTGTTTAGGTATTTCACATGTTTGTTTCCGCATATGTTTGCCGGATGTCCTATCTAAGCAAAAAATAAAAAATGGTGAGATCGTCCCACACCTCAATGAGGATTCAATTGTAGGGGAAATAACTACAGCAAATTGTGTATTGTATAAATACACAATACAATATTGTGTAGAGGCCTATAAAAGGGGCAATGTTTTGTAAAGCACAGAAACATTTTTTTGTGGTGAGTAGAATCATGCCTTCACCAAGTTCATAATGTGTATTTTTCTGTATCAGGTGCTTTAGCCAATAATTCTAACAAGATATTCTTGAATAAACATAACTCACACAGTGATACTTGAATCATGCATTTCATTATGCTCTCCAGTTTCCCATTCGACTCACACATTTGGGGATTTGTTTCTTGCAGAAGGGTGTTGGCAGGGCAAGTTCCCCATGTCAGCAGCATTGGTGTCGGCCTCTTTGACAAGAATTGGAGGGAATCCAAATTCCTACCAGTGGACTCACGGCTTTGGGTTAAGGCTTTGATAAAACATCAGTGTGATGTATCAAGTGCCATAAATTAAATAGCTTATCAATGCCATTTGAGCACATGCTTAATTGACCTTCTATCCAGAGAATTCAGGATCACTAAGGAAATTAAACAAAAACAAGATAGAGAATTTTCTATAAGGTGTGAAAAAGAATAGGCAAAGTCCAGAACTGAGGGATGATGAAAGATAGCAGGATATGGAGCTGATATTCATGTTGGTCAAGGGATGCAGATCACATTTGGTGGCAGATTCTTCCAATGAGGATATAAAAAGGGATGGGACACCCAACACAGACTTCCTGTCTTAGTTTGGGTTCTCCCAAAAGCAGAGCCTGAGATGACGTCTTGAGCATAAGTAGTTTATTTGAACTTGATCCCAGGAAATAGTAGTGAGGTATTAGGGACAGTGAGACAGGGAACGGCATAAAGCCAATAAAGGGTGTGCTAATGAACCAGCTACTGCTGAGGACAACTGCAGCTCAGTACCTCTGGGGCCCTCTGAGGAAGCATGAAGAATATGCCTAAAATTCGTCTCACCTAAAGAAGGGAAGACTCACATACTCACATGCCTCATTGTTTGAGGGTTGCTCTTAAGGTGTTAACTTCACTTCTAGATTTCACCTGCAATTGGGCTTTGGAGAAAGCTCCAAGGATGCAAAGCAAAGAGACCAGTGGCTTTGCTTGATATGGGACCCTGTGCATGAAGCTATGTGCCACCCCTGGGATGGAATGAGGCGACCCAAGGAAACAAGGCATGGAAAGCCTCAAGCATGCCAGATCTGCCCGCTTGACAGTTTTGTCAAGGAATACGGCCACTGAGTTTTCTCAGCTCTGTTTGTAATTCATACCAATAACCAGAACTATCATGATTTTAGTAGACCCCGTGAAAGCTACAGTAATGGCCTCTCTTGTTCTCTTCTTCCCTGGCTATGAAGATTAAATATGACAAATATTTCAAAATAGCCACTCGTTAAAAGGCAGACCAGTTAAGACTGTTCCAACTTGTCCAAAGACACTGAAAACTCAATTCACCAAGAGCTTCCATGTTTGGAAAGCATAGATAACACCAAGATAGGACTCCTGTACCCAAATTAGAGGAAGGTTGGTGGTCCCACTTTCTAGCCCTACCATAGGAATCATGTTAAAATGATTTGCTTTTGAAAATGCATCTCTAACTGATAACACGATGGTCAGCATTTGCTGACACTTGGGAGTAAAGCCAGTTTTCCCACATAAAACATCGCTGCTGTTTCCAGCAGTTTATTTTCATTTTGAATTCCATTGAAAAAAACATAAACGCCTTATTTTTCTTTGGAGATGGTTTCAAAGGGTGGGATTGGGATTAGAGGCACTGTGGAAGGATGAAATGTCCTTGCACAAAATGAGTGCAGTTAAAATTGTATCAATAGTCCTGTGATAAACTGATAAACCCCAAGCTCAGCTCGGTCAAGTTTAACATGCCTGAGCTGACATGCCAATCTGCCAGCAGTCATATGGTTCTCATATGGCAACACTCCACAGATGCCAGCAAAATGTGAGAAGTTTCTGGCTCATTTCCTTTGATTTTCCTGAGTGCCATGTTGCCTGTAACATGTACACTCACATTCATGTACACGCACACACACGCATCTTTGTCATATTATAATAGCACTGCTTTAATCCACTCCATCCCGGCAGATGCATTAAAATGACCTCATCCCTGCCCCTGTGGAGATTCATAATAATTCATCAATTAACAGTGATGTTATCATTTTTAAAATTTCAAACAGAATAAGAGTGTTCTTGGGAGTCTCCATAGATTTTTTTTTGAGCAAAATTTGTTTTGTGAATGTCTTACATTAGGACTTATTTTTCACTCTTGTCGTTTTTTTTAATTTGATTTCCCTGAAATGGATTTTGTAACAAATTCTGAAAAATTTATATTTATATGTATGATTGAAAACATACAACTGCAAAAAATTTAAGCACTTTTTTCTTCCTATTTCAAAACTGTCACTTTGTTGAAAGAATCTATTGCTTTAGCTATTGTGTAATACCATTAAATAATTTCACATAATTAAAAGTAATTCTTTAAATATTTAAAAAATTGATTAAATGTGTTTCTCATTAGATCTATTGAGTCATTGAGTTTACACCATACTTATTTTAACCAGTTCACTCTTTTAAATCTATTCCATTTACAGAGAAATTCCTTGTATTGCTTTGTAAGTGGTACTGAGCAAAGTAAATGGAAAATGAAATCAAAGTGACATATTCAAATAGTTATGACAAATGCAACTATATACACAAATGAACCACAATTCTAGCCAAACTTTATCCTCAACCCCCGCTTTGAGCAGGAAAGGCATGTCTGTTTCAACTCTGTATTTCTTTTATTCAAACCTTAATGGCACATAAATATTTGTAATTTAATGCATACAGTATTTACAAATATAAATACAATATGGTCTACCTTTATCTTCTAGACCCTTATATGGAGTGAGCTCTTTAGGCATACTGTATATAAAGTGGCTGGCAGATGGCAATTGGATAAAACTAATATACTTTCTGGCTCACAAATGAAGAAAAGTATCTAATGAGTACTATCTTCCATCCCCTCCCTAAGGATGTTGCCATTACAGAAGATATGATTTCAATAAATATAATGAATTATTTTCATTATAAACACACCACTGCCAATTTTTTTCACAAAGCAATGTTTATATAAATATATCCCAAAAGCAAAGAAAAATACTTTCAAATTTAAATTGAATTCATTCTGAAGCCTATAATCACAAGGATCTTCTAGTAAACTTTCCTTCAATATTTAAATAAATAAATATCCACAAATTAGATCAAAATGTCTGCAATTTTTTGAGAGACAAGAAAAGACTCACCCTTTTTGAATGTTTCAGTATTGATCATAATTTTGACAGAATATCAAGCTCTCCAATTTCTCAGATTAACCCAGATTAAAATAAAGCAATAACAAAACCATTGTCATAAAGTATTAAATTATTATGAAATTATTTATATCTTAGAAAGAAAAGTTTAGATGTGTTCACTTTTCCTTATTATTCCTAAATAAGAGAAAGAAGGATAAGATGACTGGCAACATACACATCATTCCTACACTCATTTTTAAGCTTGTCTTCTGCCAAATAGTAACTTATAAACATTGTCTTTTGAAAACTCTCCTCGGGCTGATTACAAGTGGTGATAAGGACATTAAAGAAATTGACATGAGTTTCGCAATCAGTTAAATTTAATTTAGGGGGAAAAATACTGAGTACTAGATGCCAAACAATTGTTAGATGTTCAAATACAAAGACGAATAGACACAAAGATCTTGTTCTCAAGGAACTTACATTTATCTACTTCCTTTTGAAATTGTTAATGAACAATGCTTGGATAAAGAACAGAGTGCAGGAGGGATATAGAACAAAGGAGAACTCCATGCTGCATACAAATTAAAACCAGTTCCTAATCTCTTTAGTAGAAGAAACTGTAGTGCGTACAAGGTGTTTAGAATGTTCTTTTACTCACACACTCTCATTTGTCAATTATTATATCTTAGGTAACATTTCATAAAGTCACTCTTAAATAATTCATACTATTTGGAATTTTATATAAAGTCTAGACTGAGATTCAACTTCTTTTAGCACACTCTTTCTTTATGGATAGAGTATTGCAAATTCTACAAACAAAATTATAATGGGATTATTAACAAATTCTGGGAGAACAAACTGATCTTAAGCACATGAGAAACCTTTTACTTTCGGCCAATTGATAAATTCAGTCTGATCCTTATGAGTCCAAAACAGGTCTCTAAAGGAAATCCATTATATTAGAAATTCTTAGTCTGGACTTGAATGAATAAATAACAATGTCAATTCCTGAAAAAACTCAATAATTTTTTCCCTTATTTGTGGGGCTATGTTTATTTATTTATCTTGGCTTTGGTTTATGTAAATGAATGAGGCTTTCTGTACTGAAGATTAAAACCTTTCTCTCATCTACGTTAAATGGTCAGTTAAGTAGGACTGTCTCAGTATTTCTGGGGGAAAGGGCACTTGGTAACCAGGTAGGAAGCTAATCATGGGATTTTTGATCCCCTTATTTCATCACTTATGATTGGTGTCTCCTGAGGCAAGTTACTTTATCTCTCTAAATCTCAATTTTCTCATCCATAAAATAGGGTCATAACAATTCTTATCAAATAAATTTCTGTTGAGGGTTAAATGAGAGCATGCATGCAAGCTCCTAGAACAGTGCCTGACCGATAGGAGGCACATAACACTAGCAATTAGGATTATTTTTTTATTCTGTCTCAGGTCAGTCAGGTGTTATAACTAACATTTCTTCTGGGAATAAAAATAATGTGTTACTGTAGAAGTCCTGGAAAAGAAAGAAGAGTACAATTTTTAAAAAAGGAACCACACTTTTAGCTCTATTTTATATATCGTTATTTTTAACAATTTGAACACGTATTGCTCCAATTTTCAATGGTATCAATGAAGTAATATTGACTCCTTTGTGTGAAACAGAAAATAACATCCTCTCTAATTCAAACAGCAATAATCATATATAACAATTTTGTCAATATATTTTTAGATTATTTTCCTGAGCAGATAGTTTTGTTGTAAAATTACTTGTGGTATGGTTTACTCTTTTTAAACAAACATAGATCATTAAGAGATTGTCATATTATTAAATAATCTTCTAATATTACAGTAGGGTTTTCAGTAGCCACTATTTTATTTTGTAAAAATACCAACTTATTTTTCCAAATTTCTCTTAAAAGAAATTTAAATTGTTTGCAAATTTTCTCCAACATAGGTAATTTATAGTCAATCATAGTAATTGCATAGCTTTAATTTTTAACTTTTAAATGTTTAATTTATCTTAAAACTATGTTAGAGGACATGCATCTGATTGTTTCTTTCAGATAAATTTCTAGAAGTAGAATTATTATCCAATAACATAGGTAATTGATATATGCTACCTAACTACCCCTAACAAATTCTACCAAAGTTTATGCTTAATAATATCACCATAGCTTAAACAAAGTGTTATCATTTCTTAAATTGCCAATTTGACAAAATAAAATGGCATAGAAGGTATAAATTTGCATTTTCTTGTTTTATTCTCACTTGTTTCATTGTTCTGTAAATCTTTAATGCTCTTTGTTTATTTTTCTATTGAGACATTCATTTATATATTGATAATTTGTAAAAACTACATTTCCTCCTTTTGGTCTGTCTATACTTGAACTGCAGCACATTGTTAAAGCAAATGTATCTTTACAATATTTAAAAATTTTAACTGGCAAAATAATCCTCTCACATTATTCTTTTTCAAAATTTTCATTGTCAAATTTTTTACTAGATATTTAATATTTTCAGTTAATATAAATGAGGTTTTTATTCTTCCACATTATTGTGATTTATATGTTGAAATATATAGAATTAGCTGATAGGTGTAAATATATATATGCCTATGTATTTTTTCTAACCAATCATTATGTTGAATTTGTTGAATGAATTACATTGAAATCCCTTTTCAGGTCTATTAGTGTTTTCAATAATTCTTTGACTATCCAGGTAGGTCAGATGTATCATCTACCATTAATGGTAATATATACTTCTTGTTAATTTTATTATCTTTCAAGATTTATCAGAACATGTAGAACAATATTATGTGATAGCACTGATGGTGGACATTATTTGTTTTCCTAGTTTTAATATTTCAATCCTAAGTAAAATTATGCTATTGATTTAAGACAGGTTTTTAAAGAAGTGCTACTTCACTAAAGAATATTTAACACAAGTAACAACAGTTAGTTTTCCTCTCAGTATGAACTCAGCTGGCCTCTGCAAAGAGTTTTCCCTGTTTATACTTACAAGCATCGTGGTACTTCAACAGTTGTGTGATTTCTAGGTATTTTTGGCTTCTAGGTATATTCTATATCAACTGTTTTATACCATTTTCTACATGATATTTTGGAGTATTTTTTCTTTTTTACTAGTTAGGAAAAACACAGGCTGTTTTAAATTATATTGATACATACTATTACTTAAAAATATTTGAACTTTCATTGCTCTAATTTTTGATATTAATAGTAAAATATTACCCCCTATATAACAGAAAATTAGACTAATGTCCTTTTGCTTTCTCCCATGTCTCCTTTTCATGCTTTTTAATATGTTTGACATACCGAAATTTGAGGCCCAGGTATTACTGCCAAATTATTCTTTACATTATGTATCTTCTCTTAAAGATCCATTTATGGTAACTATATATTCCCCTTTCTAAACATATTTGTGACATTTTTGGACTAATTAATATTTAAATGTTTTCAGTGCTATCAACCACGTCTTTCCTGCCATGATTTCCTCAAGTGTGATTCATATCTTGGTTGCAAGACTATATCTTAAAATATAGTTGGTATATTTTCTGAGCCCTTGACTATCTAAGGATGTCCATTTGGTACCATTACATATAAATCACAACATGCTGAATATAGAGTTTTTGGGTAACAGATATTTCACCTGAAATGTAAAGATATTACTCTTTAAATGTGATCTAGTTTTTAATATTGCAATATTGCAGAAGAGAATTTCTAAGGTCAGAGCCATTTCTTTTTGGTAGGCATCATATTTGCTTGGTGAGTTTATAATTATTAAACTTCTTTGTCCTTAAAAGTCTAAATATATCTTTGGACATATCCAGATGCTGGAATTTTGCACTGTGTCTGGTTGGCCCTGTCAGACTGCAGGGTTAGGCTTGTTTCATCTCAGGAGTGTTCCCTCTATTATATACAGTTGATAGTTTGTTGGCTTTTAATCATTTGTTCTCTATATTAAGCATCTTCTTGTCTTCCTTTTCATTTTCTTTTCCTCTCGATTCTGAAAGACCTAAACAAGCTAAGTTTCATCATTGGTAAAATATGAGAGGGCAATTCTTCTCTTCACTACTTCAAAGATGGTATTATTTCTGCTATTTTCTCTTCAGCTTCAATACAAGACTGTATTTTCTTATATATTTCAATGTAGTCCTCCAGTTCCCTTTTTATTTCTGCTTGTTTTAGTCAGCCTGCATTTTTCTTTCAGTTGTCTGTCCTATCATCTCATCTTTTAGTTTTTGTTTTCAAAGGATCCTGTTTTCTTAAATGTTATTAAGTGAACACCGTAGAGGCCCTCGAAAGTGCTCTTCTCTGGTTCTCAAGTGCTATGTTTCCTCTTTTTGTGTTGCTGAATCTTTTTGAAGGCCCAGTTTCTCACGTCTATGTGCATGTGTGCATGTGCACGCACACATGTGGTTAGCAGATTGTTGTTTGGTTTTGAGTGATGAGCATATGATGAGCATTCTGTCTTGGTCTCGAATTACATATGAAAAGGGATTTCTCTTAGATCTCATTACTCATCCTTGGAATGCAATTGGAATCTTCTCAGATCTCAAGCTGGAAAGCAGTTTGAGGTAATTTCTATTATTAGTTCAGGGACATAGCAATTTGAAATGAGTGGGGAAAGGAGCCATGTATATAAACCTTGCAGGAAAGCTCTTACTTTCTACATTTTCCACTCTTAGTGTAGCAGCTGCACCAGATGCATAGATCATCTTTCTATATCTGAGATATTCTGTAAGTGGGCAGGGCAGGCTTTACCAAAGCACACAGTTTGACTGCATCATGCCTTTTCTCAGGGCTCCTGCTGCCACTCCTAAGAGAAACCCCATCAACTTTCTGCTTGGTGTCATTGTATGTAGCTGGTATTCCCCCATTGACCTGAGTTTTTGACCTTGGGCAAGTTGCTTAACCTCTCTGGGTTAAAATAACATTAACTACCTCTTTGGATTGTTCTATGAATTAAATGGTTTAATATATATAAAGCTCTTAGAACCATGCCTGACACATAGCATACATTTAATAAGGAATAAGGAATAGCTTTCTTCCCTTGCCAATTGTAATTAGGTAGCCAAAGCCCCTGCTAGAGGCTAAAAGGGAGTCCAGGACTGGTATCCCCATTGTGACATAACAAGCTCACCCCCATGTTGTCAGTGAAGACTCTGTGGGGAGCCTGGACTCTGGTTCCACCCAGCAGTAATGAGATGCCCTCCCCATACCCACTGTGATGATGTCATCAAAGGCCTAGAAGAGAATCGGGACTTTCACCACCACCGAGGAATGAGGTTCTGTGGGAACGCCACATGGGGAGCAGAGATGAGTTACTCCTCTCTCTATCAGAAAGGTATCAGTGGAGACCTAACGGAGCCCAGAACTCTTATCCAAAGTCAGCAGTAAGGAGAAGCCTACACTCTTGGATGACAATGGAGGAGGAGGGGAAAACCTGGACTTCTAGTCCCACATGACACAAGGCAGCACCCCTTCCCCACCTGCCCTGCCATAGTAGCAGTGGAAGAAGCAAGTTGGAAAAGGAGACTTAAATAAGATCCAGAGCTTCATAACATATAATACCCTAAATGTCCACATTTCAATCAAAAATCACTGGTCATACCAAGCACCAGGAAGATCTTAAATTAAATAATAAAAGACAATCAACAGCTGATAAAAAGAGATGACAGAGATGTTAGAATTAACTAACAAAGACTTTAAAGTAGCCATGATAAATATGCTTCATGGAACAATTAGGAACATGCTTGAAATAAGTGAACGAAAATTTGAAAAGTCTCTGCTAAGAGAGAAAATTACACCAAAGAAATAGTAAATATAGAAAAGGAACTAAATGAAAACTTTAGAACCTCAAAATATAAGAACCTTATTGCATAGACACAGCTGCAGAATGGAGAAAACAAAACAAACAAACAAAAAAATCAGTGAACTGGAAGATAAAATAATAGAAATTGCCTAATCTGAATAACAGAAAGAAATAGACTGATTAAAAAAAGAAAAAGAATAGGGACCAGTGGTACTATAACAAAAGAGCTAACATTCTAGTCACTGGAGTTTTAGAAAGATACCGTGTTTCCCTGAAAATAAGACCTAGACAGACCATCAGCTCTAATGCATCTTTTGGAGCAAAAGTTAATATAAGACCTGGTCTTATTTTAAAATAATATAAGACCGGGTCTATAATATAATATAATATAATACAATATGATACCGAGTCTTATATTAATTTTTGCTCCAAAAGATGCATTAGAGCTGATGGTCTGACTGTCTTGTTTTTGGGGAAATACAGCAGGAGAAAGAGGACAAGTTGGAAAAGTCTGTATCATAGATATAATGGGTAAAACCTTTCCAAATTTGGAAAAATATAAACCCACAGATTCAAGAACCTGAAAAAATCCTCAAACAGGATGAATCCAAGGAATCCATACCAATAGACATCATAGTCAAACATCTGAAAACTAAAGACAATGAAAAAATCTTGATATCAGCAAGACAGAAATGACAATTTACCTACAAGAGAAAAGCAATTCAAATGAAAGCAAATTTCTCATCAGAAACCATACAGACCAGAAGGAAGTAGCACAACATTTTTCAAGTGCTGAAAGAAATAAATTGTCAACCCCTCATCTTATATCTAGAGATAATAACCTTCAGGAAGGGGGAATAAGGACATTATCTGATGAAGGAAAAATAAGATAATTTGTTACCAGGATACCTACCACAAAAGAAGAGATAGAAAAAGTTCTCTAAACAGAATTTTAATGATAAGTAAAAAAAATCTTAGAACACCAGAAAGAACAACAACAACAACAAAAACATACTAAGCACAAATATGTACAAATACAGTAGACTTACCTTCTCCTCTTAAGTATTCTAAATTATGTTTGATGGTTGATGCAAAATTATAACATTGTCTGATGTGATTATAAATGTGTGTAAATTAAATACTTAGAACAATGATATTCTAAATGGTGGGGGGTAAAGTTACATACAGGGAAGCAAGTTTCCTACACTTCACTTGAACTGGTAAAATGATGACAATAATAGACTGTGATAAGTTATGCATATTCAACATATCTAGAGAAACCACTAAAAGAGTTATATATACACTCAAAAACACTATAAACAAATAAAAACATAATTCTGAAAAATGTTTAAGTTACCCAATGGTAAGTCAAGAAAAAGAACAGAGAAATGAAAAGCTGAGAGAAAAAAAACACACATAAAAAAATTCACTGACTTAAACCCTAATATAGCAATATATATATTCAATGTAAGGAGTCTGAATACATCTTAAAAGGCAAGTATTTGGTAGTGTAAATTAAAAACATGACCCAAATATATGCTATCTACAAGAAACTCACTTTGAAAAGGTAAATAAAATTGGCATATATCTAGCAAAACCGACAAAGGAAAAACGGGAAGTCACAAATACCAATGTATTCGCATGTACCAATCTACCAAATGTACCAATATTAGAAACAAAACATGGGCTATTACTAAGAATGTGCAGATACCAAAGAACTGCAAGGAAAAATTATGAACAACTGTACACACATAAATTTGACAACTAGATGGAACGAACCAATTTAAAAAACTAAAACTACCATAACTTATTCAATTTGAAATCAATAATTTGAACTATTCAGGAAATTGAATTTATAATTTTAAATGTTCCAGAAAAGAAATCTCCATACCCAGATGGTTTAGCTAGAGAAGTCTACCAATCATTTAAGGAAGAATCAATGCTAATTCTACAAACTTCTTTCAAAATATAGAGGAGGAGGAAACACTTCCCAGTGCATTGTATTAAGTTATCACCTGATACCAAAACCAGACAAAGACAGCACAAAACGACAACAAAATAAACATATTTTTTGTATTGAATAAAATGAATATAGACACAAACATACTTTTAAACAATTAGCAAATAATTGAGCATTTTATAAAAATGAAGTATACATTATGACAAAATAGGGTTTATTCCAGAAATGTCAGACTAGTTCAATTTTGATAAGTAATATAATCCACTACACTAATAGGCTAAAGAAGAAAAATCTTATGATCATACACATATCTACTAATGCAAATAAATAATTTGACAAAATAAAAATTCATTCATGATAAAAACCCTCAGAAAAATAGAAATAGTGAAGAATTTCCTCACCTTCATTAACAGCACCTATGAGATACATACAGCTAATATTACACTTAATGGTAAAAGATTAGATGCTTCCTTCCGATGATCAGGAACAAAGCAAGGATGTCTGCTCTTACCTCTTTTTTTCAACATAATGCTGGAAGTTCTAGATAATACATTAAAGGTAAGGGGGAAAAAAGCACACAAATCAAGAATATAAAAATGAAAGGAAATAAAACTGTGCCTATTTGCTGATGACATAATTGTCCACATAGAAAATTCCAAAGTATCCACAAGAAAACAAATAACAACAACAACAACAACAACAACAAAAACCCTCTTAGTACTGATTAGTGAGTTCAGAAGGTCACAGATAAAGAGATCAACATATAAACATAAATTGTATCTCTATATACTAGCAATGAACATGTGGACACCAAAATTAAAAAAAAAATACGATTTTTAATTGCTAATAAAAATTAGACACTTAGGTATAAATCTACCAATACATTTACGGGACTTGAATGCTAAGAACTACACAACACTGATGAAAGAAATCAAAGTAGATCCAAATAATGCAGAGACAGACCATGTTCATGAGATGCAAGATTCAAAGTAGTAAAGATGTCAATTATCCCCAAATTGATACCAATATTTAATGCAATTCCTACCAATATTTGAGCAAGATATTTTGTACATATAGAGAAGATTATTCTGAAATTTATATGGGAAGACAAAGCAACTAGTATAGTTAAAACAATTTGGGGGGGAAAAGGAATAAAGTGGGAGGAGTCAGTCCACCTGATTTTAAGACTTATATATAGCTACGGTAATTAAGAGTATGTTGTGTTGATTGAAGAATAGGCTTAATAGAAAACCCAGAAATAGACCCATACAAATATGCCCAACTGATTTTTGACAAAATGCAAAAGCAATTCAATATAGAAGAAAGCCTTTCAATAAAGGTGCTAGAGCAAATAGGTTAAAAAAAAAAAGAACCTCAATCTAAGTCTCACACTTCAAATACAAAAATTAATTCACACTGGGTCATGAAGTTTAACATACAACATAAATTCATAAATCTTTTAGAAAAGAATTAGAAAAAAAAATCTTTGAGAGTTAGGACTAGACAAAGAGTTTGTAGCATAACACCAAAGCACAGTCCATAAGAGGAAACAAATGGTAAACTGAACTTCATCAAAAATAAAAACTTGTGTACTGTGATACAGCCTGTTAAGAGGATGAAAAGATAAGCAACACATGGGAAATAATATTTGCAAACCACATGACCAACAAAGGACTAGTACCTAGTATATACAAAGAACCCCCAAAACTCAATAGTAGAAAATCAAATGATCTATTTACAAAATAGACAAAACACATGAAGAGACTTTTCACCAAAGATACACAGGTGAAAGAATAGCACATGGAAAGATATTCAAAATCACTTGCCACTAGGCAAATGCAAATTAAAACCACTGAGATGTTACTACATAGTCATCAGAATGGATAAAATAAAAAATAGTGACAACACCAAACGCTAGAAATAATGTGGAGAACTGAAGAAACATTGCTGGAGGGGATGTAAGTTGGCATAGCCATTCTACAAAACCATTTGGTAGTTTCTTTAAAAAACTAAATATGTAATTAACATATGACCCAGCAACTGTAATCCTGGATATTAAAAAAAAAAAAAAAAAAAAAAGAAAGAGAAAAAAAAACGACTTATGTTCACACGAAAACCTGTACATGAATGTTTATAGCAACTTGATTCCTAACAGCCAAAAACTGAAAATAATCCAGAAGTCCTTCAACAGGTGAATGGTTGAACAAACAATATGGAAGACACAATATGGAAGACACTGAGCAGCAAAGAGGAGTGGACTTAAGACCCACACAACCTGGATGAATCTCCAGGCCATTATGATCGATGAAGAAAGCCAATGTCAGTTACAAATGGTATGATTTGATTTATATAACATTAATCAGATGCCAAAACTATAGACATCAACAACAAATTAGTGTGACCCTGTTACAGAGAGGGTGAAAGGAAAATAGATGTGGCTCAGAAAGGGCAACATGAGTGGTCTTGTGGTGATGGAATTGTTCTGTGTCTTGACTTCATCAATGTCAGAATCCAGGCTGTGACTTTGTAGTTTTGCAAGTGTTACCTTTGGGGGAAACTGTGTAAAAGATATAGGCTCACTTTGTACTATTTCTTACAACTACACTTATTTCAAAATAAAAGTTTATTGAGAAAAAACAACAACAACAACAGCAAAAAACCCCCCTCCCCAGAAAGAACACTACAATTTTCAACAAATAAAGTTTATGTTAGAATCTCAAATGACCAAACAATATCAGGAAAACTTAAAATCATGAATATTAAAGAATTTTTAGTGTAAATAATGTTAACAAAGCCCTGACAGATATTCACCACATCAATGGAAGGCAACAATCCTGCAATGTGCTTGGGTGTTTGCAGTTATGGAGAGCTAGAAAATGTGTGTTTGCTTTAATTTGGGGCAATGATTTACTGCTCTCCAGTCTAAATTTTCTTAAGAGCCTGTGCTCCAGCCCTTGGGTTAGTCAATTGGCTGAATCATGATATCAAAAGAATCTAAAGTAGCTAAGGTATAATCATGTGTTAAATATATATATGGACCTACTTAGGCAGTTGTCACTGTGTACACCAGTGTATGAGCACATAATTTGTGTTTTCATTTGATATATGAAACTTTCATCATCACAATTCTCCATCCCTTTTAAAATAGAAGACATATTGTGCAGCTCTAAAATTTTGTAACTGAATTTGTCAATCAATGTTGAGTACTGGTTAGAAAAGTAGAAAAAAACTGCAAGTTATCCAGCAGTATTATTCCAAAAAAATATTACCCTTTTAATTGAGAAGGGAGTAATGATAAGTAAGCGATACAAAGAAGGTCACTGTATTTCAAATTTTAATTTTGCTTAGTCATAAATGAGAATGCACAGGGATTTAATTCTGATAAACTACATGGAAAAACAAACAGATGATTTAAATTTTGTGAAAAGAGACGTAGAAGAGTCACCACAGCATGAAATTCTCAAAATAAAATATCAAGAGTTTAAAAGAATATAAAACAAATAGTTAAAGGCTTTGATGCCATTGCTAGAAAAAGCCAAGAAAGACAGAAAGAGAGATTATCTACAAGAAACAGAATTTATCAATTCTGAAAACAAGAAAAACTTTTATTTAAGAGAAAAAAGGAAAACAGTTAATAATGTCTTCCTTAAACCTTACTTTACTGAACATTTTGAAATCTTAGTAAAATGAAGTTATAAATAATAATGTATTCTAGATACAAGTATTTACACGAAAAGTTGTATAGGTGACTTTATGCAGTTACTTCTTTTGCTTAAGAAAACAAGCTTAGCTGCATCATGTGCTTAAAGAACATACTACTCACTTTTAGAGAAAGTCTTGTCCATTGACAAAAACTGTCATAATGCATTTCATAATCACCAGCTAATTAGAGGTATATGATCACCACCCAAATTAGACTTATAGTTTCAGTGCGGATTAATCTGTTGATAGCCATGCACACTTTTCAAATCAAAATATTTGATGAATTCTTAGCATGTGTCACAAACTTGTATCTAGTACAATCCCCTCCAAATGCATATTTATGTTTTGATTTTTCCTGCTCTCTCCTGAGAGGTAATGAAGAAAGCAATGGATCCTATTTCTATCATATTCTTTCTTTTCTTTGCATTACTTTTTCCCTCTGAAACACAAATGTGTATAGCTTTTCCTTCTAAATTGTGCATTTCATTTATCATATTACTTTTCTATCCTCTGGCAGAATCCTGCAAATAAAGGGTAATGATGGTATTTATAGACATCCAGGTTAAAATGGAAGGATGCCTAAAACGTTTCTGCTCAACTTCCCATTAAAATACCCATGAAGATCTCAAAAAAGACAAAAACTGGCAACTGCCTCAGACTCGAGCTGTAAGAGAAGATGACACGTCAAAGTCCAGGTAGACTGTGCACTAATCGCAATGCTGACTAAGATGATTCTATCAACATAGTTCTGGCTTCTAAACCATCACGGATTCTAGCCTCTGAATAGGGCACAACAGTTCACTTTGAAGGAACTGGGGAAAACATTTTGACATGCCTCCAGATGGTTCTAAGAACTGGAAACCATGTCTGACTATCTTAGCTGGATCAGAAAATCCTGTAGCTGAATCAAGATCCAATCTCAGTCCAGGACACTTGCATTAGAAGAATGCCAATTAGTTATTGGGAATTCCACCAACTTGGAAATTTAGGTTTAAATCTGAGAGAGATAGTATTCTAGCACAAGTTTACAATAAAGGAATTTAGACTATTCTACCCTGTCTGCTGGAGATTCCAAAAATAAATACAGGTCTTTCCTTTTCTATATAATAAACAGAAAAGAAAAATTACCCACTTTGTAGAGACATAAGGCAAAAACCTCATTGCTCTGAAGGTTAAGAGGATCATACTTCTGATACTTAATTTCTTTGTAAAAAGATTTTTAAACATTGGAAGAAATCTGATTAATTTCCTCCAAAAATTATGGAGAATATGGACCATACAGGATAAAGCAAGATACCATAAATGAAAAAAATCATGAAAAAAAATTCTAAGTGAACTGGCTGAAGTATTAATGCAGATTTTAAAATATCACAGCAGAAAATGACTTAGGATACATACAAATAAAATAAGTAGTCTTTGACTCGTACATTTTTTAGATAATTGGGACAATTTGATTATGTATTAGGATATTAAGTATTGGATGATATTAAGGAATAATTGTTAATGCTATGTGTGCATTATGAACATATAATAAAATTCCCATATTTTTAAGAGATGTGCAACACAGCACCAAGAGGTGAAACGGTATGATGCCTGGGATTTGTTTTAAAACGTTCCAGCAAAGAAATGAAAATTAGATAATGGACACATGATGCAAATGTGATGAAATCTAAGTTGTTGCAGATGAGTGGCAGGTACAGACGCAGACGCTGAGGGTGAGTTAGAGGGCAGATATTTTCTTGGGGGTAATTCAAGTGAAAGATAAAGGGAGGCAAAGCATCATCAGTCAGGGAAAGTGTACAGGCCATGATACACATCTCACATGTGTAAGAAAATAGGCAGAAGGAGGCAGAACAGAGAGGAGAGTCTCGGAGATGTCATGGTGTTGACCAGTCCAGATGGGTATTGGCCCAGCCAAGAGTCTCAGCAGGGCAGAAATGGCCATGCCCTTGAGCCCCTGCTGTGTTCACGCCCTGACTGGGGGCTGCCCCAAAGAAAGGGTGTCTTGACATGGAATCTGAGGCAAATCCCAAAGGTGCTGTATTTAGAGTTTCAGCTAACTGCTCTCCTCACCGCTGAAGCCCAAGTTGCTTCTTGATTGGAGATCCAAGGAGCTCACCTCCATGAATACATCAGGTTTATTGCACTATTTTTAAAACTATTTTGGAAATTTTCATTAAAAATGTTCAAACACAATAACAAAATTAAGATGTACTTTGGAGGCAAGAAAGTGTAGAACTGATGTTGAAGAAAGTCAAAATGAAGGACAGAAGACAAACATAAGATATTCACCCAGAAGAGAAAAAAAAAAAAAACCTCTGAGAGAAGATAATTGATCTAAAAGACAGAGAACCACCAGAGAAAACCTACGTGCAATCAGCACAGAAATAAATATCATCATAGATCATGATAGAATTCATATCCCATTGGAAGAACGTACAAGCCAAGAGCGATCTGAGCCTCAGGAAAAGTAAATGAAAAAAGCATACTCAGAAAATGGCAAAACTTGCCTTTTAATGTTCTCTTACAAAGAAAATATAGCTCATTTATTTCTTCAAAATTATCTTCCCTTTCTCATAATTCACTGTGTGGTAGAGTAAATTTCCTCCAATCTGATGAAAAAACAACAAACCTGATTCACTAAGTGGAACAGTCTCTTTAGATTTAATTCTGTTACTTTGGAACAGATTCTTTTCAGATTCTTTCTCTGCACACCCCCTCCACCTGATACCTCAATAGTAATTCTAAAATGAAAAACTGAAATTAAGAATTCAGTGAATAGAGTATTAAAGGCAGCTTAATAGATACAGGACAGAAGAAATTGTTCAGAATGAAACTCAGAGAGACAAAAAGCTTACAAAAACAAAATAAAAAGTAAGAGACATGAAGTGTACAGGGAGGAGGCTTAACATCCAGGTGATTAGACACCCAGTAAGACAGGAGAGAAACTGCCACAGAAACAAGGTTTGAAGATGTAGGGGCTAAGAATTTTCTAAAATGAAGGAATTCTCAACCCACAGGATCCCATCAAATGCACAGCTAGATAAATAAATTAAAAAGTGTGCTTGAACATATCTGACTAAATCCAAAAGCAACTAGAAAGTGTATCAGGGTGAGGGGTGGGGGCGGAAAGAAGGACATATTATTTTCCAAAAAAAATTAGATAGACAATTGACTTCTCAAAAGAAATAATGAAAGCCAGAGGCATAGCTTCAAGGTGATAAAATAACTGCAACCCAGAATTATATATTAACTAAAATATTCTCCCTCAATGAAAGTTGGAACACATGTAACTAGCAATAAAAAGAACTAGAATTCAACAAAAATGAATTAAATTTAAAATGGGAAAGAGACTTAAGAAACACTTATATATACATACCAAGAATAATCAAATAGCCATAAAACCTTATTAGTAATCAAGAAAATGCAAATCAAAACTATACTGAAATATCACTGGATAGACACAGAAAAGAAGAAATTGAAAATGACTGACGATAGCAAATATTAACTAGACTATAAGACAATTGGAACTACTGCTGAGGGGAGAGCAACTGATATCATCGTTTTGATAAAGAACTTGACATTATCAACTAAAGTTGAAGACACAACTACCCTGTGATCTGACAGTTCCATCCTACTTGTATAACTAGGAGAAATGTATGCACAAGAATATGTGCAGCAAAACTATTGTAATAGTCTCAAGCTGGAAGAAAACAAGCCCAAAGCACATAAATACAACCTGGCACATTCATACAATGGAATACATTACAGCAGAGACAAAGAAAGCACTAAGACAGGAGAGAAGACTCCATGCAACAACATGGATAAATGGAAAAGTTAGTGGAAGAAGCTTGGCACAGAATAATATGAACAGTGTGATTCCATTTATATTAAATTCAAAACCAGACAAAACTAAATCACAGTATGTGGGATGCACACAGAAGTATTAAAGGTATTTTTTAGAAGCAATGAAATAATTATAAAGTTTGGGACAGTGGATATATTTAGGGAAGAAATAGAAATTGGCATAAATGTTAATAACAGGAAAATGCTCTAAGAAATTAAGATGTATCCATAAAAAGAAATCTTTTGTAGGCATTATAGTTACATTTTCAAAATATTCAAAAGTATGAGAAAATACATATATGATAAATAAAAATTCAAGAATGAGAGGAACATGCACAGTATGGTTTCAATTATGCAAAACATATAGTTAAATAAATGGGTGTGTGTGAGCATAAGACACACATATATGGTTTAAAGAAAAGATTGGAGAAAATACATCAAATGTTTCATTTCTGGCTACTGGGATTGCCACAGATATTATTTTTTCACTTTTTTGTTATATAGTTTCCATTTTTCAATTTTGTTTATACTATGAAATATGCTATTGACAAAGTAGAAGAGTTATATATCATGTTTCCCCGAAAATAAGACCTAACTGGAAAATAAGCCCTAGAGTGATTTTTCAGGATGACATCCCTTGAACATAAGCCCTAATGAGTCTTTTGAAGCAAAACTTAATATAAGACCGGGTCTTATTTTCGGGGAAACACGGTAGTTAATTTTACCATCTTCAGATATCTCAAATACATTAAAAACAATCTATGGTTATTTAATTCTATATAAAAAGGTTAATACTTTTAATCTTATTTAAATTTTAAATCTTTGAAATTGTTCTTTGTTTGGAAATCCTTCAAATAGACCTTACATAGTAATTTATGTATTTGTACTTCATATATATAATTGTTCGGGCACTTAGGAATTTTCCCCTGTTAACATTAATACATTTTAATAATACAAGAAAGTGATGAAATTCCACTTATTATAAGAACTATTTTGTTATTTAAACATGAAAGTATTGTAATTTGTCTCAGATGCATTATTGGTGTAGCCTAGAAAGCACATAGATTGGAAGCAGGTGATCTTCATTTGTGTGGCCCCATGGGGAAAAAAAAAAGATAAAAAAGATCAAAGCATTTTATTGAGTATAATACTCACTCCATTCTCATTCTCATGAGAGGATTCTAAAAATTCTTGTATTTAGAGCTTAGAATACAATTTTTTTATTTTAAAAACAAATTTTGTGAGAAAGTTCAAAGCAATTAAAATTAAATTGCAACTTTTTATTATATAACTCTGAGTGAATGTAGATATAAATCCAAGTAAATAAAATAGGCCCAATTTTACAGTGATTAATGCAGGTTACAACTGTCTGACTAGTTGCAGAAATAAGAACTGTAGTAGTAATGAATATTTCTTCTATACTTTTGTATGAATAACACAGATATATACATCAAATATTTTTGGTTTCTTTCCTCTTTTATCCCCTGTTTATCTAACAGAAGATATATTAATAACAGTTAACTTCATGTCACAGTGTTTCAGTTATGGGATATCAAAGTAGAAGCATGCACATCACCCAAGCACATAGCATCCTCCTTGGAGTAAAGAGTTACCACATTTTTAGTTGTACACCGGAGAGTTGTTAGGCAGAAGTATGACTTTGTTATTAACTTTATTTGGAGATTAAGTATGACTTAAAGAGATGTGTATGGAGGCCAAGTTGACAAGGGCTGAAATGTTTTAAATGTCAGCTTGGCTGGGTTACAATCCCCAGTTATTCCAACCCCAGTCGGGGTATTGCTATGGAGGTGTTCTAGGTGCGATTAAAGTCCATAATCAGTTGACTTTTACTAAGGATGATTACCATAGATCATCTGTGTGGGCCTGACTCAGTCAGGTGAAAGGTCTGAAGAGCAGAGCTGAGACTTCCTTGAAGAAGAAATTCTGCCTATGGAAGCAGCTACAGCCCAAGCCTAACAATTCCAGCCTGCCCTTCAGACTTAGGACTGGGCTAACCAGACACTGCATCTCATGAGCCAACTCTGCAATAAATCTCTTAATGCATCTCTCCTACTGGCCTGTTTCTCTGGTCAAACTCTAACTGACCTACATATCTTATCCTCAGCATCAAAGCACCAACCCCAAGGCCCAATCTGTATCACAGGAACCACAAAAACTACATTGTTTAAATGGCTTTATTTTATATTTAAGTTAAAAAGTTCAACAAAAGTCTCTTTAGTTATTTTATCTTCATAACCCACTATCTAGATACCGTGCTTGGTGAATTTATGAGTATTTAATAAATGTTTACTGAAAAACAAATAAATGAGGGAATTAATTCATAAATTATGATTACTGCTGCAGAGATTTATAAACAGTACATCATGGCAGAGAGTTTTTACAAATTACCACATTTTGTAGATTTGATACAATTAAACAGATGCTAGCATTTAGTTAACTGCAATTTCACTTTGTTTATCCCAAAATGGGGCTCTTAAGAACTATAATGAAATGACTTGGGGATGAGGATAATTTGCTCATTAATAAACATCTCTGGGAAAGGGTAGGCTATTACTTTTTTTGAGTATTACACAACCTCCCTATGACTCCTGACTCACAGGGCTGGGAAAGCTCCTGAGAGAGCATCAGGCCAGCCATTTGCTTCCCAAATACCTCCCTGGTTTCAATTCAAATAAATGAGAGAAATCATGGGGAGAACTCACTGCTGAAAATTGGCCCAGGCATTAGGTGGCACATATTTTAATGGCGGGGGAGAATATGTGAGGTGAAATTACTTCTTTTACAATAAGAGGAGCAAGACAAGAAAAAAAAAAAAAGGAAGATGTTAAGGAGAAGAGAAAGGAGAAAAAGAGGTGCTTTGGACTTTTAAAATTAAATTGGGGTTGTTGGTGAGGATGCAGTCACTGAGTATGTATATAAGATTTAAAAAAAAAGAAGAAACAAAAGAGGAAGAGAGAAACCAAAAGAGGTTAAAGTTCTGGCAACTACTTTCTCTGGGAAAATACTGTCATTGGAATGGTCCTAATACTACGACCAGTTGTGAGACAGAAAATAGATCAGTGCAGTACAATTAGGTCGGGAAGCAATCAAAGTAAACGTTACTGAGTTTTAGGCACAATTTTGGATATTGATGGGAAGACATTTAAGAGATTATGTTGAACTCAAAGGATCATGAAATCTCCCTCTACAGGTTATAAACTTGGAGGATCTTATTTTTAGAACAATTATTAAATGGTCCCAATGTTCTCATTTGGGTGGGAGAAGGGTTGCTCTGGGTAGTTGCACTCCAAATTCTTGTATTTCCATCAAAAAGCTGTCAGAAATAGAATCATTTATGAGTGATGCCTAAGCCAGACTTTAGGCAATTATTTAACTTTTCTGAACCTTGGTTTCCTTATCTGTGAAATGGATTATAGAGGTATTTTGCAGGACTGTTATGGTGGTAACCAAGATAATGCACATAAAGGAATGAACACAGTGCTTGATGCATAATTTCCACTCAAGAGCATGAGGTATTTATACTTGCAAAGATAAAAATGGAAAAGACAAAAGTAACAATAGCCATTGTGTTAGAATAGCCGGCCAATTTTTTTGTTGTTTCCAAATTGCCTGTACTGTTACATCATTTCAATAAAAGTTTAAAATAAATATGCTTATGTGTTTCACTTCCAAGGGAACATGCACCTAAGGCACTGAGGTTACCTTCAGAAGAACAGATGGATTCATTCAGAGAAGAGAGAATAATGATTGTGGCGATGGAGGAGTGAGTTATGAGAAATGATTAAAGATAAAGATTATGTCTTGGTGTTGCTAAGTAATGGCTGAGGGGGGACTAATAATTGACTACAAAAGTCTGACAAGAGAAATACTGAATGAGCAGGAGGAATTATTTAATCAGGTTGAGGACAGGATAGCTGGAAGAGCATAAGAAAGAAAAATTTACCCTGAATGGAAAACTTTCTGACAGTAAAAATTATTATTTAAGAAAAATCTTGAAGAAAAGTGATGAAAGCCCATCCCTAAGGATATTAAAAATAAGGCTGGAGAGAAACCAGGAGAGTGTGTATGACAGAGAACCACAGTACTTTGATTCAGTGCTGGCTTCCACCTCTGATTTTCTAGCAGCCTTGGAAAAACTAGGTGACTCAGTCATGGTGGAGGATTAAACTGTGGGTCAGACAGCTGAGATGTCCTGCTTCCATGCCAGGTATAAATCCAACCCAAGCCAATGTCTGTGCCTTTACCACGACCTGCTCTTTGTGACAAGGAACTCTACTTTGTGACCATGCACTCTACTAGTGCATGGCTACCATATATGTGGTGGGGGTGGGGTGCCAGCAAATTACTTGATGCTGAGTCAAAACTTGGAATCCCAAGCCAACCAATTCAGTACTCTGAATCACAGAGTGCTACAGCTCAGAGGGAACTGACCTAAGCAATTCCTTTGAAGACAATGAAGACTTCTACCTCTGAGTATGGACCACGTACCAAATATTGTGTTAGATGTCTTACCAATACAATTTCATTGGATTCTACCAGAAAACCTTGGAGGGTAGCTATTGATATCCACATTTTGAAAACAAGGAAGCAGAGGCTCAAAGAGATTAAGTCCTGTCCCACGGTCACATGGCTACAAAGAGCTGAAATGAAGATTTCAATCAGGTATATGTATTTCTCCAGACTGGGCTTCTTCTCTCTACAGGCTGTTATCTCAGTACACAAAAGGGTGAATGCCTCACACAAGACCAGGCAGTCCAACTGAGAGCTCAGGTTAGAACTTGGCATCTTTGTTTTTGGTTTCTGTCCTTAACCCAAATCAGTTCCCCATCCTCTTGCCCTTTACCCTGTCCTCGTGATAAGGATCAGAGGAAGGAAGAAAACTATATTTGATGTTATAATCTAAACTGGGGATTGGAGGAGAGAATGTCGTGTGTAAATTTAGCCTTTTGATTCTTTAGGTATTTTTATTCAATTCCAAATTTAATTGTATTATTCAACCGGTTAGTTCAATATTGTATCTTTTAAATTCTCTGAATCAGAAAAGTAGTTTAGTCATTTTATGATAAAGACTAAAGGTATATACAAGGTCTGACAATTAAATTCGCGAACTTGTTGCAATGCTGTGGCTAACCTTTTTTTATATCGGAGAGATTATTCATTATGAATTTGTAGCAGCTGGACAAACAGCTAACCTTGTTTACTATTTAGAAGTGCTGAAAAGCTGTGTGAAAAAGTTAGATGACCTGAACGTTTTGCCAACAATTCATGGCTCTTGCATCACAACAATGCACCAGCTCACAGGGCACTGTCTGTGAGGGAGTTTTTAGCCAGTAAACAAATAGCTGTATTGGAATACCCTCCCTACTCACTTGATCTCGCCCCCAATGACTTCTTTCTTTACCTGAAGATAAAGAAAATGTCAAAAGGAAGACATTTTGATGACCTTCAGGACATCAAAGGTAATACAACAACAGCTCTGATGGCCATTCCAGAAAAAGAGTTCCAAAATTGCTTTGAAGGGTGGACTAGGCACTAGCTTCTGTGCATAGCTTCCTAAGAGGAGTATTTCAAAGGTAACTGTGGTGATATTCAGCAATGAGGCACATAGCACTTTTTCTAGGATGAGTTCACAAACTTAATTGTCACACCTCGTATGTAGTACAGATGTGTATTTTGCAGTCTAGTAATGTAAAATAAGTTGAATAATTAAAATAGGAATAATAATGTGTCTTTAAGATAACTCACTTTTTTATTTCCTTAGTTATGTTTGTATTGCTTTATTATTGTTTGCAAGACAGAGAATCTATAAGAATATAAAATTTGTAACATATCATATAAGCTATGAATTTATTACCATTATCTACTTTTGTTTTAATATTTCTCTTAATAGGTTGTGTTCTTTCTGATGCACATTCCTCACTCTAATAAAGTAGTTAATAAACACACATTCTAAAGTTAATGTATTGAATAACTTTGAGAAATCAGAAGCTAACAAAACAGCAATAAGAATGGAGGTTTTTATGACCTAGAAACATTTGAGCTCTCAAGTCACTAGAAATGTCTCATCCCATATTACTCAAACTTTTTTGTGTTATCATTCTCCTATATATGAAGTTATTTATATCTGGAAGAGGAAGTCTATATGCCTTACGGGCTTCAGGTATCCATTCTGCTAAATCCTAAGAAACATTGGATAAAGCAAAATCTTGTGAAACGAGTTAGTTTCTACTAGTGTTGAACGTGTTGCAAGAAAAAATGAAGTGAGGTTGGGGAGCATGGGGGTTGGAAATGTTATTTTTATCCTCGTTATGTTACTATGTTGCTTGGTTCACCCAGGAAGAGAACGGAAATGGCCACGTGATGATGTGCACACAGAAGGATTGTCTGCTGGAGAAAACGCCTTTTATTGTACAAAGAGGCATTTCTTCTGTACCACACTATGGCTGAGGTACACGTGACCCAATGGTCCCCATCTGCATTAGCCACTGGAAGGAACTATTAAAACAGTTATACCCTCTGTTCAGAGGAGCTGAACATGATATAAACCTAAATCAGAGAGTGCCAAAAAAATGTATGCACATTTTAAGAAAGGAAAAAACTGTATTAAAGTTACACTGATGGTAACCACTTTGCACATCTCTTGTAATTCCAGAAGTCAAATGTGATTTTTATTCATCTTTTGTTATTGGCATATATTGAGTATTATAATTTTAATACAGTTTTTTCCTTTCTTAAAATGTTTATGAGGGTAAACGGGATCAAATATATGGTGATGGAAGGAGAACTGACTGGTTGGTGAATACACAACGTGACATACAGAAGATGTATTACAGAATTGTATACCTGAAACCTATGTAACTTTACTAACCATTGTCACCCCAATAAACTTTAACTGAAAAAAAAAAAGATAAAGTGAAAAAAAAAGTATACATTTTTTTGGCACCCTCTATATTTAAAATAGGAGCACATTGCTGCTTTTGGTTTTCTGGCAGACTTTAACAAATTTTAGATGTGCACCTAAAGATGGGCCACAGGCCACAATGCATACATAACAAGTACTTAGAGGCCAAGACACTTGCTGTCCCTTCCCTAAGTCTCTGGGTCTGTTGGGCAGGAAAGATCTAACAGAGAAATTGTTTCTAAAATTTGAGTCAAGACACTGAGTTCTAAACCTGATGGCTTCCTTTTCCATGTCTATGTATATTCTCACTTTTCTCATTATTTACAAAACATACAAGAAGGCTACTTTTTCTTTGAAAAGACAAAGATAAAAAGCAAAGAATATCCTCAAGTAATTCACATTTTTTATTATTCTGTTATTCTACAGTCCAGTGTAAAACGCAGTGATCAACTGAAATATAAAATCAAAAATATTACATACTCGTATTCCTAAGCCCAACATTAGAGTTTTATTTTGATATGAAATACATTTTTTTATAATTGACTCTCTATATCCAAGGTCCCCATAAACACCCTCCTGCTATCTTTTGTTTACATAGAATATCTTCTGATAATGAAGTCTCCTAACAATTATGGAAATTATATCTTTTTGATAAAATGCTTTCTAGCTATAGTTTTGTTTCAACATAGCAATCGGAATAAGTAAAATTTAAGTATCTTAATACTCATTAGTCACCTACAAAATAAAGTCTGGATCAGATTGTTTTTTTCAATTATTGTCAGATTTAAGAGACACAAACAAGTGTGAAATACCAGTAGAACAGCCAAAATACGGATCTCACTTTGTTCCTCTAATTCAGCACTTAACTGTTCAGTCACAGTTTTCAGAGTTTCAAATCCTATGTGTGTTTGACAGTTTTTTACTAGTAATGAATTGCTTTAATTTGAATTGTCAGAACAATATGTAATGTAAAATTGTGCCCAACTACCACCCACATACAAATCCATTATTCTAGTATTCTTGTGGGATAGCAATGCTTTAGGTTAAATAACTTGCCCATCCTTTCAAGGTAAAAATAATGAATAAGTAGCAAAAGAATTTCAAACTTGCATTCCTGGGTGTTTGGTTCCTTAGCTTATAAGGTGATAAAAGTTGCAGTATAGCTAACCCTTGTATTATAGAACCCGTGATACTACAATTGACTGCAAAGGAAGCCAACACTCACAGAGAAATGACATGTTCAGAGAATTAGCCAGAGAAGGGGTCTGGAGGTGCATTCTCTTCATTTTCGTCAGTGACTTTTCTTTTTTTTAAAGGACACAGTGGCTGCTTCTAGGATTCAAATCATAGAAAGCTAAAACTTAACTTCATTTTAGGTAAAATTTCATCAACTTATAAAACCTTTTCCTCAAAACCTGTCTATTTGAACTAGTTTGAGGTCTTTTGTTTGTTTGTTTGTTTGCTCCCTCTGTTGCTGGCCAGCTCTCAAGGGCATTTCCAAAGAGCAGGCAGTGGGAGGTCTCCAGACTAGGTGTTTAGAGATTGACTGCATTTACCATGCAAATAGCAGTAAACGTTTCTTTCCTTTTTTTAATTAAAGTTTCTTGGGGTGACAATTGTTAGTAAATTTACATAGATTTCAGGCGTACAATCCTGTATTACATCGTCTATAAATCCCATTGTGTGCTCACCACCCAGAGTCAGTTCTCCTTCCATCACCATATATTTGTTCCCCTTTACACTCATCTATGACCCCCCACTCCCCTTACTCTCTGGTAACCACTGTAAACTACTGTCTGTGTCTATGTTTCAAAAAAAGATATATCCTATAATAACCACACCTTATTGATTCCACTTTTCATCTCAGTAAAAACAAGAATATTTGATCACATTCAGAGGTAACCTACTGGACCATTTCCACACTGGCCCCGATCTGGACTTTCTGTGGTGGTGGCACCTGTTGGCTGCAGGTGAGGGTGAAGGGAGAGCTACCCAGGAGGGCCCGTTGTGTCTACCTCATTGTGTACAACAATGGATTCTCGCTAAATGCTGTTTGCTGGAAAGCGTTGAACTGTGAAAACAATCTGATACTTCTGGTACGGTTCAGTTTTCTTCTGCCAATAGTTGAGCGCTCTGCAAAAATGCCTATAACCAGATCAGCAGAACATGACCATTGTGAGTGCTGCTTACGTGGGAATAATCGGTTTTAGAGAAAGCTTTATTTTCATCTCTGTGTTTGTTTTAACAAAGTTTTAGATCAAATTCTCCTAATCTCCATATCAGGATGTCTAATATTGACCACTCTACATACAATAAATGACACTATTAGCAAATACTTACCCCATCTCTATTCACACACCAGTAATTTCCCTGCTGTATCTTTTCTCCAGAACTTATAAAGGAATTGATTATATATAATGTGTCAAATATTTGATGTGAAAATAAATACACACAAAGACTACAAATTTTATCAGCTAGTCTTTCTTCAGACTTTACTATGGGCCAGGCACTGTGCTAAGCATGTGACATGCATTATTCCATTTAATCCTCACCCATCTCATGCAGTTGATTGATACTAGAATGATTCCAAACTTACATATTTGGTGCAAAAGTAGTTGCGGTTTAGAAGGTTAAAAATAATTGCAAAAACTGCACTAACTTTTGCGCCAACCTAATATATAAAGAAGCAGAAGCCTAAGTAGCTTAAGTAAGTTACAGAAGGTCAAATGTCTTGTACATAGCAAAGGCAAGAAAAGGTAGCTGGAGGAGTCAGGGGCCAGATCACAGGAAGGCAAAGGTCACGGGAAGGATGTTTGGATGTTGTTCCTAGTGTGATGGGAAGACACTGTAGGTTGCAGAGTAAAAGAATGACATGATCTGATGCCTTTTTGTGTATCTTTGGCAAAATATACATAATATAAAATACATCATTTCAATCATTTCTAAATGTATGGTCCAATGGCATTGAGTACATTCCCAATCAATCATGTGCAACCATCTCCACAATCCAAAAATTCATACAGGATTTTTTCCATTTCCCAGACTGAAACTGTGCACCCCTTAAACACTAACTCCCCATTCTATTCTTCCCCCAGCCTCTCGTAGCCACCATTCCACTGTCTGTCTCTATGAAGTTGACCACTCTAGGTATCTCATATAGGTGGAATCATACAAGATTTCTCCCTTTCTGATTGGCTTATTTCATTCAGCAGAATATTTTTCAGGTTCATTCATGTTGTAGCATGAAGCAGAATTTCATTCCTTTGGTGACTGAATACTATTCCACTGTATGAAGATACTACATTTTTGTTTATTCAGTGGGTTAAGTAAAATCTATGGTCAAAATGAAGTTCATTTATTTCTTTTTTACCTTTTTTAAAATATGGCTTTGGAATATGAAAAATTACATATGTGGCTCCCATTTGTGGCTTCCATTATGTCTCATGGACTGGTTTCAAGTCGCCACTCTAGAAGTCTTCCCTTATGGAGAAGACTGGAAAAAAAAACCTACCTTAATTTTTTTAAGTGTCATGAGGAAGAAAGGAAAGCAGAACTATGCCATACACAGCTCAAAACGCCCTAGAAATAGCATTTTTGTTGGGAGGATAAATTATTTTATGGCCAAAGAAAGCATTTGTTATAGGGGATTGTTCACTGAAGAGAATTAATAGAAATCAAATCAGCAGTTCATTCATTATGGAGGGTGGAGGAATCTAATGGGAAACAGGACTCATTTGCTCAGTGCTACCCTGATGAAGATTGAAATGGGTGTCAAGTCAACAGAATGAAACATGAATATGAGCTGTAAAATGTGTATTAACCTTTCTGAGCAAGACATAATGGTGTATCAGAGAAATATTTCACTATGGAGATTTTTTTTCAAAAAGTTGCAAATTTGGTTACTTAAAAAAACAAAATCATGAATGCTGAACTGAAACACACCAGCAGTGTGGGAAGCTGATGAACTGGATATGGTCCTCTCTCACCATCATTCTTGTTCAGATATGCACGGACAGAACAATGCAGACATTGAGGGTTCCAGCTGGAGTCTGACCCCAAAATGCAGGAGCCTCCAAAACCCCATTTAAAGCTGGTGGTGCTCCAACAGTGACATTTCCACGCGCAAAACTGAATTCCACATCTTTGTTCCCAAATCGATAGATCGGTGTCTGAGTTGTTTGACCCGTAGAGATGAAAATGTGTGGTGAGCCATCCACTCCTTCATTTGACATAAGACAGTATAGTCCTCTTCAAGGGAAGACCAGCATCCTGATGGGGGTGGTGAAAATAACATTCATTTATTATTGTGTATGGCCAGGCCATCTCAGGCCAGTGGCAAGCTTTGGAGATCCAAGTTTTCTGTCAAGTTGTATATCGTTATGTGATTGTGTTGTAAAAGTTCTGTGTAGCCTTTTCTTTCAGCATAGTATCAATCTTTCAAAAAAAAAAAGACATTCTACGCAATTAAAAGTGCTTAATCCGTTTTGGAGCAATTGTCATGATGACTGCAAGCCACCCTGCTATGGCTGTTCATTTGTGAATTCCAGAAGCCAGTGGCAACGAAAAATGTACATGTCCTATTCCCTGTCATACCCATACACAAAGCAAATACATATATGCAGCTAATAAAGAAAATGCTGTGCTGACAGGCACAAGTTTTCAAATTACCACAAGAAACCCTTTCTAAGCAGTTTACTATTTAAGAATGATAGGGCATCAAAGAGAGTAAATATAGATGGTTATGCAACGTGAATGTAACCAAGTGACACTCCATGCCAGAGAGGGCTAGACCATAATTATCTGAATTTAGGCCAAGCTTTGATTACTACATTTCATGCTAGATGCATGTCTCAGAGCATTCATGTTCCATAGTAAGCTCCCTTAACCGTCTGGCTCCTGCTGAATTGCCCCATACAGGCTTTCCCCATAAGGATGGGGTTAGACCCGTGTGCCTTTCTGAATCATTGCTCCCTGCAGCAACTGAAGTCTGGGGCCAGGGATAGCTGCCAGAAGACAGAAATGACCCATCCTGCCACCCCTCCTTGTGGCCGTGGGGATGAACATGTCTATCACAGAGCCTGTCATTCCCGAGAGCCAAAGGCCGGGACAGACAATACAGCAGCGTGTCCTATGCTGGGCAGCACACTGCCACCAGCCTGGGCTGCCCTGGTGCTGTACAGCAAGGATTATTAACAGGGACGCAAAGCCTGCTTACTGGAGGGCCAGACAGAGGGGAGAAGGGGCAGGCAGAGCACTGAGCCCATAAAAATGCCTTTTGGGACCTGCTTGCCCTTCATGAAGATTTATATCTCAGCTCCTAACACAGTCTGCACATAGTAGGTGTTCAGAACTCAGTGGATAGTTCCTTCTGAGAAAATTTAGTCCTCTGCTCCTAAGAGACCATCCTCAACTACGACACATAACAAGTCGGCACACAATTTCCATGCCCCATAAAAAGTCCCTGTACAAAGTTGTTGCTACTCCTGTTACTTGAAATATGGACCCCTTTTCCCAGTTTCTCGTATGTTGTGTACCCAGATTAGGAACAGAGCACGTTAGTTATATGTGTGAATCTCTAGAGCAGGACGTTAGCCTCCAGGAGCACCTATGAGAGGAATAAAGATTGTAGGCAAATCCCAGACCCAACCATACCTTTCTCAGCCATCAAACAAATCATTCACAACAAGGAGGATGAGGGCCGGCAGGAGCAGGGTTTGGCTTTTAAATCAAGCAAATATGCTAACTCAGATGATTACAGTTTCAAACAGGAAAATCAATGGCAAAGTGGAATTTTGAGGTCTCCTCACAGGCTTATAATATAAAGCACCAGTCAGATAACAGATTTTGGGTACTTGGGGGAACCACAAGGTCAGGAAAGTCGACTTTTGCTGGAAATCTAGAGCTTGGGAGGAAGAACAACAGTGGAACTCTGCCAAGGGAGGAGGCGGGAGAAAGAGGGTGAGAGTTCTTTCATTAAGATCTATCATCTTTGACCCGAAATCAGTGCCCTTACCTCTCCAAAGACAGTCGTATATTTTTTTCCTACGACAGGTAACTTTTACTCATTTCCCTCTAGCTTTAAGAGCAGTTAGAGCTTTTGTGGGAGGGTGGAAAGCAGGCACAAACAGAAATTTGACTAAACTTGCCAAGTCCTACAAATTCTGTAAAATTTGTTTAGGACAAAATAATATATCTGTATTTCATTGACCTTATGTCCAAGGCTTCAAGTTCACAGAAACTCATATGCAACAACTATGCATAAAAAATGGAAACATTTTATGTGAAAAAAACATAATGCTAATAACACTGAGAGTTATTTTCTTTCCTTCCTTCTTTCCTTCCCTCCTTTCTTCCTTCCTTCCTTCCTTCTTTCCTTCCTTCCTTCCTTCCTCCTTCGCTTTTCAACCATTTGTGTATTCTACACACATTTATTGGACACCTAATACCCTTTACATATCCCTTGCCAGCTGATTTTTTTCAGGCTGGGAAGACATTTGCATTTTATTTTCATATCCAAAAATCTGCCTAAAGTTGAGCAAACTTGGGCAGAAGACACGGGGTCCACACTCTGTGCTTGGGTGTCCCAGCACCTGCCAGACGCACGTCCCCGGAATTGAGGACATCGTGTTCTCAATTTTCTTCAATAAAGCAATGAGCCTGGCAATTTGCTGGCCTGCTTCAGCTAAACAGAAAGGACAATTTGAGAAAGATCATAGTTCAGGCCCAGTCAGACGGAAACGATTGAAAACAGAGAGCTGGCCGTGATGTTTCCCCAATGCAGCTTGCTGTCGCAGTTTGACTGACAAACTGACTTTTTTGAGGTGCTCGTGCCCATTTCAGTCAGAGTTTATTGAAGGTGATTTTGATCTTCTCCACGAGGCCACAGCAGTGGCCATGCCATCTGTCACCTTGATTGCATCGTGGATTCTCTGGAGAGAGCGCCATGGCTCCTGATCATTTACAGATTGTGCGGCTCTCCCCTCCATAAGGACCACATGCACAGAGCCAGATGGTGAACACGCACGCTTATTATAAGTCTTTATCTCCGTGCAGGAAGGAGAGGAACCATTAGGTCTCCCTCAGGAGCTCTGCTCCTCTCTACCCTCATGCTGCTCCTCAGCAAATACAGTCTTCTTCAGCTGTCATCGGCCTACCTCCGAAAATTAAAAAAATAAACAATAATTCCATCAGCCGAGGCCGGGAAACCAAGACGGTGCAGCTCAGCAATCCCCTCGCTGGGCCTTCCTTTCTTTTCTCCAAGCTCCCCCTCTCCTGACTGCCAGCACTAAGTAAAAACAAGTGTGTTTGCAAGTGCGTCGTTCCTGTGTCAATTCTTTTAAGAGGTCAGGAGGGGCTACTGCTTGAAAATAAAGTGGCGTGATCCTATTTTCTGTTATTGGGATTATGGCTTCCATTGTATTGGCCTCATTCTTTTCCATGTAAGGATTCTGGGTTTATTTTACACATTTTAAAATTCTATGTTGTTTTTCTGCAATAATCCCAGGAGAGAGCCCACCTGTGTGTCAATAGGGTCCGGGAAGGGAGCTGGTGACTGTGAGCAAGAATGGGGAACTCCAAGTACAGTGGAACTCTAGAAAATTCCTTTTAGTAAACTCTCTGCTGGGAAACAGACCGTGTGGAGGCCTGGGAGCAGGTGTGGAGAGCTGAGCAAGCACAGCTCTGAGCACCAACTGAGTAGATCAGAGGATGCCTGGTAAAAATGTGTCTTTTCTCCAAAACCACCATTACACTTACTACTGGGGATACATAAAGGGTACAAAGGAATCCTAAGTGGAAATGGAACACGTGCAAATATCAATCCTGACAAATAAATACACATTCATTATAAAGAAGTGATTCTCAACTCTTTGTTTCATAGGTACAACTTAGATGTGTGAGTGTGTATACATCTTAGATGTACATTTTGTTTTTTTATGTATAAATATTCCAGCCAGGTCAAGATATAGGACATTTTCAGAACTCCAGCGGACTTGAACTTGGGTTAAATAAATAGACTTATGAAGAAGCCAACCTCTGCTGCTTCCACTGCTTTCTTTTTTTTAAATAAATAATACACCCAAGCTTAGAAGTCTTCTCTCTCTCTCTCTCTCTCTCTCTCTCTCTCTCTCTCTCTCTCTCTCTCTCTCTCTCTCTCTCTCTCACACACACACACACACACACATACACACGCTCTCTCACACACATTCACACAGAAGAGGAAGGGAAAGTGAGCAGGGCTTGGACTTTGCCACCAAGAACCTGGCGATGTGGGAAAGCCCCACCAGTGAGCAGCTCTATGCAGAAGCCAGGGAAAGGTTTCCAGTGACCCATGACCTTGAAATCTCACCTACATGGGTCATTCATTTAGAATAACTGCCACGTTAGCCCAATGACTGCAATTACCGAACTCCAATATCTTTGCTCAGACACTAAATCTAAGTGATCCCAGTGCCTGCTAACAGTCACACAATCCCTTATGGTTTAGGTTAAAATCGCCTGGGATTTCTCTATCCATGAAATGTAAGCCCACAATTTCTTATGCACCATTTCTCAAGGACCCGGCTTTCCCAGAAGTATTAGCCTTTGTTGGGAGCACAGGATAAGCTACAACATTGTGGTTGTGATAAAAAATGACTGTGAGAAACCTCACTGGGAAAACACACACACACTAATGAGCTGCTTACATATCCGCATTTCCTCAAAAAGTAATCAAGTCCAACTCACTTCCTAAATACAAGTCCAAAAGTTATTCCTCATGTTTAGTTTACATATTAGGGACCGTTCCAGTGGATATTTGAATAGAAGATAATAATGCCTTGAACAGACCAACTTCATTTTTTTTATAAACCTCATTCAACCCAACTTCCATGATGTTTTGTTTAAATTTTCTATGAAACAACTGCTCTTGACAGAACAAAGTTATTACCAAACATTTTTAGAGGAAGAAATCTCGTATGGTTTTAATTTAACACAAATGTGCTTTCAGAGGAGAGATTCATGGTAAGTTCCTACCCGTAAACTTGCTCCTTTTTCTTTTTCTTTTTTCCTTTTTTCTTTTAGGATGTCGGAGAATGTGTTTCCATAATGCTGTGTGAAGGTGTGCGTGTGTACAGAAAATGTATGTATGACTTGTGTGCTCACTGTACAACAGATATTCTGCAAATAATATTTAAAGGCACAAACAAGAAAAAAATAGTCATGCCTATCTAAAATAATTCCTAGTCCCTGAGCGCGAGCTACAAATAGATTGTACCTAAGCACATGGATTTTAAAAATATCAGCATTCTCCCCAGTGTATATCATTTTTCTACCCAGCACAGATAGAAATAAGTTTGGGATTAGCTCTACCTCGTTAAACACATGATCCTGACCTTTATAACATCGCATTGTTCTGTGCTTTTGGAGCAAAAACTTACAGGGAGGCATGTTAAAGACCAAATCACCAAATACAGCTCACACTCTCCAAACAGAAGGAAGATAATCGAAATAATATAGTGCAGATAATCAAAAATAATACTGTGCATTTGGTTAAAAATAAAAATGTGGTTTTATAAAGTGAAAAAGATTACTAAGGCCCAAGAAAAGGAAAGGGAAACTGGGTTTGATTACTTAGTGTTAATGAAATGTGCTGAGATACAGGAAGGCTTCCTGGCCCTCACGTGGGGAGAAGATGATACTGAACCGTTGAACATTTTTATTTCCAGTTGTGGTTATGTCACTTCTGGGGAAGCCAGGACCAGAAGCTCGATGCAGTGCCCCTGGCTATGACCTCGTGTTCAGGTGCAGGGAAAGGCCAGAGGGCTGGAATCAGGCTGGGGTTGAATTGTAGCCTTTTTACTTGGCCTTGTACATGGATAGGTTCTTATTTCTCCCAGCCTCATATTATCTATCTGCCAATGAGCAAAACAATTCCAGTCTCCCAAGTGAGGATTAACTGTGATGAATGGGAAAACATCTCATATGTATTTGGCAGGTACTGAGCCCTTAAGGCATGCTATGACTGAAACTAAACCAGAATAAACGTCACCACTCCTGTTAAAAGATAGTGCTGCAAATAAATGCATATACAGTGCAATAATTAAGATTATTAGGTGTCAATGTAGAAATCATATTTTGTAAAGCAGCCAGAATTATAAATGCATATTTGACGGCAGGGAAGTCGGCATGGTGAAAAAAAATAGAGACCTGGCGTTCAGCTGTAGGTTTCACCCGCCATTTGGTCACAGCGTGACCTTGTGTGGTACTTGAATTCTCTGTTTCAGTTTCTATCACCTGAGAAAAAAGGGGTGAGAATAAGAAACCCATCCCAGAATTAGATGAGATGATATAGGTAATATGTCTGGCAAATTATAAGCACTGTAAAAGTTAGCCAGCATTCTGAGTGCTCAGAGGGCTGTGAAATAGTGGCTCATGATTTCATCCTTTACTAACTTTTGGCTGTGGTGTAGCAATAAAATCTTATTGCAGCTCAAAAGCCCAGGAAACTGACCAAAATTCATTGTTCACTTTTATTTGCTGTTTTTTTTGGTATTGTGTTTGCTAACTTGGCACTATTATTTATTTTATTTCATTGCTGCAAACCATACATATAAACTTACTAAGCTGTGTCCTCTCTCTCTCTCTCTCTCTCTCTCTCTCTCTCTCTCTCTCTCTCTCTCTTTCTCTCTCTCTCTCTCTCTCACACACACACACACACACACACAAACACACACGATTCCTCATATCCAAACCCATAGCTATTACTCGGAAAACACTTCCAAGTACAACAGGATACTTGGAAATATTTTGGTCGCAAACTTAAAAGACTTGGATATTGGTCCTAATTCTATCATTTAACCTTGGGTGAAGCATTTATTCTCTTTGCATCTGTAAAATAGATATTAGAATGCCTTTTTATTTGATGGGATTGCTATAAGAATCAAATCTGTGAAGAGACATTGAAAAATATGGAATACTAGCCAAGCTTAAATATCAGGTATTGGTATTATATATTAAAGACATCATGATTACCAAACATTAGTGAGTATTATAAACAGATTAAGGAAGATTTTATGATACATGTATAAGTAGGATGGCTGTGAAATAACTTAGATTCTAGTTAGAAGGCAAGAGCATCAAAATCCATTGTGCTCTGAACCACAAGCCCAGTATGGAGATAGACCTAAATTCTGCTCCCGGGTAGTCTCTGGAGTTCCCAGATCAAGTGATTCTGATTAATGGAGTGGACGAATAGGGATCACATTTTAATTTTGCTTCTTCCTATCTTTGAGAATATTTTTAATATTACAAAGTCTGTCCCCCAAATAGCCTAAGACCCAAATGAAAGTAAATCCAACAAAATCTGCTTAACTCAGCCTGCTTTAAAATAAGAGTTCACACAATGGGACAGTTGGTCCCAATCCTGGTTTAATATGTCTGCAGTACAAAGGGTCTTTGCTGCCTCCTGTTTCTGTAGAAAAAGGAGCTTATTAAAGTAAGTGTAGAATAGAATTTAAGCTCCTAATCCAAATGAAAAAGCAATAATTGATATAATAATAAAAAAACAATACATCTATTTTTTAGGACACTTCTTATGCTTGAACTATAATTCAATTTAGTAACATTCAAATTTCAAGGGTTACTTTATACAAATGTAAAACGTGAAAATAATAATTTTTTTCATGAAAAGTTCCAGAGATTCTTTTAAAGAACAGTAGGACAACAATAAGGTGGCAGTTCTAAAAATAAATTCAAATAACCTATAATGACCAAAGTAAATTATCTAAATAGCATTAGGAAACATAGGCACATAGCCTTTTCTTTTCTCTGTTGTTAGATAAAGTAGGCATTACAAGCGCATTGATCGTAATTACAAAATAAGTATTTTTAAACAATAATATCATAATGTGTAAGATAAAAATCCGTGTGTGGGGTGTGTGTGTGTGTGTGTGTGTGTGTGTGTGTGTATGCACGTGTGTGTGCGCATGCGTCTGCCCAAACCAAATTCAGGCAGTGAACACACATCTCATCCTGTGAATGGTTTAGATATCTTGTTCAAAACCTCTGATTAATCTGATTAAGTTTGTAAGTGAATAATCCTTTAATCCTCTCAAGAATACAGTTTATGTCTGTTGAGTGTCAAATTTAAGACTGGGAAGCTGTAAATACTGAAATTTAAGTGAAAGGAAAAAGAAAAGGGCAGCCACCCAAAGTCAAACTGTGTTGCTTCTTTTCTGGAATCTGTCTTTCGTGGGTGACCTTCTTGGCTGAAACGAGAATGAGAAACAATAGGAAAAGTAATAAATCATCCTCCAGCAGCGCCTGTGTGGCAGCAAGCGTATCAGTCACCGAGGACCAATCGACTAACATGTGCTTCCCTTTTCCCAACCAGTTTAATTATAAATTAATGGGTATTGCCTTTTGCTTCTCATTTCATTTTGGAGCAGAGATGTTTAAAATCAGATATTTACTTTATAGTTGGAAAACTATCTCAGAAGCTAAAAACTGCTAAATAGTTTTGCAGAATCACAAAAAAACAGGAAAATGAACATCCTTCCATTAAAAATCTCAATAAGAGGATGAAGCTTTAGAAACTGTTATTGCATGGAGAACAGAGAGCTTTGGTCAAGTCAAATGGATTGGTGTGTGTTGACGCTGCTTTATTCTTATGCACCAAATGTAAATAATAATGATGAGATAAGATAGTATGGAGAAATGTAAAAATGGGTAGAGGACATGAAGAGACGTTTTTCTAAACAGGACATACAGATGGCAAACAGACATATGAAGAAATGCTCAACCTCACTAACCTTCAGAGAAATGCAGATAAAAACCACAATGAGATACCACCTCACCCCAGTCAAAATGGCTATCATCAATAAATCAACAAACAAATGCTGGCGCGGATGTGGAGAAAAGGGAACGCTTGTGCACTTTTGGTGGGATTACAGATTGGTGCAGCCACTATGGAAAACAGTATGGGGGTATCTCAAAAATCTGAAAATGGAACTACCCTATGATCCAGTAATTCCACTCCTAGGCATCTATCCGGAGAAATCCAAAACTCTAATTCAAAAATCTGTATGCACTCCTATGTTTATTGCAGCACTTTACACAATAGCCAAGATATGGAAACAACCGAAATGCCCGTAGGTAGATGACTGGGTTAAGAAACTGTGGTACATTTATACAATGGAGTATTACGCAGCCATAAAGAAGAAAGAAATCTTACCATTTGCAACAACATGGATGGACCTAAAGAACATTATGCTAAGTGAAATAAGTCAGACAGAGAAAGACAAATACCATATGATCTCACTTATACGTGGAATCTAAAGAAAAGAATAAATGAATGAACTAATCAGAAACAATCTCAGAGACATAGAGGAAAAACTGAGGGTTGCTAGATGGGTGGGGGGGTTGGAGATAAGGGGGGAGGTGAAGAGATTAGAAAGCACAATTGGTAACCACAAGATTGCCACCAGGATACAAAAGTCAATTTGGGGAATGTAATCAGTAATGTTGTAAAGATTTTGTAGGGTATCCGATGGACACTTGTCCCATTAGGGAGACCACCTCAGGGATGATCTAGATGCCTGATCACTGCGCTGTACACCTGAAGCTGAAGCTGAACAATAATGAATGTCAACTACAATATATATATATATATATATATATATATATATATATATATATATATATATATATATATACATGTATATGTATACACACACACACACATATAGTTACAAGAAGCGGAGTACAGCATTAAGAATAGAGACAGTGGAAATGTAATGGCTGTGTGCAATGTCAGAGGGATAGTGGATGGGAGGAGGGTTTTTTTCACTGTGTGGGGAATATAAATGATAAATGTCTAGTACATTGTTTTGTACACCTGAAACTAATTAAAAAATTAATAAAGCAAAAGTGAAAAAAAAAGAGAGAGAGATAGTATGGTGAGATGGTTAGAGGAGGATGGTGGTAATTTGTTGCCCAAAGAAAATTAAAAAGTAAAAAATTGATTCTTTGGGGGCAGCCGGATGGCTCAGTGGGTTAGAGCGCCAGCTCTGAACAACAGGGTTGCTGGTTTGATTCCCACATGGGCCAGTGAGCTGCGCCCTCCACAACTAGATTGAAGGACAACCTGGAGCTGATGAGCCCTGGAAAAACACACCGCTCCCAATATTCCCCAGTAAAAAAATAAAAATTTTTAAAAAAAAGATTCTTTTAAACTGATTGGCTTGGCTTACTTGCTTGGGACATTTAAGCATCTTCTTTTAAGTGAAATATAGACATATTATCCCAATCAGAAGTTTATAATGTCTGTAGCCCATAAAGTGCTATGAATTTGTTTGCCTGAAATATTTTTGTGTCATTGTTTATGAAAATTATCCCCTTCCTCTAAAAACCTTGACTAATATCTGCTAAAAGGGCAAACAGCTGGAAGAGATTAATTTGCCATTCAACTACTTTTTCTTTTCCTTATTTAACAGGAATCAAGGGGATCTGGTCTAATTAAAGTATTAGCCAACCCTTAAAGGCAGAAAGTCTATATTATCTCTTAATTCCTCATGATGTGAGGAAATGAGGCAACAAAAGAACAACACCCTCATCACCCCCCCCCACCCCGCCAGCCCTGAGAGTAGCTCCAGAATCACTGCCAGTCTGGGAAGCAAGGCAGAGATTAGATCAGTTTACCCTGTTCTTTGCCCTGCAGACTATGGTGTAGCCTCTACTTTTTGACTTTTCCAATGAAGCCTGGAGAAACCGAAGGCTCAGCAACCAGGCAATGGAGGGAGCCTGTGGAGAAACCCTCTGCTTTTCTCTACTTTTGCCTGGATGGAGGTGCTACATTTCTAGATTTGCCCCAAACATATGGGGGTAAGATGAGGGGTGAAGAGCTTTTGGCACCAGCACAACTAGCCACATCCCCAACCAACTGTTTCTGCTATCTCCTACCCCAGAGTCCGCCAACCTCTGTGAGTAAAGCTTTCAGTGTGCTAACTTGAGCATCGTCCTTTAATGGCACACATTTGGCACAACCTATTATTTCCTGTCCTTTGTTTTTTAATAAGGTAGGCAAATGTCTCAGATCTCTGACCCTGTTGTTTGGCTCTAACTCCTTCTTCCTGTCTACTCTGTGGTAATGGCTTGTGTAATTATGACTTGTTACATGATCTGTTATCCTCGAGGATATTTAGTCTCTTGTCATCTTTAACCACATATAACTTTGACAGTGAACTTTCTGCTACGACCTTCACGTGGGGATGAACTGATGCTTGATTTTGAAGGCCAGGACCAATACTCAGGCCCTGAGGACCACAGATCTCTTTACAGCTTCTGGACTGATAACGACCCAAAGCCAGAAAAGAGAGGTAAGGATTTCCTGAAGACTTTCCTCTAAGCATTTACAGAACTGACTGAACTGAGAAGTGTTTGCAGCTACCACCACAAATGAGTTGTGGGGCTGAGGGATCAGTGCTGAGATGAATCCCATATTGGTAAGGAACTGTGAAAGGGCCTCGCCATGCTTTTGTTCAAGAGGTGAGGGCTATCTTAAAACCCCAAAGAGCAGTGTTTACCAATTGTATAAGATCATTTCTGAAATTATTTTACAATAAACGTAATTAGGAATAAATAGCTAAGAGAATATGCATATAAATTGTGTCATTTGTAATGTAGTTTTTTCTTATTGTGCATATATTCTAATTTATTGACTTCAGACCTTGCTCTCACCTTCTCATAATCACTGTTACTCATATTACAAAATAACGAACATACTCTTTGTTGTGCATTTACTCCTTCATTCATTCAATAAATGTTTACTGAAAACTTGTTAACTGCATGGGTATAAAAATGCTATTATTTAAAATGATGGGGGAATTCCCTTGCTACATTTCATGTAGAGTCCATAAAAGATACCACTGGGTCACGGATGTGACATAAGATGAGGCCCTGCGAGAGAGCAACGTGAAGTCCAGCTCATTCCTTGAGATTCAAAAGGTCATCACAAAGAGTACTTGATTAAGACGATGTATATGGGTCTTTGCCACTCCACTCTCTTCTTACTAGGGTGACGCTCATTCACCTGGTTTCAGATTCACCCCTTTCCTTAGAGTTTCTATTGTCTCTAAAGAAAGCTCATATATGATGATATACTCTAGACCAGGGGTGTCCAAACTGCGGCCCATGGGCCAACTGCGGCTTGCAATCCATTGTTAATTGGCCAGCAGCAAATTCCAAAAATATATTTAGTTTACTTAAATAAACCAGGTGAGGCAATACGTACTTCACCTCGAGTGAGTGGCCCGGCTGTTTGTGTATTTTACCACATATGGCCCTTGGTAAAAACTGTTGAAAAAAGTTTGGACACCCCTGATCTAGAGAATCACTGGTGAGAAAAGGATGTTTTAAAGTATCAGGATGGGCAAAAGTGTATCACTGACCTTTAGGTAGCTTTAAGATTTTAAAATCTATTTTCAATGAGTTCCAGAGCTAAACTGAGAATCCAGACAATGGGGTGATAGAGCCCAATTTTCCATTGGATCCAGAACTTAAGAGTTTCAGTCTGTCTTCTCCAGCCCCTCAACTCAAGGCAATGGGAATTTAGATCAGTAAGTCCAGCCCCCTCCAGACTCTGAGCTACTCTGATCAAGAGAGAATCTCTATTACTAAGCTCAAATTCACCAACTAGTGATGTCTAGTCTGGTCATATCTTCATGTTCATAAATATAAGATCTGAAGTGGGCTCTCAGTCCCCAAATGGTCATTGAGTTCCAGATCTTTTCTAACACCATCTAAATTTGCTCAGATTAAATAGCCAGGCCTGATCTCAATTCCAGTGTCCAGGTGCTCTGATCCCTAGTCCAATTGACTAGGTTCCTAAACCCTGCCTAGCTTTTGCCAGTTCTTTCTTAGATGATCCCAGATCCTATTTCTCATACCTTTAGTCAATGATTAGGTATTCCTTCAAAACAGAAGAATTTCCCAAGAGACTGCCATCCACATAATGTCTGGAATAGCCATTACTGGGGGATTCCCACCATGCCTTAGCCACCAGGTTGGACTCTCTTGAATAACTACATCAACTTAGTTCCAGATCACAGTGATCCACGGAACACTATTGTTTAGATGTTGGTCACTCTTCTGGTTCCCAATGGACAGCCTGATGCTTAGGTCCGTTCCCCTAGCCTGCCTGGTTTCAGCATCCTGCTTTTCCCTTTGTCTCATGTTACCAATGTCCTCTGGGACAGTCTTCCTTGAGTTATGCTACTGGGACTTACTGAGGCAGATTTCTAAAGAACATAAGGAAGCACAAGTTGGTTATCGACATTTTATTGGTTTTATTTCTTCTAGAATTGACTGATTCGTGGAGGACCCCTAGTTCCCCAAGTCCAGCCCAGACCAAAAATAGGCTTCCTGTGACCATTAAACTAAAAACACATTCCTCCACCTTCTAAACTGAATCACAAAAGTGGCTAGTGGGCACAACCCATCCTGAATGTACTTATTTGTATCAGTATATTTCACTCTCTGGCCTATTGTCCTTCTAAAATATGACACTAGTGACTTCGTTGCTTCTAGTACTATAACAACTATCATGTGGTCAAATATTTTCAAGAGGAATAGAAAACTGGACTTTTGTTTCCCAATTACAAGGCTTTACTGTGCACTTTAACACCATAGCATAAAATAGTTCAAGAAACTCACTGGGTTGATTAAAATTGGAAAGCTGCATAATGCCATTATTATTGGGCATATAGGTATATCTAAACCTTCGTATGCCTGCTGACTTAAACATAGCCTGGTGCAGATATTCTGGAAAGGACCTGGGAGTATTTAGTTAAATTAAATATTCCCTATAGCACAGCAGTCCTGTTTCTGGATATAATTCTCAAAAATATTCTTACACACTGGGAGACATACTCCATGATGTTTATCAGTGTTGTTTGCAGTGATAGGAAGTGGAAAGCAATCGTGCTGTTCATAACTAGTGGATAGGTAAAACATGGTAGATGCCAATTATATAGTATTCTGCAGCAACTAGAAACAAAGACCTGGACGTTCACACAGCTACATGGCTAGGTCTTAGAAACAGTAGACCATAATGATAAAAAGAAAAGAGAATGAGCTCTTCAGCATAATGATACTTGTAGATTTAGAATACATGAACAAATGTTTTACAAGAACACATGGAAACAGAAAGATATCATCAAACACATTAACATGACTGCTTGTAGTGGGAGGAAGAATGAGAATGGCAGTGAGAAATTGAGAAATGGGGATCAAATGAGACGGATGGATGGATGGATGGATGGATGGATGGATGGATGGATGGATGGATGACTTACAAGTGAGCCAGGCAGTTGGTCAAGAGAGAAGCTGTGCAAACCAATGAACTAAGTATAATTAACAATTTTCTGTATTTGAAATCCAGAAATAAAATAAAACTGTCCAAGAAACCTGATAACTTTCTAGGGCAATAAGATATTATTGAGGTGGCATATTCAGATTGAGATTAAAAACTAAACAGAGGTGTAGTGTTGTTCAATATTCACTCAGCCTTTGAGACTTGGATTTGCCATGAACTTCACATCTGGCTCCCTAAGAAATTTTTCCAGTTACCAGCCAACAGTGAGAGCCTAGGATGGGACATGTCTACTGGCTCAGCATCTTTGACATAAGCAGTCATAAGCAGCTGCTGTATGACAAGCTGAAGTGAGACAGCCACTAACTAGCAAAGGGGGATAAACACCCTGTAAAGACACCTTATAGTACCATTCAATAGTCCCATAGTACAGCAGACCCACAGAACACTGCAAACTGCATCGTCTGACAGCCCAACCTGTCATGCAGCAAATGGACAAGCTCAGCCTCTGCAGCCTAAGCAAACCCAAGGGCAGCCTTCACATACATCCGTGGAAAGCAGGCTTCCCTCCTCTCACTCCTACTTCTATCCAGTCACTCACATGCTCATGCAGCTTCAAGAGCCAAGATCACAATGGAAATGACATTATTGCCTTTAAAATAATTCATCCTTCAGAAAAATCCCTCTTAGAGAGCTCATGTAGTATGAATGGAGGATTAACAGTCCAAGGCTGAGTTATCCAATATGGTAGCACTATCCACATGTGGCCATTAGGCACTTGAAATGGGACTAATTCAAACTGAGATGTTAAGACCTAGTTTAATAACAACAATAATAAAAAAATGTACACTATTGCCTTAATATTTTTATATTGATTAAATATTGAAATGATATTTTGGAAATATTGGCTTAAATGAAATACATTATTAAATCATTTTCACTGTTTCTCTTTACTTTTTTTTGAAGTAGTTAGTAGAAAAATTTTAATGATGTCTGTGGCTCACCTTCCATTTCTATTGGGCAGCACTCGTCTAGGAACTTACATGTTGATTTACAGCCTCTCTTTCAGTTAATAATGTGAAATTGAAGCCTGACTGTTTTCCTACAATTAGTGGAAGATTTCCTCTCCTACGTGATACTGTTCAGTAGAAGACCAGAAATCACGGTCGGTCCCCTAGCATTTCTTGTCAGTGTTGATTCGCACTAGAAGCTTCTAACCTTTTCTTTACTTTTAATTCTACCTTTTAGTTTAAATAGAGCAGGATCAAGCTACAATAGAACAGGAGGTCCATGTAGGTTGAGGACAGCCTGTAAATACTCCAATGATGATCTGAATTATATTAATAAGTTGCTCAGGTCTTTTGTGCCAATACATCTTGTAGCAGTCAGAAGGTCTCTTCTGGGCTTCTACTTACAATCCTAGCATAAAATATCACAGACAAAACTAGAATGGAAAAAAAATGAAAACAATTTATACCCAAATATGTCACTTCCCACTGTAAAAGGAAGTCCAAAAAACGGAAAACTCATTTGTCTTTTATTCCCAGGAGTCAACATGAGAGGAATTCAAGATTTTAAAACACAATGCACTCCTTTAAAGTTGGGGTAGGGGTAAGAGGCTTATATAATTCAAACACTAAAATGTCACCAAATACCTTTATTAACTTGGGAATTAAAGTATATTTTCTAGTTTATTATCATGAAAATATACCGCCGTTCTTTGTTAAAGGTTTTTTTTTTTTTTTTTCCCCTTCGTTTGAGCCTGATCCCTGGAGTCAACCCCTAATTGTCAGGGGACTTGTTGTAAGTAATGGTCATTTGTGTTTCATAATTATCTTGAATCAACACAATTAGTTCCACATTCTGCTGTTTTCTTCCTAACGCATCTGTAAACATTTTTCTACAATTCCAGCAAATAGCTTTTGGCAATAATTAATTTTTTTAATTAAATAAGAAAGAATGATCCAAGATGGCTATCTTAAATGTGCTTTACAGACCCCTCCAACAAGAAACTATTCTTCGAGATGCCAGCCACAACATTTTTCTCTTTTAATTATCAGCCACAGTTCCACAATTTAGAATGTCTTGGTCACAGTTTTAACATGGTTAAACCAACAGAAAGCCTGAAGGACATTTAATAAAAAAACCAAGAATGTACTATAGTTGATTGAATGATTTCATTTTATTCCTCTGAATTGTTTTTATTCATTCCACAAAAATGTATTAAATACCAGCTATGTATAGGACAAGATGTGATGGTCTCAAATTTTCCCTATGTACCAGAATCACCTACATTCTACCTTAGTGACTCTGATTCAGTGAGTTAAAAGCTGATCGATCACGGAAACGTGCTCTTGTAACCACAATATAAAATGACTCTGAAGTAAGTGGGACTCAAACCCCACTTCTGAGAAATACTGCAAAAGAGCTTCAGATTCTTTTAATCTTGAAGCAGTGTGGAATATAAACCTTCGTCCCTTAAAACAAGAGGTGGTAATATGCCTCACATAATTCAAGTAGAACTAAAATGATCCGAATGTAATGGTCCTTACCCACCTGCAACTAGGAAAGCATATGTAAGAAGGGGGTAGAGAGTTGGATGTTATTTCTAGAAAGTCCACTTTGAATCTCTAAGACTTTCTTCAAAAACTTCTCCTAAAATAGCATTTTCTAATAGGTCCTTCAGAAACAGGTAATTCCTCTATTAGCTGGTAAAAACTGCAGGCAGGAACTAAGCATGGAAAATGCATTCTCTTCGGGCCACTTACCCAGAAACACTTAGGGCCATCTGGAAGGTATGGCCACCAAGACAGGACCACTAAACAGAATCATTGTGTTGTGTTCTGCCCCGAGTCCCATCAAGGATGGCATGTTCAGATGTGCGCTTTGTTTTGTCTTGTTTTGTTGTATTCTTTTCTTCTAGGATGAGGCTTGGCAAATTTTAAACAGTATGATGACAGGCTTACAAGGCAGATTTTCTGGTGTTCTGAAGCCTGGAGACATAGGAAGTGCTTCCTGCCCATGAGAGAGTGAGGGAGAGAGAGAGACAGAGAGAAAGAGAAAGAGAGAGACAGAGAGAGAGAGAGAGACCTCCTTTGACAGAGGTGAGGCGAAAGGGCTGTGGGATTGAGCCTCATCCTTGTGACATTATTTTGGATTGAGAGTCCTTCATTATTGTCATCCCTAGTTCTAACAGGATCCTAACCAGAGAGAGATGAAAATCAGAGTATATCAATGTATCAATAAAATATCAAAGTATATCAATGTCGATAATGGAGTACCATTAAGTATTGCATACCAATAGGGTATATCAATAAAAGTTGGAAGCTAAAATTGGTGAGCCCCACCCCTGTCATGATGAAGAATAGCACTGATCCCACCTCAGGAATAGAAAGCAGTGGCCTCAGCCTGTCAGGAGGCATTTCCCACAGTGGCTATAGCCATCCTGTTTTAAGTTATGGTATTCTTTTCTTTAATTTCCCCTGAATTGATATCCAGTAGCAAAAAAATAATTTCCCTATCCACACTTGGCAATTGGGAGAACATTTAGCCACTTTAAAGCCAGGTGGTGGCACAATAAGGAAAAGACACGAGGTAGTTAAAAATTTGAAGAATATGTCAATTGGTAAAATTAGATAAAAAGTTACGCTGTGTTCTGCCCTACATTTGGACTATCGCAAGTGAGGCAAACTTTTCTAGGCAAACCACTGAGGACTGCCAATTTAACAAGCTGTTCCATGCTGCAAGGGACATATTTATGGACATACTTTCAACAAGACGTACCTAGTGCTACCAAGCTGTGCTGTACTAAAGAGCAGAAAGAATCAGAATGATAGATTTAAAAAAAAATAAAGGATTTCACACATGGGTCCCATTAAAATCAGATCAAGTATTCTGAAATTTACAGGCAAAAATATTTAAAATGATGACAAGGTTGTTACATGCTCTGAGAAGAAAACACCCGGGAAATGTAAAAGATAAGATTGACACAGCATGTTTAGCTCAGGCTGTTGTACAACAAGGCTCTCGAAGGGAGAGAGGAAAAGCCAAACTACATTGTGAATATTCTCATTTTTAATCAGTTGGGTCAACATGACTCTGGCGTTATTTAAAACCTAGGCTCATTTCATGAATCTTTTTCAGTATAAAGATTACTGTTCACAAAATTGCTCAAAAAAGATGGATTGCACATCTCTTAATCTTTTGATGGTTCAAATGTCATCTGAAGTCACTACTAGTACTATTATTTATTTTGAGAAGCCATTGGCTATTCCCAATGACAGTGCTGCCTATCCTTGAGACTGTGTTTGGGATACTGGTGAGTCAGAACTGTTCTCCATTGCAGACCTGCTACCTGTTTCTATTTCTGGGACTGGAGATATCAAGTCAACTTAGAGTTCATCTCTGTCCGGGGGGGTGGAAAATCATCACTCTGGGGAAAGAGTATAAAAGCACTGGTAGTGCTGGTGATTTGACAATGGAGTGTCAAATCCATTTGACACTGGAGTGTAGCTGCTTTCATAGTTGGAGTTACCCTTCACACATGCATTTATTTACAACCATCCACTTATTTGACTATAAAACCTTGTAGAAGGAAAAGAAACAGAACTAAGTACATTTTACATTGATCATCAGTGATACTATAACAGTTTTGATCATCCTAGGTGTCTATATATAGTTTCTACAAAGGGCCAGGTGGCAAATATTTTATACTTCCGGGGTCACAGGGTCTGACCATGGGCCCTCAACTCTGGTGAGCAAAAGCAGCCATACACAATATGTAAACACATGAGCATGGCTGTGTTGAAATTAAGTTTTATTTACAAAACACGGGTGGGTGGCAGGCTGGGTGTGGCCCTTAGTCCCTTAGTTGGATGACCCCAGGACTGAGGTGAATCCAACGGAGGCTGCCTGCAGAGGCCACAAAAAGACCTCCTGAGAGGAAAGTCAGGTAAAGGAAAGAAGAGCCCAAGACTGGTAACCGAACTCTAGAATCAGAGTTGCTAGAGAAGATGACTGGCCGTAGGTTCTGGAATGGCCAAGGCTCCATTCCATTCTGATAGTCGCTCTGAACTACTGCGTGCCCAAGGCACAGTTGTAGGTGTGAGAACTGCGACAGTTTCTCTAGTGAGGCTCTATCCTGGAAGCTCAGGCTTCCTGAGCATGTTCCTTCCTGTTCCCACCCACATGCTAGGAAAGCACCAATGCCCCTGGGTGGTCTTGAGGGAGCAGCTGTCAATGGGTAGGGCGTGCCTAATCTGGTGAGTCAGAACTGTTCTCTGTTGCAGACTTGATATCTATTTCTATTTCTGGAACTGGAGATATCAAGTCAACTTAGAGTTCATCTGCTTTGTTCTGGAAAAAAATCATTGCTCTGAGGAAAGAGTATAAAACAATTGGTGTTTGCTGTTGATGGCCACAACAGCAGCAGAGAAAATGGCTCTTCTGCAGTCTGACCAGATGTTCTAGTATCTTCGTCTGAAGGAGATATACCTATGAAGACTAAGCTCTTGGACTGAGCAAGTTCCTGAGGGTCTTGGTCTTTTCGTGGAACACCATAGGGAAAGAGGACATTGGACAAAATGCAGTCATCATGATTTGAATAACAAAATAAATATGGACTCATTCCATACCCTGACCTGGTGAGGGGGGCACACCAAGTGTAGTTATTAAACTAATGCCACAAACAGGAAAAGTATCTCCTCTTTGTTCTTGGAAAAAGGTGTTAAGCTGATGAGGTCTGTGTGTTCAGATCTTCTCCTAAGACCCGGACAGTGTCACAATCATTAAAGATCTACTTAGGTAGAGATGACAATAACTCAACAGATTAAAAGAACAAGGTGGATTAGAAGAAGTTCAGTCTCCAGAGAGCTCGTGTGGGTTCAGGAAAAGGAACAAATTATTTCCACTAGACACTCTAGCCAACATGGCAAATCAGGACTTTATTCACATTAAAAATAGTTTGAGTCCTTCAGTGATTCATATTTATACACACTTCAGAGCCTTCACCTTATACGTTCACTAGTTGCTTCGTTTTACCGTCAGAACAATGTGTAAAGCAGGTAGGGACAGCGTTCATAGTACCCTCATTGTTGTCTCAGGTGAGGTAAGTAAGGCCCAAAAAGTTTCAACGATTTGCTCAAAGCTCCAGAAGACCAAGAGCCATCACTACACTGGTCTCCATCCCAGGTCTGTTCATTCCAAATCCCACATTCGCCCACACCCTGGCTGCCGGCACTTTCTGTGGCAGCCTCTCATCCACATCAGCTGCCCAGTGTCTCAGGCACCTAACTGACTACCTGTTCACCTCAGGCTGCTTCTTACTCAGTCTGGAACAAGGCAGAACAAATGAAAGAAGGGAAATGGAGAGCATACAACCAAGGGATACACGATTTCATGGAAGGAGTGCCATGCAGAGGTCCAGTGCCATGCTGTGAAACCTTGAGCAAGGTTATTTGCCTTCTCTGTGCCTCAATTCCTTTATCTGTGGGATAATGATAGTACCTACTTCACAGAAGTACAGTATGGATGAATTGACTTAACATGCAGAATGCAACGCCTGAGAAATGCCTACTACACAGTAAGCGATAAGCGAATGGAAGTAGTCTTGAACTGGAATCAGAAAAAGAAATCAGGTCTGACTACTAAGAGGGTGACCAAAAACAAGTTATTTCACCTCTCGGGCTCCTATTTCTCCCCTATTACTAGGAGACAATAATATCTATCCAAACTGCTGCAGATAAGAAGTGATAGCACTTTGTAAAGTACTCACCAAGTTGTAAACTATCTTGATAATTACCTTTTCAAGTGAATTGTACCACACAGTACAATTGTAGGACTATAAATCAGAAATGGTAGGTTCGTCCCTACCGGAAATGTCAAAAAGTAATTTATATAAAATGTAAATCTGACCTGCTTACCCCTTATTAAAATTCTTTCCATCTCACGTAAGAAAGAAGGAGAGCGAGAAAAAGAAATGTCATCATACACCCTGTCTCCAGCTGCCAATATCCTATGCATGCAGAGTATTTCAATGATTGCTGCCATTTACTGAGTCCTCACTCTGTGCCTTACATTATCTCATTTAGTTCCCACAGAAATGCTGTAAGGATAACAAACCCAGTTTTACAGATGAGGAATCTAAAACTCAGGGAGGTTAAATAATTTGTCCCATGTCAGCAGCCAGCAAAGAGTGAGGCTGATTCAGCCCAAATTCCAGAGATACCAAGACCACGTCTGCAACCAGCCACTCTACATGCTTCTTCCACCACAAAGAATCTCTCCTGACTCTGAAACAATACAATACCTGGCTCTTACTATTTTTATAGAAATACAATTCTACCTGGAATTATAAGTTTTTGTACATATCACACCCTAGTTGCCAGCCAAGTGCCTGGGAGCAGAGAGAAGCAGGATGACAAAGAGGGAAGGACAAATCCACATCTTCCCTGGGCTCGAACTGCCTTACCTGAGAATGAGTTGAGAAATCCTACCTCACAGGATTGCTGTGAGGGTTGTCGAAGGACAAAAATAATACAATTTAGTAATGAGTGTGATGGCCTTTATTCAAGGGAAAACAATCTACAGATTGGGGCATCATATTGTCTCATAAGCAGTGGAGCACTCTTCTCGAATGACAATGAGTTTCATGGAGCATTGGAAGAGGCAATGAGGAAACAGGCGTGATGGGCTATGAGGTGGGGGATTTCTTTGTAAGGCCAGAAGGTCCTGGTTCTAGGGTAAGGTGATCTGGCTAGAGCTGAGTTGTAGGATAGTGACTAGTATAGGTTAGGTTTCCTTGACAGTGAGGCATTTCCCCTTAAGGTTTCAATTTCCGACACGGGCCGGGTATTTTGTGGGTCCCGATATACAAATTACCTTTATCGAGGTCAATTAAGAGCACAAAGTTTAAATCACTCTGAAAAATGACAGAATACTAGCAAATGTGGCCACAATGCAAGTTTATTAAGTTGTACTGAAATCAGAAGGGTTTGGGGGATAAACTGGCTCTTAACCAAAAAGTAAAAGAGCCAGTGGAGATTGGCGCACAGCGAGGGGAAAGCCTGGATTACCTGCTGAAGCTCCCTGGAGAGTGGAATTTTCAGGAAAATAATTAGCAAATAAGTTACAGTGGATGAAGAGGAAAATGTACAAAAGGAAGACGGAGAAGTGCAAAGACAGCGTACCTGCCATCACTCCTGTACTCGAAACTCTAATGGGGCAGCAGATTACTGGTCTACCCTTAAGTGCCCTGTGCCCCACCTGTGTTGGCCCCCAGATCTGGTTCCTGCCTTCCTGCTGGGTTCTGGGGTGCAAGTTTGGTAGTTCATACAGAAGGGCTTATGAACCAGAAGGTGCGATACAGGTGTGAGGTGTTCGTGGTGGTGTTATCCCAGCGGTATCAGGGTGAAAGCTCTTCTCCGGTCTGGAAGGCACCAGGCCTTCCAGAAACCCAGGGGCATTTACCAGAGCTGGAATTTACCATCAGGGAGGGATTCATCAAGCTCTCCCGTGACATATTGTAGCTCTAGAAAAGATTCTAGGTGAGTTCTGTGAGACTGACTCTATTCATCAATTCTTAATAAAGTTTTCACCAGATTTACCAAGAGAGCCTTAAATGGGAAGAACAGCTTGTTTCCTTGACAGCAGAAAATCAACAGTTTTTTAAAATCCTTTGTTGTCTATCAAGAATTCCATAGAAATAATAGATGCCTAAAAACACAAAGAAAGTGCTTTTTTTCTCCCCCTCAACTTCAGGGGTTTGCTTCCAAAGAGATTAACAAGAGGTAGGAAGGTTTCTGAAATGTGACCAGTGGGCAACAAAAACCCTCAGAGCGAATGGGGGACAAACTACAACTGAAAAGTTGCCTTTCCCCAAGAGTCAAGGAAGTGTTTGCAGCCTTAGGACCAGCAGGCTGCTGGGAAGCACAAAGGCAACATTTCAAAACAAAAACAAACAAGAAACAAAAAGCAAACACTACAGACAGGGACAACTCTGTTTGCATATCCAACTCTGGCCCAGGCAGAGCTGCTCAAGACCTGGCCAGGTTTCTCCTGGTCTTTGGATCTGGGTGCTGCCTCCAGAGCAGCCCAACCCCCACCCACATCACCCCCACCAGGCGCGGACTACCCACCCTGGGGCTGACTCCAGGCCCCGGGTTTCTCAAATGGGCTGAGGGTTCTGTGGCTGCAGCACCTGGTTATGTGTGCTCCCAGCCTCTGCCTGGCCCACTGGCTGTTAATGAGCCTTCATTACAGAAGGACTTGCTATTGACCTGCTACTCTACAGAGAAAACAGAGGATGGGGCTCAGGGGGAGGGGAGGGTGCACTAGGGAAGGAGGCGGAAAAAAGCAGCTTTCAAAGTTCAAAGCATTTACTTTGTATGAGAAAACACATGGGGGCTTGAGGATTGGTGGAAGGCATCCCCCCACCCCCATCTTTAATATCTGCTCAACAAAAAATCAGGATTAAAACCATCTCGTCGGCCTCTGGGACACTTAAAAAAAAAGAATCCCTTTCTTGTGTGTCCTTCTGTACAAGGGTAAAGACCAGCTTTCTCCGTCCAAGTCGCGAGTGCTGAAGGGAGGGCGAGCAGTGGGGAGCCCAGCCGGAGCCTCTGTCCTTTGCCTGTTCCCGATTCCATGGCCTGAGGCGATGGTTTGCATTTTTAGGACAACAGCCGGCTATCGGCAAGCAGGAGACCTCTCGTCAGGCTTCATTACTGCACACAAAATGACACGAGTGAGACTGTGATCACAACTGCGCTTACGGAGTGCTGCGGCGAAGCCATTGCCTCTCCCTGCAAATCCACCCTCTTTTTCCAGCCTGCTCGCTCACAATGGCCCCAAACCTGAGCTGTATGCGTACAGTGCCCTACCTGGGGACACATCGCGCCCCCTGGAAAGCAGGCTTTAGCACCTAGCTTTCTGTTTGGTTTATAAAATTTCAGCAAGATATAGAGAAGAGCTTTATTTGCCAACTGAACTTGGTAATTCAGAACCACCCTTTTGCTTCCTTCCCCTTTGATATGCTTCCTGAGGTTAAATCTCCATCGCACCATCTCCAGATCTAAATAGGATGATAACCTGGCACTGGGAAGACTGATAGCTGGGTATACAGACCCTTCTCCTTACAAGGTCATTTAAACCTTTGTAGTCACCTCCCTAACTGCAATAGTCTTTATGTGTTTGGCTTAAATCATAACTGCCCTCTTAAAAAAGAAATCTCACAGCCAATAGATGTAGAATATCACCATCAAATCCTATCTATTAAAACCTGATGCCTTTTACATGTACCTTTTGAAACAAGGATGAATTTGTTTGCATCAGCCAGAAGAGGGGTCATGACGGATTGTTTCATGCTGATACACCAACCATTCTAACTCAACATATCTTGCACTCACAAGATTTAAGTGTAAGTGCAAGATTACTGATTATTTGAAGGAATTATTTCAGTGGGAAACATTTAAGTGCAATCAGCCAGGTAGACTTAACTTGACCTTGGAGCTCCAGTAAACTTATCGGAAGCTTCTGAGGCTCAAATTATGTGGAAGAGTATTAGACAAAGCCAATATATGACTCTTTAAAGGGAACCACAGTGAGCTGTGACCTGGGAGACCAAAAGCAACCTACAGACCACTGGCTAACAGTGCTGTGTGGAAAGGGAGATCAACGTATTACATAGCGTTTTCTCGCCTGTTCCATCAGTTACTGTATGGGCTCAGCTACTATAACAATGTTCCCCCACATATAGAGGCTTACATCATGACAGAAGCTCATTTTTCCTTTGCTTATAGTCCTGAGATGTGTAGGCCAAACTGACAGAGCAGGTCTGCTCCACAATTCAGGTATCCAAGTTTCCTCTATCTTATTGACTTAGCAATTCCTATGGCAGTCGTTCCCAAAATTTAGCGCAGAGGTTGCTAATTCTCTTTACATGGTGTAAAGAGAACACCAATAAGGTAATTTGACTGTCTGATTTGACTAAAATAAAATAAGCCTTATTTCTAAATACTTCTACCCCCAAACACAAAGGTCAACAGAATTGTGGGGGGAAAATATTTGCAACAAGTCTAACAATAATAAATATTAATACTCTACCCAAAGGACATGGGAGGCAATTCTCAAAAGAGAAATATGCAAATGACCAAAGAACATAACAATATATATTTATTTTCATTTATAAACAAATATATTCAAATTAAAATCTATGATTTCTTGCTATCGAATTGGCAGTTTAGTTTTTTTAAGTGATGATACACAAATTAGTCAATGTTTAAGGGAAAAGGGCACACTAATTCTGTGCTAATGTATCTCTAGTTGCAGTTTGGTTATATTTATCAAAAGTTTTAAACATGTATTATAGTGGACAGATTCTTAGGATGGTCCCCATGGCACTGCCCCCGGGTATTCATGCCTTTGTGTTATGCCATCTCCTGCAGTAGTAGCATGGGACCTGAAATTTATGTCTAGCCAATAGAATAACTACAGCAAAAAAACAAACAAACAAAAAAAAACAGGATGAATGTGATTACATGATTATGTTACATAAGATTGTAATACTTGTCTTGCTGGAGTATGTTTCTCTCTCTCACTTGATGGTTTGAAGAAGCAAGCTGCCTATGTTGAGAAGCCACGTGGCAATGAACTTTCAGTCTATTTCTAGGAGCAGAAGGTACCCTCTAGCCCACATCAAGCAAGAGAATGAGGCTTTCAGTCCTAGGACAGCAAGGACATGGACTCTTCCCACAACCTCAGTGAGTTTGGAAGTAGATGCTTCCCAGTACAGCCTCAGATGAAACCACAGCCCCCACTGATGATTGACACCTTGACTAGTGCCTTGAAGAGAGACCAGCTAAGTTCTGCCCAGACACTTAACCCACAGCAACTGAGATCATAAAAGCGTGTTGTTCGAAGTTGTACAGTCTGAGATCATTTGTTATGCAGCAATACATACTAATACGTGTAAAAAAGCAGTTTAAACCCAAAATTCTACTTTTAGGTATTTTTCTAAAGAAACTTAGCCACAAGTATACCCATCACAGGATTTCTTTTTTATAATTACAAAAACTCAGAAACAACCACTATATGTAAAAATAGAGAATTTGTTAAATTATGGAAAATTCACAGAAAAGAGATATTATTCAGCTAACAAAAACTATGATAGAAATAAGTTTCTAAGCCAGCTTACATAATCAATTCTCATTTTAATTTTTAAAATGTTTATGCAGGTATAGACTATAATCCCTGAAGTTCCATAACAATTATAATAATAATTATCCTGGTAAGATTAATTACCAGAGGTAAGATTATAGATTCTTTTATTCTAAGACATGTATTTTTACAGTTTTCTATACTGAACATTTTATGTCTGTGCAAAACAACAAGAATCTGAAAATGAATTTTAAATGCAAAATGGAGGGAAGAAGAGTCCCCAGCTTCATGAAAAAGAAAAGGCTGAAGTCCAATGTACATGTTAGTTGTTTCTACGGTTATGAAATATAAGATGCAGACATCCTCAGAGGCTGGTAAGCTGCTCACTGTGACAACCACCGTTTCTTGTGCATTTACAATATACCAGGCACATGCTAAAAATTTGGAGTGTGTTCATTCATTTAATCACGCGTAAAGGGTTAGATTTAACCCCTCTGTTCAGACAGAAGAGCAGCTTATACTCCTCCACCTTACCCCTTGCTATAGGGAAGATAGCAAGTGAGGCACATCGTGAGCAGAAGTGAAGGGATCACTGGTCACCCAGGAACAGATCAACTCCCTCAGACGTGGTCTGGGCACTGATCTCAGATCAATCAGCTAGTTTTCCCATTGCACAGCACTTCTCAAAACCTTGCAGTTTAGGTTTCAAGGAGCCAGAGAGACGTTCTTTATTTGTTGTGGAGTGTACCACAAAAATAGAAGAGGCCCTTACCGCACACTTTCCCCCTGAATGACTGAAAACAACAGTTGCTCTTACAGATGCATGGAAAGAGCATAGATATTTCAGTAGGCTTGAGGACAAGCTAAAAATTACCCGCTCCTCCTAGGAATTACTCATTCTTCTAGAGAGAAATTGAAGGTTCGCTGTTCTCAAAATCTATCTCACTTTGCTTTAGTGGCCTTGGGCAAGTCATGTAATGTCTCAGACCTCAGTCTGTCTCTTTTGTAAAATGAATTTTTTTGTTGCCTTCCCTAATTAGAGGCCGGCCACAGTGATCTCTTCGTTCCTCCCAAATTAAGGGTATGTGATACCGAAACAGATTCCCTCATCCTCATCATGTTTCATTAGTCAAAAAATTTTAAAAAGGAAGTGTGGAGAACATATCTATAATACAGATTCAATGAATGAGTAAAACTTTCAGAAAGAGATTAATATCAAGAAATCTGGGGCTTATAGGAATTTTTTTATAGACGATTATCTTTTAATTAACTCTACATGCTTCTAGCATGTAGTAGCCTTCAAGCGTAGTGCCTTCAAGTAGAGTTCTAAAGTCCTGTGACATAAAGCCCTCCTCCTCCACAGGGCAAAAGAACCCAAACACCTGCCCTGTGATAGATGGATCACCGAGACTCACTTCTTGGAAGGTCACTTTTATTGCTGTAAGTCAGTCTAAAGATTTCCCATTGGAGAAAGTGCAGCAATGACATGTGTTCCTTCTTCCACAAAGACCAGCCCTTCACCCATGATTTTTCAATATTTAAACAAACAGCAAAACAAAGCTGTGTGTCAGTGTTAACCTCGTGAACTTAAAAGCCTGCACCTGTACAATTACTAATTAACATGTTCAGTAACAAAGCTGGTAGGAAACAGGTGACATTCACACCTCTTAATTGGTGTGATTAGCAGTCCTTTTGTTGTCAACCATTAGCAATTCTTCTCAAGTGTAAAAAGCCACAGATAAGGGGACACTGGCAATGGGTGAATTGAAGGGGGGATGGTAAGTGTGAACAAAAGTTTATAAAACAGATTAGGCTGATTTAGAGGGAAGAAAAAACATGGTCACTACAAGAAACTGTCTAAAACTGCTAAATGAGTAGGAACATGATTGTATCTCCCTTTATTCTTTACTGGTAATGTAAATCTTGACATTTAAAAAAAAATCTGTCATTTCCCCCTATTAGTTGCAATATGGATGTGAAAATCCAAATTAATGTTAAAAAAAGAAGTGAAGGCAGGTATGTCTGGGGAGCTTTTTCTTCCCTAACAATGCATTATAAGATTTATCATGAGATTCTTGATGACAATATCTTTGAGTTTTTAAAACAGAGCCCAATTATAAAAACTTTTTAAGAAGACATGAATCAAGATACACTCCTGTATTTCTTCTTTAATCTTCTCTTTTCTTTTTCAAAGAAGCAATAGAGGGCTCCCCTTCAGCTCACTGAGTGTTGCAACCTCATCGTCAATTAATAACAAACGTTTATTTAAATTTCCTGGAAGGCATGGCCCTATATTCGCATCATTCAAGTTTTCAGATGTTAGCTTCCAGGCCTGCCTTTTCTATAACTTCCTGATAGTTTGTCTTCTTTTCTTAAAGACGTGGCTTCATACTGACCATACAGAAATGTTACTATCCTTCTACAAAGTAGAGGTTCCAATATTTCTTTAGAGGGGGAGAGGTTACCGTGTTGTTATTCTAGGACAAAAAGTATACGTAATATATTTGTGAGCTCCATGAGGGCAAGAATTATGTCTCCTCTATCTATCAATCACCAACTTCTAGTCCACATACTTACAGAATGTTGCTGCCCATGTCAATTAGATCGTCACTCACCGCCCCCCCCCCCACCACCCCCTGCAGGTTTCTCTTTCACATTATACTATTTTGGGTTTTTCACAATTCTTCTGGAGTGAGCATGACCAGAAAATTTGCAATCCTCATTGACTTCTCCCTTTTCCTGAGATTCTTCTTTTCCTTTTGGTAGCATTCTTCTTTATGATAACATAATTTTTTTCTTACAGTTTTTCTACTTTCACTTTATGGATTTGGCTTCCTATCACCTGTTCTTTTCATTTATTGAAATTCAGCTTCAGTCCAATAACATCAAACTTTCCCAGATCATTTTGAGTTCTTCTTACTTCTTGCTTACCATCTATCCACATTGCCCTGAATCATATTCTTTCTTTAACCTTCCTTTCCAGTTAGCTCTGTACGCCAAACCTTAGGGACTTAAGACACTTATTTTATCTTGCCATAGTTTTGTGGTTCAGGAATGTGGGAAGGGCTGGGCTGGATTGCTCACCTTGATCCACCTGGTCTCAGCTGAGTGGGTAGTCTGAAAGATCCATTTCTAGGCTGGCTTCTTCATGCACATGGCCCCTCACTCTCCACACAGGACCTCTGCGCACAGCTTGGGCTTTTCACAGCATGGTTGTCACAGGACAGTCACTCTTCTTACAGAGTAGCTGGTGTCCCTCAAATGAGCCTTCCTAAAGCAAGCATTCCAAAGACCCAGGTGGAAGCTGCAGAGCTTCACATTCCATTCATTGGTCCAGCAGGTCTCTAAGGCCAGCCCAAAGTCAAGAGGAAGGGGAAGAGTAGACTCTGTCTCTCTATGATGTAAATGGTTTGCAGGGGCAGAGGGAGGGACAGAATGGATGGCAGCCATCTGAATGACAAACTGCCACACCTATTATTGTCATTTTGATGTTTTATTTTTTTTTCCTATTTTCAATTTCTAATAGTTGCCTACCTAATGTATAGGGTGTTAAATATGTACCAAGCCTATGCTCAAATAGAATAAGAGAACCCACACTCACCGCATGGGAAATTACTTAAAGGGCACTATCTCCTGGGCAGTTTGTATCCAAACTACTCAGAATTTTTTTTTAATTGTGCAACTGGTCACAAAATGGTCATTTACACTATTAAAGCAGTTATTTCTGACCCTACTGTTTTTTTTTTATAGTTTTGTTTTATTTTATTTTATTTTATTTTATTTTTACATCCCTCACACCGTGAAGCCCCCTCCCCCCATCCACCACCACCCCAACCTCACACCGAGCCATCACATTATACACATAAAATTATAGTTGGCATTCATTAATGTCCAGCCTCTGGTGTACAATGCCATGACCACAGCATCCCTGAGGTGGTCTCCCAAACAGGACACATGTCCATCGTGACCCTACTATTGTTATCACACTTTGTCCAGTGTCTCCTTCCAGCAGATTTCTAGTTTACTTATCTTTTAATACATACGTAGCTCATCTTCCTTAGTAGAGACTCTAAAATTACTAGTCAGAATAATACCTTCAGGAATAATGATTACATTTTTCAGCTACCTTACTGCCATGTAAATATATTCTATCTAATTGTATATAAGCGGGAGTATCGTGCATAAATTCTCAGAGGTCTTTAAAGAGATTCAACTGTCTACATTCTGTCCTCTTTTCTACTGACAAAGGAAGAAATGTTTGCTCTAGCAGCCATCTTGGATCATGAGGTAGAAATCATAGGTTAAGGATAGCAGAGCAATAAGATGGAAGGATCCTCAGTTCCTGATGATTGCTCTACCTACTCCCAGCTCTTTGCTACATATCATATATGAGGTATGATCAAAAAATACGATGAATGCTTAAGTTTAAAAAAATATATATTATAGTAAAAGAACATTGCCATTAATCCCTCTTAAAATACTCCCCCTTGCTTTGAACACACTTATCCCATCCTTCTTGCCACTTTCTAAAGCAGTTCTGGAAGTCCTCTTTCGTGAGTGTCTTTAGTTGTGCTGTCATGGCTGCCTCGATGTCCTGAATCATTTTGACTTTGGGGAAGAGCCAGAAGTCGTTCGGTGCCAGATCCAGTGAATAAGGTGGATAAGGACACACTGTAATGTTTTTATTTGGCAGAAATTGCCATACCAGGAGCAATGGGTGACACGGAGTATTGTCATGATGGAGGATAAAGTAAAGATATGAAAGAGGACTTCCAGAACTACTTCAGAAAGTGGCAAGAATGATGGGATAAGTGTGTTCGAAGTGAGGAGAGTATTTTGATGGGGATTAATGGCAATGTGTCTTTTACTGTAATACATTTTTTTATTTAAACATTCACCATATTTTTTATCACACCTCGTATATTTATCCACGAGACAAGCTTCTGTCTTTTTTAGACATTGCTATTTGGATTTTCTGTCATTTGTATTAAAACCTGGTTCTGATACATCTCTCTGCTAGTAAGGGTGGTTGGAGAATTTCGTCAGGTTAAAATAATAAACTTAGTTTAAATGACTCTCCCCACACACAGTTTATAAACTTGCAAAGGCTGATTAAATTTCACTGGAGCAGATCTTTATAAAAAGAATAAGTAACATATGTAAATATCACATCTGAATTTAAATACAGTATTTAACTGCCCTAGATTTTGCAAAGTATTCATAGCCTTAAGAGTTGGATAAAAAAACCAACTTTATAATCTGTTGAATCCATGTAAATTCTGTTTACCTGTGTTTTAACAATATGATTTTTATTTTTATGTTATCAGTGGTGATGATCAGAAGCTCTGTATTGTAAAATATTCCTCACTGCTCTGGAGAATGAACCAAGACTCAGTCAGGGACCTGGTGGGCCCTTCTGCGAGAGTGGCAGTGCTTTGAGAAAGGACACCCGTTTATAACATCCAATGGCTTCTTCTGAAATCACTGTCAAATACCACTGCTTTAGTTCAGGATTCAGTATCCCTTGAAGTTTCCTCTCCTCTTTCCTTCCACAAAGCCTCACCCACCCTGTCTGCACCCTCTCAATACCTGCCAGAATTAACTCTTTAAAAAGAATATCTGATAACATCATTTCACCGTGTAGAAACTTTTGTTGATTCCTTATCACCTCTAGTTTGACATAAAATGGCCTGCTCTTTTTCTGTCTTACTTTCCATGTACCTTTCCCCGTCCTTTATTCCACTTGCTCTCTAGTGAAACATGATGACATTTTCACCTTATCCTCAAAAGGCCATGCTTTTCACACTTCTGCATTTAGAACAGGCTAGTTTCTCTGCCTGAAATGTTTGCCCAAATCCCAAACTTGCTCTTCGGAACCTTCAAGGCACATCTCAAGGGTCAAAAAGCCTCTGCTCAAAAAGGCTCAAAGACTTTGTCACTACTACAGATGAGGTTAATCACTCCTTCCCTTCGCAGATTCTGTATTTAGTCCTACCCTTGTTACAACACTTATCATGTGATGTTATAATTGATTTGTCTTCAAGTCTGATTTTTCCTGACATGTGAGATGCTGGCGTTCTCCTTAGTACTCAGTGCAGTGTCCATCACAGACTGGAAACCTGCTTTGTCTTACAGAATGGGCTAGACTCATGATTGACACGGGTCATCCAGCCAAAAGTAGTTGGTATCAAAATGTAGTTTTTAGAGTTGTACGATAAAGGGAAAAATTAGACAAATTATAGGACTTAGATACTTTCAACTCCTTAGAAGAAATATTCAGAGGAATATTCAGAAAAATACATAGATATCTTATGAGCCATAGTATCTTTCTTCCCACCTTGAAGAGAAATTTAACATTCCTTAGAGCTGAATTTTTCTGGAATTAAAATTGTGGAACCACAGAATTGTAGAGTTAAAAGGGACATTAAAAATTATTGCCCCTAACTTTGTAATTTATAAATGAGAAAACTAAGGCTCAGAGAGATCAAAAGATTTGTCAAAGGACACCCAGCTACTGGGTGTCACTCAAATCTGAAATCCTGGTCTCTTGACTCCAGTGTTCTTCAATATTTCAGTCTTAAGTCCCTTGTTAGGGGCAGCCAGCAACTGTGAAACACATGGACTTCAATTTCAAGTTAAATCAGAGCTAAACCCAAGCCTTTCAGCTACAAATTAAACAGGTGAGAGAAGATAGATTATTTAAAAATCATACACTGGTAGAATTGAAAAATCTAAGCCCCTAGTTTTCATAAATGAAAATAAGAAAAAAGGTAAAATAACTATCCACCTGAGTCATACAGCCAAAGAGAGGCAAAACTAGAACTTTGAATGCAGTTATGAAATGGACTCCATAAAATCCTGTGGATAAAATGAGACATCACATGCAGTAGTAGTCCTCTCATTTAAAGCAACTGAAGTCTGTAGTTGGTCAATTAAAAAGTTTAGTAAATGGGAAATCATAAAAAATGATACTGTTGACTGGCCAAATAATTCTCCAGGTAGTCCACCAAAAGAGCGGTTTGTTTGGGAAAAGAAAGAGAAACAAAGGCACCAACCAGGTGTGAACGCACACTGGCCAGCCGGTGTTCCAACCAGCCTCCCACATGCCAATAAAAAGCCCCGATTCCAAGATTATGTCTCTGTTTATAAGCATCCTTCTCCCGGAAGTTACCACAAAGTTTAAAGGGAAGTCAAAACTAGAGTGTTAACAAGGGGCCCAACACTACCCATAGTCCCCCCAGCTCTATGCTTAAGCATCTTAAGATGCCAGTTCACTTTTATCAATACATACATACTACAAAAATTTTATTTTAATTTTAAACATGAATGTACACTTATTCTCCATATGTGGAGAGACAAAGTCTTTTCTTTAAATATGTATATTAGTTTCTTATTGCAACTGTAACAAATTACCACAAGAATAGTAGTTTAAAACCATACAAAATTATTCTTTTATAATTCTGGACATCAGAAGTCCAAGCCGCCTCTTTCTGAGCTAAAATCAAGGCGTTACCAGGGTTGCAGAGCAGCGTGCCTGAGGCCCTAGGAAAGACTCCGGTTTAGGAGGCACCTTATAGATACAAGGTATCACTATTCTTTCTGCTTTCCATGTCTTTTCCATCTTCTAGAGGACACCCACATTCCTTGACTCAGGCCCCCTCCCGTCTTCAAAGCCAGCAATCACCCCTCCAACCTCTGTTTCCACCATCATTTCATCTCTGACTCTGATTCTTCTACCTCTCTTTCATTTAGAAGGATCCCTGGAATTACATTGGGTCCAACTCAGTAAACCAGGGAAATCTCCCCATCTCAGGATTCTTACCTTAAACCCATCTGCAAGGTTCCTGTGGCCACATGAGGCAACATATTCACAAGTTCTGAGGATTAGGATGTGGACATCTTTGGCGTGGGACTGGGGACATTATTCTGCCTAGCACACTACAGCCCTGCTGATTGGAGAAGAGTTTTCTTTCTTTCATGAATTATACATAAAGGATATTGTCTATGATTTCTAGTGTATGCCTTTCAAGTAAAATAATCATTTAAGACATTTGAAAATGTTGTAAAGATTTTGTAGGGTATCCGATGGACACTTGTCTCATTAGGGAGACCACCTCAGGGATGATGTAGATACCTGATCACCGCCCTATACACCTGAAGGCAAAGCTAAACAATAACGAATATCAACTACAATTGTATATATTTACAAGAAGTGGAGTACAGCATTAGGAATAGAGACAGTGGAAATGTAATGGCTGTATGCGATGTCAGAGGGGTAGTAGATAGAGGGAGAGGGTTATCACTGTGTGAGGGATATAAATGATAAATGTCTACTACATTGTTTTGTACACCTGAAACTAATAAAAATAATAAATCAATAAAAAACAGAATATAGCACAACGTAGAATGTGGATGCTAACATAGCAACAAACAAACATTTAAAATTTAAAAAAAGTCCAAATTTCCAGATATAAAACAAATAAGTCATGAGAATGTAATATATAGTATAGAGAATGTAGTCAATAATATTGTGATAGCATGGTATGATGTCAGATGGTTGCTGGACTTACCATGGTCATCACTTCTTTAGGTATATAAATGTTCAATAACTATGGTGTACATCTGAAATTAATGTAATATTTGTATGTTAGCCATATTTTAATAAAAAATCTTTAAAAAAAGAAAAAAGGTACAAATTGGTAGTTACAAAATAGTCGTGGGGATATAAAGTAAAGCATAGGGAATATAGTCAATAATATGGTAATAACTATGCTAGTGCTGAGTATTAGAGAAGTCTGGGGATCACTTCTTAAATTACATAAATGTCTAACCTTTATACTGTACACCTGAAATTAATATAAAATAATATGAATGTCAACTGTTATTGATAAATCTAAAAAGGAAGGGAAGGGGAAAAATAGGTCCAAATTTGCAGATGTAAAACAAATAAGTCTTCAGGATGTAATGTACAGTCTGGGAAATATAGTCAATAATATTATGATAGTATGATATCGTCTCAGATGGTTGATGGACTTATCATGGTGATCACTTTAGGTATATAAATGTTGGATAACTATAGTGTATCCCTGAAACTAATACAATGTATGTTTGCTATGTTTTTAATAAAAATCTTTTTTTAAAAAAGGAAAAATCACTATGCACATAATCTAAGAAATAAAAAAATGAAAATAAATAAAAATAAATAAAGACATTTGAAACGCAACTTGGGTAGAATTCTTCCAGATTTGTTTCTCAGTTTATTTCTTGATGTCTGTCCCCCAATCAATTTGAAATAAATTTTTGATGTGATTTAGCCCTTCTGAAGTATTGATTTAGGTTTTATCAATACAATGCTCTTTCTTTTTGTACTCCCATGTCACTGGTTCATATGATATTTATTTAAATCACACGATTATAATAACAAGAACTCCTCACTGAAACAGTTTTGAGGACAAAAAGAACTTCCTAGAATTTACTCCAGTGTGAGGTACAAAGATGAGCAGGTTGCTGGTGAGGGGCCTACTAGCCCTTGATCCTCCACAAGCTAAGGAATAAATGAAAAATTTTCCTCATCTGGTAGATCAATACCGTGTTTCCCTCGAAATAAGACCGGGTCTTATATTCATTTTTGCTCCAAAAGACGCATCAGGGCTTATGTTCAGGGGATGTCATCCTGAAAAATCATGCTAGGGCTTATTTTCCAGTTAGGTCTTATTTTCGGGGAAACACGGTATGTGGCAGTGACTTAGGAGAGCTTCTGTTTACATAAAGTGCCTTGTGTACTATAAGGCATTCTACAGATATGAGGTATCACTGTTCTTTCTGCTTGTAGTTCAAGATCTGGTGCTAAAATTATACAGATAGACATTGGATACGGATGATGCATGACAGGTAGAAATAAAGCAGTCCAGAAACCAGCCTGAGGACTAGGGAAAGTCAGAAAAATTCAAAAACAAAAAAACCATTCTGCTCAAGCCAGGATAAGATCTATAGTTAAAAATTAAGTTAGTTAATAACGTAAGTTCCAATCAATAAAGTCTTTAATTATAGTTAAGTGTTTGTTTCCTTTATTAATCTGCTTTTAAGCTCATCCACTGTCTCTCTAAAAATTTAGGTTTAGCTGTCTAACTGAAGAGCTACTTTCAAAAATATTTAATTGGCTGGAAAAGTGTATTATACCCTTCTTTCAAATGACCTATATTTAGGAAACTGAGGAATTTGGCTCATTAAACTGTGAATGTATCTGGGCGGTCTCATGAAAGCTGAGTAGTATATTGTAAAGAGACACTTGCTAATATCCTGAGATTGTAAACACACCATGTAAGACGTGACAGTACCTGCAACAGAAAAACAGTGCTGAATCTACAGCTGAAGGGTCTTCCCATAGAGTGTTCTTTTGACCTTGAACTCTATTGTCTTTGACCGCTGAGTCAGAAACTGTCTCCATCTACTAGGTTGTTGAAGGAGGCAAGAGAGGTTCTATGTCTAAGCATAAGGCGTACTCACCAGCCCAAGGCATGGGTTTCTCTATTCCTACCCAGTGCAAGCAAAGCACACCTTCTGTATCAGTTTCCTGAGGCTGCCATGACAAAGAGCCACAAACTTAGTCGCTTAAACCATAGAAGCTTATGGTCTCCCAGTTCCGGAGGCCAGAATTCTGAGATCAAGGTGGCAGGGTTGTATTCCCTCTGAAAGTTCTGGGGAAGTCTCTGGTACTTCCTTGATTGTTGCAGGATAACTTCAATCTTTTTATGACAACATTCTCCCTATGAGCGTATCTGTGTCCAGATTTCCCCTTTTTCTAAGGGCATCAATCACATTGCATTAGGAGCACACTCTCCTCCATTATGACCTCATCTTGACTAATTACAACCACAAGGAGCCTATTTCCAAGTTAATCCACATTCTGAGGTTCTGAGGGTTAGAATTTCAGCATGTGAAATTTCGATGAACACAGATCAACTCATAATATTTTCTATGGAGGAGGCATTCTATGCTCATTATCCAAATAATGTTTCATTCTAATAACCAGTCCATAGTCAAATTTAACCAAGCACTTTAGTAATAATCATAATCATAAATATTATCATGAGTGCTGGAAGAAACAATAAGCCAAGAAACAATAAGCAAGGAAGAGGTTAATAAAATAAAATTGCTAAATAAAAATTATTGAAAATTGGTGAAGTTTGTTATTAGCTATGACTAGGAGCAACACCACCAGTAAGAAAGAAGAAACTGCGAACATGGAAATATGAGAAGCAGAAAAAGGATTAAAAACAACAACAACAACAAACCAAAAAACAGAGGAAACAGATGAAGTATAAGGAGCACATGCAGTCCCCTGTAAGAAAGCATTTTTATCAGGTGAGAAGGAATTGACCAATAGTGGGACCTGGGCTGACAGGTGGTCCCTATTCTATCTCAAACATCTGAGGATCCTTTATCTTATGTTTGGTACCAAAGATAAACCTAATGCTTTTTTTCCCTATGGTGGTGATGGTTTAGAGATGAAGTTGGGTATAGAAAACAAAGGTCATTTACCCAGTAAGATACAAATTAATAAATATATCTCTTTCATAGTAAGCATTTAAATAAAGTACAAGTACAAACTTTCATTAAATGACACAGGTGTCAGGAAACAAACAGGGGACTAAAATGTTGAATGCATTTGCCCCATATATTCAATAAATACTGAACAAGAATAAAACCTGTCTTTAAAAGCTCCAGAGAGTCTAATACAATCCTTCTTGCATATCAAGTTATCTTTTTCTTCCTGAAGAATCATTAACACTTTGTCATCTGTCCACAGGGTCTCAGTTATCTGGGATTATTTAATAATTTTATGGATAGCTGAAGTGCTCAAAGTTTTTAATTCTTTTTTTATGGCAGCATCCCCCAGATGTATAATATGCAGTTCCATGTATTAGGAAATGGGACCTGCTGAACTTAGGGTCATCTGTGCTTAAATGCAGATGGTTTGGGACATCAAGTTGACTATATTAAACACTGGTAAGCATTTACAATATATTTTAGGGTGAATTCTGTTCATTTGTCTTTTGCTTATAAAAACAGGTTGCAGAATGTAGGGAAGTGGTCTTCTATACCATGTAATTACAAAGGAATTATTAAATTAAAAGCATGCAAACTTTATCTAAGTTTGTTATTTTGACTTCGATAAAACTGTTATCATCTCTAACCCACTTTCTCACTCATTAGCTTTTTTTTATAAGGAAGTATCATCTTACCAAACTTTATAATATTGCTACTAAAGATCATGAATATATAATCACATTGTGGTATATTTTCATTCTCTCATAACCACAAATAGAACTTTGCATCATTGGTATTTATTTTCCACACCTGATATATTAGTTGGAATTTTTGGTTGCAAGTGACAGAAACCAAACACAAAGTAACTTAAATTTTAAAAAAGGACTTTATTGGCTTATAAATTTGGGAAGTCTAAAATTGCATTTGGCAAGGAATTCAAATGATATTATCAGGTCTCTGTCTCTTCATTTCATAATTTGTCTTCCTTTGCTCATTGCCTATCCTCTCCTGCCTGACAAACAACACATCATCTGAACCCCCCAAAAAAACCAGTACTCAACAAGTAGACAATCATTTTATTTTTGTTTTTTTCTGTTTTTGTCTTTGACTTTTTCCCAAGGAGTTTCCAAGAATTACATCTTATTATGCTGATACTAGTGTCTAAGCTAGGTATTACTCAGATAAGAGATTGTTTAAAAATTGCCAATAAATCTACTGATTGCAGTTACCTTTACCTATGCTGTATAGGACTTTCCATCGGTATATTTTTATGTTACGAAACATCTGGAAGAAAAGAAAAAAAAAAAAAAAAAAAACCCCAAACAGCAAGAACAACAACAAAAACCCCAACAGGCCTAGGCTATGAAACCAAAATATCAATTTGTTGATTAAATTTAAGTTCCTGAAGACATTTTAGTTTCAAGTAGGCAAAACTCGAAATACACTTATCAACAAAAAGCAACTAATTTTGTTCAAAGAAGGGGTGGCTTAAAGACTATTAGTGTCCTACTCCAGAAACATAAACTTAACCTAGTAACATACATTTTATAATGAACAGAGATTTTGAGTTATATTTTTAAGATGCCAGGAAAACATGGCAATATTGATCAATGTAATTCAGTCTCTGTGTGGACAAAACCCCAAAAAACAGTTTCCAGGCTCTCGGCCTCACATAGAAAGGTGCTGGCTCGGGTAGTAAATGGCCATCAACTGTGATCAGATGCCAGCAGCTGTGGCTAGTTGGCCGTCAGCTGTAACCCGTAGGCCATTGGCCACTAATATAACGGCTGTGGCTACGCTAGCAGAGAAAAGGAATGGGGCTAGCAAGAAGATGGTGGCTGGCAAGCGCGGACTGCTGTTAGGCAGATTATGTAGCTCCTGCTTCCTGTGTCTCCAGCCCAGCCACCAGCGAGAATATATTGGTTTGATTCCCCTATCTATGGCTCCGTGGGTGTTCCTTTTTGGCCTTACCGTGTCCTGCGTTCTTGGGCGGGGAGTGGGAGCTGAGACCCTGCACGACAAATGGCGCAGTGAGCAGGGTCCACCGCACGACACATGGCGTAGTCGGCAGGATACGGTGCTGGCCAAAGCTTTCCGAAGGGCAGTGGAGCAGTTTGTGCGTATGAAACCTCAGTCTGAGGAAGACCAGGAGGAGCAGCTGCCGGAGAGCTCGATTCCCGTGGAGGGGTGGAAAGATGTGGATGGTTCCCCAACCAGCAGAGGCCGGAGAAAGCGGAGAAAGCGAAAGTTGTTGCCGCCCTGTGGGCTGGGAACTGCTTGCTGAGGCAGCCCGGATGCAGGACTTTTAGTCCCAGGAGAAAATGCTTGCTGAGTCCTCCTTGGGAGATGAGGGTGAGGTTAAGGTCATCCCTCACCCCCAGGACAGCCCTGGCGAATGACTATGGACTATGGGGAATTGCCTTCTATCCCTAATTTAATGGACGCTTGACTGTTTGGGAACATACCATCATGTAGTGGGACTGGTTTGATGTTTGCTTTTGTGTCTTGACTGGCCGCCATTGATAATATGTAAGCACCTTGATGTGAGCCGCTGTTGTTCCAGCACAGTACCCCGAGAGGCCCAGAGAGAGAGTGGCAGTGCCCTGAGAGCCCTGGCTGAGTCCAGGAAGTCTGGCTGTGTCTAGAGAGAGTGGCAGTGCCCTGAGAGCCCTGGCTGTGTCCAGGAAGTCTGGCTGTGTCCAGAGAGAGTGGCAGTGCCCTGAGGCCCTGGCTGTGTCCAGGAAGTCTGGCTGTGTCCAGAGAGAGTGGCAGTGCCCTGAGGCCCTGGCTGTGTCCAGGAAGTCTGGCTGTGTCCAGAGAGAGTGGCAGTGCCCTGAGAAACTCTGGCTGTGCCCGGGGAGACAGGTGGTACCCTAAGAAGCCCAGGAAGTCTGGCTGTGACCAGAAGTACTGTGGTGGTGCCCTGAGAAAAGCTGACTGTGCCCGGGGAAACAGGTGGTACCCTAAGAAGCCCAGGATGTCTGGCTGTGCCCAGAAGTACTGGGGTGGTGCCCTGAGAAACCCTGGCTGTGCCCGGGGAGACTGGTGGTACCTTAAGAAGCCCAGGAAGTCTGGCTGTGCCCAGAAGTACTGGTGGTGCCCTGAGAAACCCTGGCTGTGCCCAGAGAGCCTGGCTGTGTCCAGGATATTGCATTCACCTCCAGGCTCCTTGCACAGGACCCCTCGCAGAAGACGCTTGTCGCGTAGATTGTGAGGCGAGACCCTGTAGGGGTGGAGTGTGTGGACAAAACCCCAAAAAACAGTTTCCAGGCTCTCGGCCTCACATAGAAAGGTGCTGGCTCGGGTAGTAAATGGCCATCAACTGTGATCAGATGCCAGCAGCTGTGGCTAGTTGGCCGTCAGCTGTAACCCGTAGGCCATTGGCCACTAATATAACGGCTGTGGCTACGCTAGCAGAGAAAAGGAATGGGGCTAGCAAGAAGATGGTGGCTGGCAAGCGCGGACTGCTGTTAGGCAGATTATGTAGCTCCTGCTTCCTGTGTCTCCAGCCCAGCCACCAGCGAGAATATATTGGTTTGATTCCCCTATCTATGGCTCCGTGGGTGTTCCTTTTTGGCCTTACCGTGTCCTGCGTTCTTGGGCGGGGAGTGGGAGCTGAGACCCTGCACGACAGTCTCTAAGCAGGGTTTTATAAATCTGATAGTTTTGTAAAAACATCCTGCCTGAGTTAAGTTATATATTATATAATAAACTATTTTGGAGGAAAACAAGAAGCTGATTTGCAACAACCATAACACAATATTAAAATCCTGGATGTTAGTGAGATGAGAAGTTTTTTAAATTTAACTATGAACCTGAAATGAAATATATGTTCATCTGTGTGTTATAATCACCTGATTTTCTTAGACCATTGCCTTAAAAATAGCATTTGTACTAGACACTATTTTAATTTTAACTCAACAGAAGTAATAGAATTGCAGTTTCTATACCAACTTGAGAGCTGAAAGCATGTTCAGGAAGTCAAAATATTCATTTCTACTCTGTTATTTGAATATACAAACCTCAGGACTCTCATATTTTAAATGAAGGTTTGTAGTAATCTCAACACTAACTTTCATCTACAAAACAATCATACTAATACCATAGTTTCACTCACTGTTGAATCATCACACTGAAACAGGAACACTAGAAAAGAAATAGAAAGTCATCTAAGCTTGTGAATATAAGTGACAAAAAACCTGCTTTGATCTTTTGTGATATTCAAATTTTACATCAGAGAAATATCAAAGGAAAGTTTGATCTATTTGACTAAATGGCAGTGGTCTGCTAGGCCTGTTTCAAACACATAGGACCAACATTCATATCTACATACATGAGCTTGCCTTTCCATTGTAAATGCTGAAGGTAGTAAAATCAGCAACTCTGGTTCTGAGAATTAGTCTTTGAAATCAAGAAACAGCTTCAGCTCTCAGCTTAAATAAACATTAATTAGGGAGATACATGAAGATAAACACTAGTGATGGAGGTGTTATTCCAAGATCTGTTTATGTGATGTTCTTCAAGTTACACTATCTGGGCTAGTTTGTTTCTTTAGTCATACTGCAGTGGAGTATGGTTTACCTTGGACTTACCCTAATATTTATTTTCTACTGCTGGAGATTCAATTGTAGCACACACTTGGACAGACTAAAAGACAAATAGTTAAGGATATCTCGATGACTCAGGTCTCCTAATTATTATTTTAGTATCCTATACATCTCCTTTGTAGTATCACAGCTGAAATCATATATCTATGTGTTTCTTACTCATTTAATGTGTTCCCTAATTCCATGAAACCAGAAGCTATATGACTAGTCTCCTCTGTATTTACTGGCTAGAAGCATAGTGTCTAGAACAGAATAAATGTAAAATAAATATCTGTTGAGTGAATGAATAAAGAAGGCAATTCTGAGTGGTGTCCTCCCAGTTCTGCATCAATTCATGTGACTTTCAACAGTCGACAGTGGGAGATGTAGAGTAAGATGTTTCCCCAAATTGCCTATTTTTGAAAATACAAATTATCAGACCCTTCCCATGGAGATAGTGATTCAGAAGGTTTGAGGTTGAACTCAAGCAGCAGTGTTTTAAAGAAGCCCCCTCAGGTGCTACTCATAATGGAACAAGTCTGAAAGATACCATATTAAGGGTTTATACCACCTTCGAGCCTTAATTCTAGAATGTTCTTCTCTGTTCAGTGATCTCAAGACCTCTGGAATAATCATAATCCCCATGCTTTTTAAAATAAGTGTGGATGTTGTTATATTTTTTTGTTCTGCCCACTTGGAATTTCCTCATTTAACATACATAATTTTGACCCCTTACTTGTCAAACTGACGAGCTCTGTAGCACTTTAGGTCAGGCATGAAATGTCATTTTATGAGCTTGTGCCTGGTCTTGGAGAAAGAAACTTTCAGCTAATGTGTGAGTCTGGCTGACCATTCAACACCTACAGATAATATGACTTTTTTTTCATTTCATGCTCTTTTATTCTAGGACATTGTGTTTTCGTGGTACGTACAAATACAGAGATTTAATAGTAAACATTTGTGGTTTTATTCTTCCTAGCATCTCTCACCTCTCCTGGGAACAGAACCCAAATTTTACTTTGGAGGGACCATTTTTAATCACATGATAAGGCCTAATAAAATTGACTTCAGCCCCAAATATCAAAGTGAAACTGATAGACTTAAAACTACGATAAATCTCATCCCTGTAGCCAAGTAATTGGCTGAGGACAGGGCATAGAATCTGAGCAAAGCCAATAAAGCACAGGAAATGTTTGCTTGGGCATCTGGGAATGAACAGTGTCTCTCTTCCATGGGGGCTACCAAAGAAAAGTTTCTTTTCCTTACTAATGAATGAGAAGATCTAAGGACTAGAGCTGCTGGGGCCATTTTGAAACTGTGAGGCAGCTGAGGGCTATCAGATGCCCTGTGTGGAGTCTGGGAATGAAGTCAACAAGAAGAACAGAGAAACTAAGATTAAATCAGTCCTGGACAATATCATTCAATTTTCCGGGTTAAGTCTCAATGACAGCCAACCCTGACTTGCCTTTTCAAGTATGTGACCTAATAAATCTCCTCTGTTGTTTGTGTCAGTTTGAGCTGGTGTCTCTATTACTTGAAACTTAGATGCCTAACAGTTGTAAGATCCATGACTGTATCAGAGTGTAACCCTCAACGGTCCTTGAGATAGGAGACAGAAGAGCTGGGAAGTCATCAATGATGCTAGCCCGCCTTCCTGAAATAGCATGGTTTTCATGTAGGAAGGAAAAATTACATCTCTTTATAAGGAAAACCAGCGGCCTCCCCAGTAACCACATTTTCTAAGCTAGAACTCCATAAACATAACCTAGCCAAATATTTCTTTCTGATATGCCAATTCATTATACAAAATCTCAGAATAATACGAAAAATTGAAATCACATTTCATTATGTATTTCACTAACTGCCTTTATTGGAATGAAAATAAAATTACATGAAATCAGGATTATCCCAGAAAATTCAGGGCATATGGTGGCCATATCTAGGGAACATCCACCTTGTTTTATTGGAATAAATTATTCTTAAAATGAACATACTGCTAGAAATGCTGTTACCAGTCTGCAGGTCATAAAGATAAAAAGAGCTAAACCAACCTCTCAGTGCTGAATTGGCAAGTGAATCACGCGTTCTGCACACAATAGGTACGCAGTGAATATATTTGACTGACAAGAACCCTGCTAGGACTAGCGGTGAGCTATTTAAGCCCTGCTGTTTCTTGCGGATGTTGCCAGGCTTGGCTGCAGAGTGAGGATTCTGTAGTCATTAACGAGAGCCCCAAGCTACAGCTCCTCTTCCTCCCCTTCAAACTTTCATAAGCCCTGCAGGCGGGTGCTGGGCTCCCCTCGGTGACTGATAGGTGCACAGGGTCTGAAGAAAACATTTTTGTACTGGATTATTTGTAGAGGATAATCTTTGCACTGTGCTTGTGTCAACAGGCTGGTTACTGTGGAGTTTGTAAAAATATTGACTAAATAGTAAAATGATAGTCTTGTACTGAAATTGACCTATGTGTTTTAGACACCGGGCACCCAAAAATTCTGCAGTATAACACAGATCAAAGTAGATAAAACCAGTTAGCTGAAAATAAAAACGAAGTCAATCAAGTCTTTCAGTTTCTGGAAGAGACTGAGAGAAACAAAATAGAGACAGACCACCTTTGAAAATCCAAATTACAAAAGGTTTCTTTAAAATATTATGAAATATATGTACCTATGTATTCACATATGTTATACACACACGTGCACACATATTTCAAACTGATCTCAAGCATTAATCAACAAAAGGTAGCAAAGCTTAGCTTTCATAAAACAAACCAGTTCAATGTGGTAGAGAAGCAATTACATTTCCATAAAATTACAGGGGTTTTATAGAGTATTTGCAAAAGACTCAGTGGCATGTATAATCCTAATACTTAAGCTTCACCATCATATAATGACAAAAAGATCTTATTTTCTGGAGTCACCAAGTTTAACACTTCATGTCCCCACCTGCCCCATCCACCACAAACTGTCCTTGGTCAATCTTCAACATTTCTCTTTTCACACCCCATGAAGCTTTGTTGATTTGTTTCTTCTAGACTTTTGACAGAAATAGGAGTAACTATTATTTATTGAGCATTTATTATGAACTAAGCAGTGTACTAGGTGATGTACACATACTTTCTCTCTTTACCCGAACAATAAAATAGGTGCTCTTTTCAGTCATTTTACAAATAGAGAAACTGAGGCTCAAATTCAGAAGCTAATAAATGGCAGAGTCAGAACTCTAGTTGAATTTTAACCCAGCCTGTCCGATTCCAAAGTCCATACTATATACCATTATATAATTGGTCATTAATTATTACCTTTGGATTTCTTAAAAGGATTTTAAAATCCCCTCAATAATTGTAAGGTAATATATCCCACCGATATAACCTGGTTCTGATATATTTATACTGAAATTCTTCTGATAAACCACCTAAATTTAAGGGAAAGGATAAAATGCAACAAGCAACATTTGTATGACTTGTGGCTTTTAGAAGTGCGCAATTATAATTAGACAGAATCTGGTGGTTCAGACTCCAAGAGAACACAGTGAACTCATATTTCCCCATTTTAATAATGATTCACCGGGCTTTATATCTGATTCCATCTGAAACTCATCTGTGCTATATTCAGGACATTTCTTTTTATCTGCCAATTCCATGTCATGTTCCCACTTTGTGCTTTGCCTGTTACACATATTAATGATTTGGGGAGACAGAGACTATGATGGAGGTCTTCTGATATTTGTATAACAGTATTACTTCAGATTGCTCTGCCATGCTTCCCTTTACATATCCAGTTTATTCTTTTCTCTTCTCTCTTCTCTTCATATTTCTTCTCTGCTGCTTCTCCCATAAATTTCCCATACCATCCATTCTTTTTATGGTCAGGGTCATTTTTCTTTTATTCTTAAAGTTAGACACATGGTCATGGTATGAAAGATCTAGATGTCATCCTTTGATCAACTTGGGAAGAGACAGACAGACAGAAAGAGAGAGAGAGGGAGGGAAGGAGGGGGGAGAGAGAGAGAAAGAGAGAGAGACAGAGAGAGAGAGAGAGAGAAAGAGAACTTCTCACTGGTTTTCAAGACGTAATTTTTTTCACTTTTCAGCATTCTTGAGATCAGCTCTGATACAATTGGTTCCTTTGTTTTGATGAAGCACAATAAATACAACCACTTTCATGATAGTGGTATGTTTTCTACTAACTCAAGTACTTTTTGTAAATTTCTCTCTCCAACACAAATACACCAACTTCATGTCTGTTTTTAAAATTCTCAGACACCTTTCCCTGTTTTCTCTTTTCATGTTCCATGCATAAAGATATGAGATCTGAGCTCTGTAATTATGGAAGTTTTTCTTCCTATATCCTAATTCAATGATTTTTAGGAAATATATATCATCACTCCTTTTCAAATCTAACTCCAAAATGTGTTCTTGATTTTTTCCAGGCATTTTCAAATAGGCTTGCCTCTCTCTTCTTTCCTCCCCCACCCCCACCCCTGCCTTCACCCTCTGGTGTGTGACAAGGTGCTACATACTGGAAGTCTAGGTTGCTGGAGCAGTATGAGCAGGCTCCACCACCAGCACTTGCATAGATGTACATATTTTATTCTTACCTTTCCTCCACAGCCAAGACTGTCAGAAGAAACATGGCATTTTTTACAGCTTTCTGCTAAGTGTCAGGCTTTGCACTTCAGAAATATTTGATAAGTGGAGCATAAGTTGCAGGAGCACATCCATGCGAAAGGCAGATACACAATATAACTTTAACTCTCCCATTAACTTTTTCATTTCCCTGCAGAAGTTGTTTCTGTCCATATTTTTACTTCAGCTGGGCTGAGTGGGAGAAAGAACTCAAAGGGAGGTCGAAGCAGATGGTTGTCACAAACTGCATACGGCAATTGAGAATTAGTGTGCAAGCATATGCAACCTGGTACAGTATGAAACATTCCAGCATATGAATGCCGAAATAAATCAAGCCTGGAGAAGATCGGGATGATAAAAAGATGAGCTCTTCTTTCCCTCTTACATATGTATATTTAGGCCTTCTGAATTCATTAGGATATGTTCTCTGTTTTCAGTAGGCAAGTTAACACCTAAATTGAGCAGATTCGTCTAGATTCTGGTATCTCGCCTTTTCCTCTCATCTACAGTGTGCTTTCTGAACAAGAAATATTTCTGAACATATATGTATCTTTTGCATATAAAGAGGGGTGGAGATTATGGCATCAACTTGCCTGGACAAATTTAACCATCACAATAATTACTAATCAGATATAACAATTTACATCTACTCCCCAATTTGTTAATAACAATCATGCACCAGGCACAAACAGTTTACATACAACTTCCATGCACAGTTTTTCACTACTCGTGGCCCTCCTGGTGACCAACTTGTGGAGAGCAATTCATTCACAAACATGCACTTTCGAATGTTTTTCCAGTAAGAATGGTGATAAAGAGACATATACCAACAGTAGTTAACAGTGAGTAGGGCCAAATTCACAGCCTGGAAGTGCTTACAGTGGCAACAGTAAGGAGATTTAGCTCTGCCACGATGCCTTTTATCATTATAAATAATTGATCATCGTCCTCATTCGTACTCCTGTGAATCCCAGTAAGGGAGGGTGAAATGAGTCCTCCCCGCCACCCAGTTTACAAATGAAGAAACAGAGAAGAGTTTGTCAGTCACCCTCTTCACAGAAGCACAAAGGCCAACTCTGCAGTCAGGCTTGGTCCTGCGGGCCCACCTGCTGCTCTGCCCACAGTGGGCTTGGATTTTCCCGGCTGTACCTAAGGCCAGGACTGGTGAGAGAGGCCCTGCAGTCAGCGGCACCTCCACCCATCCCTAAACTTGCTCCCCAGTGAGTCTGAAAGGAGCTCCGGTTGTTTTCAAGAAGGCCTTTCCTGCCATTGCCTTTACCTTCCCATTTGCCCTTCTTTGTGAGAGGCGGAAGAAATGTAAGACGCAAAAGAAAGAGAAAAGGGGGAAAGTGATAGATATTGGCTCCAGAATAGATATGGAATTACATATTGGTAGACCAAAACACAAATCAACTCCAAACTACAGGAGTCCACCAACATGCACATAAATCATTTATAACGATAATCCAACACTAGGTCCAAATCTCATTAAAGTATATGAATCCTTAATCTATTTTGGCAAAAAAGCACCAATACACATTTTTTCTTTTTATCATAAATTACAGTTCTGTGGCACTGTGCAAATATTACCAAGCTGTAAGACAGCTGTGCTCCATTAAAATGTGTAATGGTCGCTGATTTCTTACAGCACATGGTCATCAGGCTGAATCTACAGCCAGTAATTAGGAAGATGAAATGTTTAATTGTGCTTTAATTTTGATAAAATTTATCTGTCACATATCCCGCAGCCGAGCATTATGCTCACAAATCAATGTCATCGGGCCGAGCAGGAACTCAAGCACCAGACTCTTGTGCCTGACACATTCATTTGAATATGTAACTGCTCATGAAGAGCAACCAGCCTGAGGAAGAAAGTGAAACTTGCCCTGTTGGCACAGTTTTGGTGAGGTACGACCTACTCCTTCCTCAGGAAAAGTGCGGCTCACAACTAACTCTGCTCTGACCTCTTAACAGCCGGCCGTGTCCAAGTCGAGCTCTGATTGTGTAAAGAAAGACAACCCCTTAGAGTCTATTTTTTAAAATCTTAAAGTCTATTAGTGTAGGGAGAATAGATAGATGGCAGAGGAAGGAGAGAGGAGAAAGAAGAGAAAGATAGAAAGGAGAACTTAGTAATGTCCTTTTTAGTCCTATATCCTAATATCCTTGTTTAGAGATAGACCAGTGAAGAAGGCAAGAGTCATCACTTTTAACTGAGTAGCTAAACATTCACAAGTCATAGATTGGTAGAATGTTAGAGATGAAACTCATCCCATTTTATACAAAGGGAAGTGAAAGACCTGAGAGATTGGCCCAGGACCTGCACACATCCCGAAAAGTGTCACATTATCACTATACAGTCACATTTGAGATAACCTACATTTTACAGAAAGCTTCATAATCCATTAAGCAATGTTTAACACATCATAATGTTGAATTCATTTTTAAAATGGCAAGAAATATTATTTTAAGCACAGGGATGTGTAAGTATGAATACCTCCCAATACAGAAAATTAATTTGTCATGTTTTCCCCACAAAATGAATCAGTGATCAGCTTTCTCACCCACAGTAGCGATGGCTCATTATCCAAGAGAACGTAAAGAGCATATGTAGGTATGCACTTTACATTTTTTATTTTATATAGCCCTGGAAATAAAAAATAATGGGGGGAGTCATAGCAAAGATTGTGAAAAGGGGTGGAAGGTGAGTGGGAAAAAAAAGGGCAGCAACGTGAGATCAAGATGGATTGTCACAGAGTACATGAAACAGCCCAGACCGCTGGAAATGGTAAGTGTCCAAATGGAGGGTCAGTTTTTCTCAGACCAGAAAGTTAGGTTCTCAATTTGGTTTTAAAATGTTCTTAATAGGCCAAAATTTTGCCGAAGGACACCAGTAAGTTTTTGAAGGTCACTCGTTCCTCACTAGGCAATTAATAAACCAGCTGAAGACCCAGAGCATGCCAGCTTACTTTAAAGTAAAATAAGTCTCAAAATCAGGAATAATTTTAGAAGAGTCTCCAGGGAGAGCCAAATGGCATTAAGCTATAGCCTGCTAACAAGAAGACTCATTAAAATACTTTTCTAAACTTAGCCATGGAAATAAGTCCAAGCTAAAGATATCATATTCCCCAATCCCTTTGGTACTATTTTCATGGGCAGATATATTTGGGGATTGAATAAAAGGGTGATATTCTAGTAAGAGAGTTGTATTTCATCCTACACACAGGCTAAGCAGAAGTAGGAATAGCTAGAGGGGCAAATTGCAGAGAATAATACTAAATATCTAGCATTTTGCTTCTCTTTCTGAAAAACTGTTTTCATATCCATTGTCTTATTTGGGGCTTAGAGAAGTTAAAAGTTGTCCTATGATCATCCAAGAAAGATTAAAACCAGGGTGTTCGATACTGGGGATTGGCTCACTCACCAGCCATTTTAACTTGTTCTAGTGGGCCTTTTCCTAAGGTTAAAAACACTGTTTCCTAGACTCCTTTGCAAAGAGAGTTCTGCATATGATTTAGGCACTGTTGTTCAGATGAACTTAGGTGAGATTTTCATTGAGATAGAATTTACATAAAGAGAGAAAGAGAGAGAGGGGAAGAACAGGGCAGATTTGTGGGACAGCAGATTGTGACAGAAGCATTAGGGTTTTGGAGCCAGGAGTCATGGTAGCAACTTCCTAATTTCCCAAGCATTTTTCTAACTCAGCAACTTCCTGCTCAAGCCAGAGGTGGCTTCTTGATTCAGCAGTTCCCTATCCATAGCAGGGGCAGCAGGTATCTTATCAGTGCCATTCTGCAATGTTTCGGGGTCTTTCTCCCTTCCTGCCTCAGTTAGCCAAACTGAATTCTGTGGGCTACAACAAAGGACCTCCATCACTATACCCAAGTTGCGTGATCCCAACCTAGTGTTTTTTCACTGCTTCTCACCACAAGATAGAGGAAAATGTAAGTTATGTATCTGGTTTATAATTATGGAAGACCTAATGACTTTTGAAACCTATGTTTAAATTACTTCATTATGGTGTACTAGAGATAGCAATTGACTAATTAGGCAGGAAGACTGGATTCTAATCCCAGGTGTGATGCCATGACTTGGGGCAAATCAATACCTCTATTGGCATATGTGTCCTCATCTTAAAAATGACACACAGAATAAAATCAATGTCTATAGTCCTTCACAGTCCCAATATTCTGAGATTCTACAAGGATTATCTAAAAAGTACATTCATTGATTTGGCTATAAAAGCATTAAACAATAAAAGTTTTCACCAAAAGTAAAATTTTATTTAATTATGTGTGGTAACATGTAACTGAGGTAGGCTTATGTAAAAATAGTTCCTTTGTCAGAGTTCTTAGGTGGAATGTATATGACCTAATGACACTGTTTTCAGGGGGACACATATTTGTTCTATCATGACTATCTCATTTGGCCAGAACCACAAATTCATGTGCCATTGTATAATCTGATCCATACGATTCCACCCCAAAAATACATCAAATATGTTACATATTTCTGTTTTTATCATATCCTATCGACACTGATGAATAAGAAACTTTTCCCATTTTCTCACTGCACCTCACAACTCTGCAGAACGTGAATGAGTCATAATTTGCCATGTTAGAAAAGTTGGTGAAATTAGTCAACTTGGTAGATGAAACTATTTAGTCAGCACATAATTATAGAACAAGCCTTTACTTAATTTCCCATGCTTGGTGAACATCTACTCTGGGCGAGGCAGAATGTGAGGTGTCCACAATATGAAGGGCACGGTCCCCACCCTATGGGGCTCACAACCCAGAGGAAAAGAAGGACCAATAGAATAACGTTGTGACTTAGGATGATGAGTGATGGGATAGCTACACGGGGCTGGGCATGTTGAATCATGTGGGAGGGGTTTGCAGGGTCTTCCCTGAGACAGTGACTCCGCAACTGTTCTGAAGGCTGAGAACGTGCTGTCAGTGAAAGAGAGAGTTGATAGAGCTCCTCAGAGACGAGGAGCCAGCCAATGAAAGGCAGAGATGGGCATTTTTAGAGGGCGTGGCATATTAAGAACAGTCCATCAGTCCAAGTGGAAATGTAAAATTGAGTAAACACATATGTTATTTTTTGTTTGTTTTGTTTTTTTTTTGGTTTTAACATGTCCATCTTTCATGAATAAAAAAGCTAACAGAAGGAGAGGACTGTCAGAAGAATTAAATAAATAATATCAATTTGGGTTGCTATTTTCTGGGCTGTGAAGAGTACACTGACCAAACTAACTGCCTCTCCAGCCCTCTGACCTTTCACAGTCTTCCATAATATCACCACGAAGGAACAGATTCAGGATATTTTGGAGATGACAACTTGCTAAAAATATTTTCTGTGAAAATACAATGTAACGTGTTTTTATTAAAATTATTTAACTCTTTAAAACACAAAGTAGTTAATAGCATCAATGAAAATAAATGTTTTAGTACATATTTTAAAACTTTTTTATTAGAACAGCATTATAGATTTGGTACAGAAATTAAATTAATAGGGAAGGGCAAAGTAGGCTAAATAATGCCCTCACCCTTCCGCACCCTCAAATATCTAGGTCCTAATTCCTGGAACCTGTGAATACTACCTTATATGGCAAAACAGACTCTGCAGGTGTGATTGAGTTAAGGATTTTGCAGTGGGGAGATTTTCCTGGATTATCTGAGTGAGCTGTAAATGTAATCACAGATTTTCTTGTAAGAGAAAGTAGAGGGAGATTTGAGTACACAAGAAGGCAGTGTAATAACAGAAGCAAGACGCTGCACTATTGGCTTTGAAGATGAAGGAAGGAGGGCAGGAGCCAAGGAATATAGGCAGCCTGGAGCAGCTGGAAGAGACAAGGAATGGATTCTCTCTCCTGGAGACACAGGAAAGAACTAGTCTTGTGATACCGCGACTTTAGCCCATTGGAAATGATCTCAGATTTTTGGCCTTCAGAATTGTAAGAAAATGAATTTGTGTTGTTTTAAGTCACTTAAATTTGTGGCAATTTGTTATAGGGTCAACAGCGAACTAATACACAGAGCAAATGAATAGTTTTATAAAATTTCCAAACATGAGAACTGGCACAAATATATTACAGGAAAATCATTATTCATAGGCTAGGATGTTAGATATAGTGTATACCTTGATTCAAATTTTAATCATACTCCACAATTTGTCTTAAAAAAATGATATGTTGAATTTTGTAGAAAAGCATATCAAATTAGTGTACAAAGTTTTAAAAAGAAGACAGAGAACCAGGGATGGGAAAATTAAAGTTAAATACCATAGTTATTATACCATAATTTACAGGCTTATCTCATTCACTGAATCTGTAGAGAAATTACTTTAAAAGCTAGCAATGTGGTATTGTTTAAATATTTACCATTATTTGCCTTGTAAGAAGAGTTCTTTTACATAAGTGATTCATTCAATAAACTCTTATTGAGTTAGTCTTTGGGGATAAAGAAGTGATCTAAATAGTCTTGAGCTTCTTTAAGGAGTTCACATTCTGGAAAATTAAACCCCCCTCAAAAAAAAAAAATCAACAAATTTCAATGTCATGTTACCAGAGGGTAAAGGGGGAGGAGGGTGGAAGAAGACGGTAAAGGGGATCAAATATATGATGATGGAAGGAGAACTGACTGGGTGGTGAACACACAATGTGACATATAGATGATGTATTACAGAATTGTACACCTGAAATCTATGTAACTTTACTAACAATTGTCACCCCAATAAACTTTAATTAAAAAAAATTCAATGTCATGAATGTTATGTAGAACATACACAATGAGAATAAAGTAAAAGAGTGGTATTTTTATGTTACACTCAGATCTTCAAATATTTAACTCCATGTTAAAATGGAGAAATTTGATGCGGAAAATTGGTCCATCCCCCCAGAATATTACTTTTTACATAAAGTAACTTAACCAATGATGCACCTACATTAGTGTCACATCATCTTCTTCCGGGTTAATATGCATAGTAGTTTGAAAAATGGCACATAGGAAATGATGAAGTGCCTCGATGTTAATTATTTACATATACTCATTGGAAATCATGGATTTATTTTAGAGAACTCTTTTTAGAAAAAATTATTTTAGAGAAAATTTTTAAAATCTTGAGATTTATGACCATTAATTACTTGAGACTACGGAAATTTGAGGTGTGACTAACCAGTACTGAGAAATAACTGAAATACATGATGTGATTCACCTAGCACAGTACTCAATAAATATCGTCCCACTTCTCTCTGAAGAATAAATTTCAAAGGTAGACTATGATGGTAAATATTATGTAAAATAATCTGAATTCACAAACCAATATAAAACCAATACTAAATATTAATCAACAAACAAGTATTTGTTGATTGAAGGATAAATAAAGGACTTTTCACTTTCGTGAATATTCTTGATAGCCTATAGTTGTTATTTTCCTTACCCATTTAATTGAGGAAGGTTAATAATATCTTGGGGGAAGTTCTAAATGAGGGATTTTATAAATTGTCCATATGACAAAGACAAGGACTTTACGAATCAAGCCTAAATAGTTAAACAAATACTATTCAGTGAAGATGGATACTTAATGACTACCATATTTCACTAACCCTGGTACACATATATAGAAATAATGTATGATGTAATAAAGACCTTTTTATTTTTTAGCATCTGCTGCTGATAATCCAGAGTTAGAGGCAAAAATAGATTTAACAAGCACATAAAGTTATAGAAGATTAGCGAAAGAATACTATGTAATAAAATAGAAACGGGGCAGCCAGCCTGCTAAGCATGGTGCTCTTAACAACAAAGTTGGCGGTTCGATCCCCACATGGGCCACTGTGAGCTGCACCCTCCACAACTTGATTGAAACAACTACTTGACTTGGAGTTGATAGATCCTGGAAAAACACACTTAAAATACATAAAAGTTAAAAAAAAATTAAAAACAAAGAAAGACCCATATATGTATGTATATGTGTGTGTGTGTGTGTGTGTGTGTGTGTGTGTATACATATATATATGTCAACCAGAGAAGAAAATACAAGTAAGTTCCTATTCCACAGGTCGTCCTGATTGTCTCCTTTTAATAAAGTTTTGTTATTACAAACATACCATCAGAATTCACATTCTCGAATATAATTACCATATGACCCAGCAATCCCTCTCCTGGGTATCTACCCCAAAAATTTGAAAACATTTATACATAAAGACATGTGTGCTCCAATGTTCATTGCAGCTTTGTTTACAGTGGCCAAGACATGGAAACAACCAAAATGTCCTTCGATAGATGAATTGATAAAGAAGTTGTGGTATAGATACACAATGGAATACTATATACATTTGTGACAACATGGATGGATCTTGAGAGTATAATGCTAAGCGAAATAAGTCAGACAGAAAAAGCAGAGAACTCTATGATTTCACTGATATGTGGTATATAAACCAAAAACAACAAAAGAACAAGACAAACAAATGAGAAACAAAAACTCATAGACACAGACAATAGTTTAGTGGTTACCAGAGGGTAAAGGGGAGTGGGGGGAGAAAGATGAGGGTAAGGGGGATCAACTATATGGTGATGGAAGGAGAACTGACTCTGGGTGGTGAACACACAATGGGATTCATAGATGATGTAATACAAAATTGTACACCTGAAATCTACGTAATTTCACTAACAATTGTCACCCCAATAAATTAAAAAAAAAAGAATTCACACTCTCAATTAATGGGTTTTGCTTATACAACAAAGCCTATTTCTCCTCGTGTTCATGCAAATGACTTAGCAAGTATAAAATGGCTCAAAATTAATAAGGGAAAGACAATCTAAGAAACTCTCCAGCCTGTTCCTTCCCTTCTCCTCACTCTTACATCTTAACATATAATGCAATGTCAGTCGAAAATTGGCGTGTTCTGAGGGTGCTGATGCCATGGTTGAGATGTGTGAGGTAGGTCAGACATGACATCCAACAAAATGCACTGAAATTCAGGGAAGTTCCAATCTCAATAGGAGGAATTAAGAGCTAATCAAAGAGCCAAGGTAGAGATTCACCCAAACTTTATAAACCAACACAATGGAGAATAATGGAAGAATTTGATTAGGTAGGCATATGTGTGCCCAAGGACCAGATACTGACTTTTCAAAGGCATAGGTACATGGTAATAGTTATGGCATGGAGTTGGAGAGACAGGCAGACTAATCCTGGCTCTACCACCTACCAGCCAAATGATATCAGGCAGCTTCAGTTTTTTCATCTGTAAAATAGAAAGTATGTATATAGCAGAGCGCTTGGCACCACACCTAGCACTATCGATGCTCAATGAATGATAGCTATTATCATTCCAGCATCTAGCTAAGAGGCTCCTAACAGATTGCCTGCTTTGGTGAGGATCTGTGAGTGGTTCTGCATCAGCAAGAAGAAGACGTCCCTGTCTGATGCTGAGAGGGCTGAAGAAAACAAGGACCTACTGACTGATTCCTCTATATGGGAAAACAAATTGTGGTGAAGTGTGATGTAGAGGAAAAAAGAAGGGTGTTAGAGTACAACTAGGGATCAAATCATGTCCCTTGTTCTTTCATTTACTATATATATAAGCAAAATACTTCATATTTCCAACCATTGACAATATTTCATTTGTAAAATAGATAATATTTATCTCACAGGGTTGATATAAGAAATAAATGCCATAATGGCGTGTTAAGGAGCTTAAAACATAGTAGATATTTCAATGTTTTTTCCTTTTCTCTCTTTTTCCAACTTGTTATTAATATATGAAAAAGGACATTTTCAGATTTATCAATGCTTGAAAAGTATACCACCTTGTCTGCAAAAATTATTCTTCATATAGTTTACATCACTGAGAGATGACTGGAGGAAGTCATGATTGAGGAAGCTGTGACTGAAGAGAACAGGCCATAAACTCTAATGCAAGAACCAAACAAACACTCACCCCTAATGGAATTTGAGGTATTACAAATAATATCAGAAAAATGTTGATATCAGAGGAGCAGAAGTTGCTAAATAAGATGCTTAATCAGATTGATTGAGTTTTTTAGTTACAGACCTATGAAAATTGGGAAGGGAAGGACATTCCAAGGGAAGAAAAGGAAATGTGAAAAATACCAAATGCCTTGTCACCCAAAAAGGAATAAAAGGTCAGTTAGGAGAATCAGTATTAGTTGAGGAACGTTTCCCAACTTTTTGAGATAGAATCAAAGTAAAATAAAATGCACCTCTTTAGATTGGGTAATTTGATCACGTCTGACAAACACAAAACCAGACGACAGTCAAGACTACACACATACCCACCCCCTTGTGCCTTTTTATAATGCACCCCTATCTCCACTCCTTCCCAATCATTTACTTTCTTTCTGTCACTATAGATTACTTCATATTTTCTAGATTTTTACGTAAATGGAATCATACAGTATGTTCTCCTTTTTTACCTTATGCCTTTCATTCAATAAAATGACTTTGAGAATCATCCATGTTTTGAGCATATCAATAGTTTGTCCCTTTCTGTGTATTCTATTGTGTCCATGCCACAGTATATCCATTCACCTTCATTTGTGTACTACAATTTTTGCCTATAACAAATTAAGCTGTTATTAATGTTCATGTATAAGCCTTTGTATAGATATACGCTTTTGTTGATTTTGGGAAATTACTAAGGATAGAATGGCTGGATCATAGGATAGATATATGTTTAACTTTTTGTGAAACTTCAAAGCTGCTTTCCAAAGTCATTTATCAACTTACATTCCCACCACCAGTTCATGAGCATTCCAGTGCTTCCATATCCTTAGCAACACTTGGTACGGTCAGTTTTCTTAATGTTAGTCAGTCTAATGGGTGTATAGTGGTATCTCGTTGTGATTTTAATTTGCATTTTCCTGGTGACCAATGATATTAAACTTTTACAGAGTTACTTATTGGCCATTCCTATATCTTTTTTGTGCCCTCACTCTTTTGCGTAACTCTTTTGCCCATTTTTTAAATTGGGTTGTCTGTGTTTTACTTATTAACATATAAGAGTTCTTTATATATTTTGACTATAAACCCTTTGCCTATCGGAAATACTTCTCCCAGTCTGTGTCTTGAACTGGTTCATTTCCAAATATTTGGTATAGTAGGCAGAATAATGACCTCCCAAAGATATCCACATCTTAATTTCTGGAACCTGTGAATATGTTACCTTACATGCAAAAAGGAATTAAAGGTGAAGATGGAATTAAGGTTGCTAATCAACTATCTTTAAGATGGGGAGATAACCCTGAATATGTAGTTGGCCCAATGTTATCATAAGGGTCCTTAAAAGTGGAAAAGGAAGACAGAGGTGGAGCTCAGAGTAATGCCATTACTCAACTCACCATTACTGGTTTTGAAGATGGAGGAAAGGGGCCATAAGTCAAGGGATGCTGGCAACCTCTAGAAACTGGAAAAGGCAAGAAAACAGATTCTCCTCTAGAGCTTCCAGAAAGGAACATAGCCCTGATGATACCTTGATTGTTGCCTAGTGAGACCCATTTTAGACTTCTGAACTACAGAGCTGTAACATAATAAATTTGTGTTGTTTTAAGCTGCTATGTTTGTGGTAATTTGTTAAAGTAACCATAGAAAACTAATATATATATATATATATATATATATATATATAAATATATATATATATATATTTATATATACACATATATATATCATATTATTTTTGATTTCTACTTTAATTCAGAGAATATACTCCATATAATTTTAATCCTTTAAAATGTATGGATACTTGTTTTATAACCAAACATACAGTCTATTTTGGTGAATGTACCATGTACACTTGAAAAGAATGTGTATTCTATAATGTCTATTAGATAAAGATGGATGATAATGTTTAGATCTTTACTGATTTTTGTCTAGTTGTTCCATCAGTTGCTAGAGGTGTTAACATTCCCCACTATTTCTCTATTTATTTCTGTCAATTTCTGCTTCATGCATTTTGAGGCTCAATTATTAAACATATACTATACATTTACAATTATATGTCTTCCTAGTGAATGGTCTTTTTTTTTTTATCATAATGTCATCCTTAGCTCTGATCATACTTTTTGTCTTGAAGTCTATTTTACTTGATATTAAAATAGCCTCTCCTGTCTCATTATGCTTACTGTGTGCATGGCATACCTTTTTCATTGACTTTTTCATTTACTTTTAATATATCTTTGTCTTTATATTTAAAATTTGTCTCTTGTATGCTATGTATAGTAGAGTCTTGCTTCTAAAACACTCTGTCAAACTGTCTTTCAGTGAGGAGATATAAACAATTAATACTTAATTATTGATACGGTTGGACTTTACCATTTTCTATTCATGTGCTCTGTATCTTGTCTGCTTTTTTCTCCTCTGTTCTCCCTTTCCCTTTTTCCTTGTTTTGGCTTATTTGAATATTTTTTAGTATTCTATCTTGATTTATTTATATCTCTTTTTTATTACGTATCTTTGTATCTTTCAGTGGTTGCTCTAGTGATAATATTTTACACATTTAACCTTTTATACTCTATCTTGAGTTAATATTGTACCACTTCACATAAAATAAAGAAACTTTGGAACAATGTAGGGCCCTTTTCCCACCTACTTTCTTTAAAAATGACTTCATTTTTAAGGGCAATTCTAGGTTCACAGCAAAATTGAGGGGAAAGTACAGAGATTTCCCATATACTCCTGCCCCCACATAGTCATCATCTCCCCATTATCAGCATCGGCCACTGGAGTGGGACATTTATAACAATCAATGAACCTGTACATCATCCTCACCCAAAGTTCATAGTTTACCTTACAGTTCACTCATGGTGTTGTATGTTCTGTGGGTTTGGACAAATGTATAATGATATATATCCATTGGTACATTATCACTCAAAATATTTCCATTGCCCCAAAAATCCTCTGTGCTTCACCTATTCATCCCTCCTAATGCCACCCCACCCCCAATCCCTGGCAACCACTGATCTCTTTACTGTCTCCATAGTTTTGCCTTTTTCCAGAATGCCATATAGTTGAAATCATACAGTATGTGGGCTTTTCAGATTGGCTTCCTTCCCTTACCAATATGCACTTAAGGTTCCTCCATGTCTTTCCACAGCTTGACAACTCATTTCTGTTTTAGCACTGAATAATATTCCATTGTCTGGATAGACCACCGTTTATTTATCCATTCACTTACTGAAGGACATCTTGGTTGCTTCCAAGTTTTGGCAATTGTGAATAAAACTGCTATAAACATCTGTATGTCAGTTTTCAATTCTTTTGGGTAAACACCAAGGAGCACAATTGCTGGATTGTGTGGTAAGGGTATGGTTAGTTTTGTGAGAAATCACCAAACTGTCTTCCAAGATGGCTGTATCATTTTGCATTCCCACCAGCAATGTATGAAAATGCCTATTGCCCCACATGCTTGTGAGTATTTGGTGTTGTCAGTGTTCCAGATTTTGGACATTCTAATAGGTGCGTAGTGGTATCTCATTGTTGTGTTAATTATCTCACACTTATAATAGGCAGCCAACCTGGTTAAATTCAAAACACAATTTCTGCCTTACCTTCTGCAGGCAGAAAATTTTCAGTTCAGTTCTCTAACCCTTTCTACACTGGTTTGGATTCAGCTCAGGTAAACATTATGTATGAATGTTTTACATCTCATTTCTGCTCATTAAGCCTTTGCTGTATTGTTTTAGTCATGTCTCCTGCATGCACCACTCAGGAATTAGACTACATGTTGCGTGGTTTCATAAACAGAAACTGGGGGTCCCACTCTTCCTCTTTCTTCCCTCCTGCCTACTCCTCCACTCCCCTGCTTGGTCCCTCCACCCAGAAGAATGGGTTTCTCTTGCAGTCCCAGCTGCCTGTGTTGCCACACTAATCCAGGCCTAGGACATGCCCTGGGGAAAAGTTGCTAACAAAGAAGCTGCCTCCTCACAGCTTACTTCTCTAAGTGTGATTTCCATTCACAATCTTCCTGCTTTTGTTTAGTTTTCAGAGTTCACAGGTGGTTGGTTTTCTAACTTCTTCTGGAGGAATTGGTTGTGTAGGTTTATTCCACCATAGTGGAACCAGAACCAAACACATTTTCGAAAACTCTTAAAATAATGCTAATAGAATTAAGAAAAGAGTTGTTGCCTATTTAAATTATTACAACAAGAACAAAAGACATGTTATTGGCACAGCAAAAGATGAAAGTTTTTTAAATGCATGAAAGGTAATATACCACTTAGGAATCTGGAGAAAAAACACACTGGAGAAAAATAGTTTCACCTGCACAATAATAGACATAACATGCACCAGCAGTATGTTTCTATACCATAAATATGAAAGGCAACTAAAGCTGACCAAACACATGACAAAAACCAGCAACATGAAAGAGAAAGATGAAAATTTAAACAAACAGAAAAAAATTAGACCTTGGAAAAATAGAAGTAAACCTGAGAAGCAGAGATATTCCATCTGTAAGACCAAACAAGTTGCAGTGAAAAAGGAATACAGAACAAGAAAAATAAGATTCCCAAAATAAAAATTTTAATATATGGATCAGAAAAAAATGTTCTATAATGTTGAGTATAAAACAAGAAAATATGAGAAAAATGACCTCTAACAGCTCAGTCCAGGAGTTCTAATATTGACAAATCCAATATCGAAAGTTTGAGAAATAGAGAACAAAGCAAATAGAGAAGAGGAAATTTTTGCTGGTTATAAAAAGATTTCCTAAAACTGGAGTATGACTCTTCAGAAAAATAAAAGTATTGCTAAGTTCTGAATGAAAAAAGTTCCATGTATCCTTAAAAAATGTTTAAATACCAAAGGTATAAAGAATAGTAGTAATAATTGCAGCTAACATTTATTGACCATCAGCTTTATCAACTACTCTTCTAAACACTTAACAGTTATTAACTCATTTTATCCTCATAGCAACGCTTTCAATTAAATAGCCTTATTTTCTACTCACAGATGAAGAAAGCGAAACAAACAGAATGTAAGTACTTTGCCCAAGTTTATACTGATAGTTGCTTTAGAAAGATCAATCTAGAGTCACTGCTTCCTTTTTTAGTATTTGGATGGAATTTCTATGGTGTCACTACTTTTGACTATCTTCTCCAGGTGCAGTTCCATATCTTTCTTCCAGCAGTACAAATAGGACTATCAACCATTTTATCCTAATAAGTGTAACCCAAACCTGGAGCTGTAATTAGATTTACTAATGAAGGACCCCATACCTCTTGTTTTTGAAATTTTAAAACTGTCCACCATTTCCAATACAATGCCTTTGGCTTCAGTTCAACTGAATATGTATTTGTATCACTAGTATATGATAGGCTCAGTGGAGTGGATTCTGGGACAAATGAAATGATGAATAAGCAATGCCTATCCACAGAGACGTGATAATGTAACAGGGTGAGGGAGAATTAGGCAAAGAACTATCAAGCATGATTAAATACTATTTAAAAGAGGAAGAGATCACATCTGGAAAGTCTTTGGGAAACGCAATGGTGTTTGGCATGGACCTTGCCCAACAGACCTGAGGCGGGCAGACAAAGATGTGGAAGGGCAAGCTTTCTAATAGAGACACAAAAACTCAAAGTCAGCAAGGCTTGAATCAGCTTGAAAAGTTACACTGGTCATGTTTTTTATTGATACAATTTAATGACTGAAATTATTTCATATCAAAATCCCAAAGCAGCCATTTGAACAAGGATTAATTTGGTCACTTCGAGATAAAATTTACCCTGAGCTGCAAACTGAATACATTTCTCAACTCCATCCTAAATGGAATCATACCAATTCAACCTGAGGTATATTACAGGAACAAATGAAGAAGTATTTAAAGTTCACAGATCTTGATCCCTTTTTCTTCATTCAAATGACACTCACAATTCCAAACAATGTGTTCTCTAAGTGCATTGGATAATGGTACCACACACCTGACAATTTTTGTTTACAAAGTGGCATGTAAACACCTCTCAGGATCAGAAAAGCATAAAGAGGGTTTTGTAGCTAGGGTCAATGAGGATATGGGATCATGAGAGATATGCAGACTTAGGCAGAAAATCTGTTGTCACATTTTTCACACTTCAGTTGCTAATAAAAACTTGGTAATGATGGCAGAAGTCTTCTGGAAACACTTACGACATTGGTAATGACGCATACTGGATAGATAAATCCAGTTTGTGGCCATGCTTAAGTAAAAGAAATTCTTATTACCTCATTTGTCTACTAATAAGTGTGTCTTTGAAGGGCCTTTTAAATATTATTGATATGGTGAGTGATAAAAGAAGACTGTTACTGCCTGAAAATACTGAATAACTTACCTTCATTATAGCACATCCACTGGAGGTTTCTCAGTTTGCATGAGAGTCAAGGTTCAGAAAAGTCTGCTTTTCTTATGAAGAAGAAAAAGATGTCCTTGCTAATTTTTTTTTAATTCAGCATCATTTGATGATTTTAGATGCCTTCTTTAGTGTAGTTGTCATGTCAGCTTCAAAAGTGAATTTAATACAATCCATATCTTGTATTCTACTCTTTTCTTTGACTTTGAGGGATGACCTATTTTGACTTAAAATGCATTTATTACTTATCACACAATTACTAAACTCCAATATATATCAGGCAGGGTGTTGGACAAAGAGGATTCAGTTGGAAACAATTCAAACAAGAGCGCTGCCCTCCTGAAAAGTTTTCATCCCAGCACTACCCGTGTCACTAGAGTATCCGTCCTCCCAAATTGGAAACTCCAGCATCCTTCCACCTTCTGCATTCTATTTGGTGCTAACATAAGGCCTTGAAGGTTAATGCTTACTAAACATTTACTAAGTAGGATTTCAACTTTCATTTTCCACCTCACATTATCATTAAATGTGTCCTAGTATTCTTCCTAAATGAGTGACAGAGGATAAGGCCGCAGAGATCTCCTCTGCTGGGACACATAGCTAGACAACATGTCCCAGCCTCCCTCAATAGTACATGAGAAGTGACTCCCTAGAAATGTGCCATCTCCACGCCTAGTCATCAAATCCTCTCATTAGAGGTCCCCTGTGCTGTTGAATATTGAGCCCCACAGAGTTATCAGAAGCCAGCACAGTCCCTGCCAGACGAGGTCGCTGAATTACTGTGCAGAGCGGAGCCTCTCTACTCACGTAGATCTGCCTTGCACTCCATAGAAACTAATAAAACAAATGATGATAAAAATGAAAAAAAAATGAAAAATAAACTTATTTCTATGTGTGTATGCCATTACTTATTGTGAGTATACTTGTTATGACAGCAAACTTATCCAAATTCATAAACGTCTTTGCACCTTGTACAGAGAAAACTTTAGAATACCAAGTGATAGAATTGAATATTAGGGAAAAAAGAGAAGTCATAAACCTTTTGTGTCATAAATCACCACTACCTGCAGTCAGTAGATGACTGCTTTTGCTAGAAAACACCAAAGATCACAAAATCACAGATTTGCCTCTCATTTAGATCTTTTATAGTGAAGGAAATGATAGCCAAAGTGAATAATTACTTATATGAAGCATTTTTTCCTCTGTAGTCAGGAATTCAAAGTTGGGGGGAAATGAATATATTTAACCTTTCCAAACTGCCATAGTCTCATTGTTGAAGTTGTAGTTTATCTAAACTTAACCAGGAGAGTTGTCAAAATTTACCAACAAACCTATTTTACTTTTACTTTTCACCTATAGTTCCTCTCTTTACTTTTACCAATTTACCTCAAAAAATTGGGAAGATGCCTTTCAAAGTCCCTTTCACTCTGAATCCAAAATACAATTAAATACATTTGATAGAAGGTTAAAGCTGATGTCACACACACACACACACACTCACACACACACTATAGCTCTACACTAGCTCACCAACAAATTAAACATTCTTTTCTAAACAGAAAAAACATGTATTTCCGAAAAGACAGTATATTTTTTCTACCACTGTGTGACTTCATTGTAAGTGGATATGGCTTAGCTAGAATCCTTGGACCAGAAAATAAATGACTCCTGTCGTCCTGTGGGTGCCAACTACGTTCAAGCATGAGGGGTTGCTGGCCCGCCGTGCCAGCATACAGCACCTTCGCAGGGAGGCCAAGGCCCTCATGCTCCAGCAATACCAGACGGCGCTCCGATGAGGTGGGCTGCTTCTGGCAGGTGGTCGCACAGGAGGTAGTAAGTGAAAGCAGCACAGCATAAATAGTTCCAGTGAAATACAAGAATAATATTCTGGCGTCCCCAGCTCATTCTCTCTCATTCATGACTCATGATAAACATATATTCTGATGGACAAATGGCTAAAGTACCCCAAAGAAATAAAGATTCACCCCCCAGACTCTAATGGAAACTCTCTGCTGATCTGGAAACCTCTCCCCCTCCAGTTAAGCAAAGTTTGAACAGATCTGATTCTCTCCTCATTGACCTTGGAAATTTGTCCCAGGCTGTTGGCCATTCTGGTCATCTCTTCTAGACCAGCTGCTGTCTTTATATCAAGGGGGATTTGGAGCATTCCATGGGTCAGAAGAAGGTAATGTGTTCTGGGCCATTTCTAATCCATGGAAAGCCCCTGGTGTATAAGATTGAACCAGCCAACAAGAGAGAGAAAGAGAGGAAGACATAGAGAAACAGAGACAAAGACAGTATTTGAACCAGGAAAAAAAAATGAACTAAGATTCTAACACATCTATGGACAACTAACAAATGAAAAGTGTAACATCTCTAAGAATTAAGAAATTTATTTTTAGGGTAAAACAATGTAATTTCAGGGTCTTACACTCTTGGGAAATAGAGATAAAAATTCACAGAGGCTCTTTTCACATTTAAAATATATCTTGCTGAAACTTGGTGATGAGTAAAAGAGAATTCATTATACTACGCTCTCTAATTTCAATTAGAATAGGTTTGAAAATTCCCCCACAAAAATTATAAAAATAAAAAAAATAAAACATATCTAAATAAACAGTAATACTAAGATTAACAGGGATTTCTCATCCATTGGCCACATTTATAACTCTAGTTCAACGACGTTTCATTTTTCAGAAATGTCTCTATTTCTACAGATAGAATTATTAAGACGTTATATAGCTCAGCAACAATAAAAGTCCTTTGTAAATGAGAGAAAAACAAATTTTAAATAAAATAAAACAAAACTAGGAGAAATAAAAGTTTCTGGAACTGACTAATCCTGGGCTATAGGAATTGCTAGGAGTGGAGGTGTTTGACTTAGAGCTCCAAAACTTGTCAAGATTTCACAATTTGCATCTTTGTGACAGACGATATGATACAGGGATGAACTCTGAAATCAAATGCCCACACAAAAGTTGGTCTTTTAAAGTTTCATTTAAAGTTAAATGAAACACAAAAGTCTGCCTTTTAAAGTTTATCTATTCACAGCAAAATTTACCTGGTCTGTTCAGGTAAATAGACTCAAAAGTGAAAAGTAGCACAAACATCAGAGGTTTTAAACCTGTTCTGGTTTAATAGGTCAGAATTTCAAGTTTGATTAAATTTTGCTCTCCCCTGTTGCCTGATTTCTGTTCAGCCTAGACTAATTACTTTCAGGACCTTGCTAATTGGGATGACTAGCAAAGACAGTTTATCATGGGGCTCATTTTTTTTAATATTTTCAATATTTAGTGTTCAGTGTGTTTATCAAGTTATAGTAAATTAGATTAGTAATCACAAAAACGTCAGCACGCAGTTCCCACAACGTAGCATTTCAAGGTCATCATTGACCCATTAATCGTCAATAAGCCATTTGAGATTATGTTACTAAATTCTGTATGTAATTATAACTTGGCCATAGAAAAGTTTTCCTCCATAGGGATTCCTGGTAAATTGTTCTTTCTTGGCATTCTCCTTGCCCATGAAATGAGGAAAACTGAAGTAATTCTTCTTTTAAAATGAGATGCCCCTTGAGGTGACAAAATCTTAATGTGAGTATAGTGATCAGTGGAAAAAAATAAGGACCAATAAAGGACTTTAGTCTGAAAAGTTGGGAAAACATATTTCTATGCAAGCCTAAAATTGAAACCAGATCCCAAACCTCCCAGGTGATGCTGGCTACATGCCCCTAAAGTACAGGGGGATGCTGTCACCATCCGTCACTCTTAACTGAGCATCACAGTGTCCCAGGGCTCCAGAACCTGAGACCCAAAGCCTAAAACTGTGGGATATTTATACTACCCACTCTGTGACAGCCCTCCTGGAAAAGCAGGTAATTGATCAAGTGAGTGAACTACCCAGGCAATTAATGAAATACTCACATACATCAAACACTGCCTTAGTGAGAGCATATGACTTCTGAGGCTTCACTGTATGCCTGGTAATTCACATCCAGGATCCCACTGAATCCTGACAGCACTGTAAAGCAGTTCTTATCCCCCATTTTACAAGTGAGGAACTGAGATGCAGAGATATTAACTAACTTATCCAAAGGCATAAGTGGCAGAGCCAAGATTCCAGCCTCGGTGCAGTAGATGTTGTTGGTGCCTCGTCGACATACTCTGAACCTGTCACTGACTTCCAGCTTATTATCTGCAACTGCATGTCTTCTCCTAATGCTTCTCCTATCTCTGTTCTCTGCTTCGCCAGTTCTTGAGGCAGGCCAGAAATGCCTGGGAAATGACTCTTCTGGAGCAGCTCTTAACCAATAACTGGCAAGAACTGGTGAACAAATACCCCAGTTGTCTCACTCCTCGGGGGGAAAATCACTGGCTCCCAGATTTTCCTACTGGGATCAAGCTTGTTATCCCATAGTGTTAACATACCTTTCACTGGCCGCCCTTACTACCTGAACTGCTGCTTCTACTCCCCCACCAGGTTTTCCTGGGATCGCCTTGCAAATACACTACTTGTCTCAGAGTCTGCTTCAGAAGTAAGCTACACTAAGACATAAGGTCTTTTAATTCTATATCCTTATGATGCCTTCACTTTTCTGCACTGGGTATGTAGCAATCAGGAGAGAGACAAATGCCTAGGATCTGACATTATATTAATAAAAAAGAAGATTGGGTGTTTAATATACATATCAGTCTTTCTCACTGGGTAGTAAGCTGCTTATTGCAACGGTTTCATATGTTACACCTTTGGCCCCACTACAGTCTGGCACACCACTACTAGATTCCAAGTATTTGTCACTCTTTTCATTTCCAAGGTTGATTATATACCCCTAGGGGGAAAAATGGACATCCCCTTTCCTCCTTGATCACTTCTAGGCCTTTCACTGTTGATGCCGTATACTTTATTGGAGAAGTCTTTATGTCCCTGAGTGAGAAGACCATCCTTTCATTGTGGGAATGTGAGCAGTTATGCTTCTCTGTTAGATCTCTAGATTAGGAACTCTATAAATTTGTGGGAAGAGTTGAATATGAAGTAGAAGCTGAGATTAATCAAAGAGAGATGATCTAGGAGCAAGCTATTAGAATTGTAGGAGCCTCACAGAGCAGACACAGAACCCTTTGCCCGATCAAGGAAGAGTCTAGTTCAAGTTAAATCTATAGGAAGAACTTCGTGAATTCTGGGGTGCACTTGATTTGTGCCCTTTATCGTGTTCAGCCTTCAAGACTCAGAGGTGGGCACCACACAGGCTCTGGCTCTTGGAGCCCACTTTCCATCAGCAGAGACAGATTATAAACCAACACTGATGAGAAGCATACCATGAGAAGCACAAGAATAGTCAAGTGTTTGAAGTGCTGTGTGATTGGTAGAGGATGAGAAGCATTCTATTGGGGGCCACAGGGGAAGAGGAAAGGTCTGGGAGGCTTCACAGAAGGTGACAGTTGAGCTGGATTTTGAAAGTCTGAAAATGAATTTATCAGCAAAAAAAGATGGAATTGTGTGGATGGTTTTGAGAAGAGAAGATTTAACCCAACATTTTTGGCTCTAAACAGGAAAAAAAATGATGTCCCCTTACAGGTCAGATGCTTAGAGATATAAAGTTACAAAAATATTGAAGCTATCTATTCCTACCTTGGAAAGATGGGGGGCGGGGTGCATAATAATAGCTAACAATTGTGTAGTGTTTAATCTTTGCCAGACACTGTTCTATGTGTTATACACATAATGACTTATTGAATTTTCTCACAACAATCCTATGTAATAAATATTACTATTATATCACTGCAGATGAAAAAATTAAGGTACATAGAGGTTAAGAAAATTGATCAAAGTCGCATAGCTATTAAATAAAGCCAAGTAATCTCACATTAGTCTTTGCTCTTAATTAGTATACTACAGTGTCTTTAGAAATAATGGCAAGTTAGGACTAACAGAAATAACTATGGAAATTTGAAATAGGTAATAACAAAAGTGAGTAGTATTCTTATGTAAAATTTATTTCTTATATATGTTTATACTCTTATATGGTCTCTCAGTATAGTTACTTGAAGGCACTACAGTATATGGTTAATAGAGTTCTGGCATCAACCAAACGAGGACTTGAGTAATATGGTTATTGTAAATAAAGAATTTGTTCCTGGGAAGTACCATCTAAATCCTTGAAGTTCCCAAGATATAGGAGTGTCTTTGTTATTCATGACAAACCCTGATAGTTCATTAAGGAAATATCTCAGGATAAGGACTAGCCACATCAGAAAGACCAATCATGTGAGAGGAGGATTATGGTTTTGAGCCACATGATACCAGCCCCACCTCCAGCAAGGAGATATGAAGATTGAGTTCAAACACATGGCCAGTGTTTCCTCAACCATGTCCTCATAATGAGGTTCCAATACAAACTCTGTACACTGAAGCTCAGGTGAGCTTCCTGGTAGGTGATACAAATACTGCTGGAAGGGTAACATATACTGAGGACATGGAAGTATCATATTTGGGATGTCTCCAGACTTCATCTTATGGGTCTCATCTTTTAGCTGATCTTGATTTGTATGTAGTCTTTATAATAAAACTTTAATCCTGAATCTTGAGTTCTGTGAGTCACTCTAGTGAATTATCAAACCCGAGGGGGTAACGGAAACACCCAAATTTGTAACCAGGTGGTCCAAAGAGTGAGATGGTCCCAGAGGCCTGGGAACCACTGAACTTGCAGCTAATGTCTGAAGTGAGGGGAGTCCCATGGTTCTGTGCCCTTAACCTGTGAAGTTTGCCCAAACTGTTGGTAGTTGGCATTAGAATTGCACTGCAGTGATCAAGTTGAGAAATAAGTATGCAATGATTACTATAAGTAAGATATACTCCATCAGGAAATTTGTAGAAAATGAGATACCATTTTAAAGCTATCTTAAAGCAAAAGAACACTGAGGCTTTTGAGAAACATTATATTTCTTTATAAAAACTTGTTTCCTTATCTGTATTCACATTCATTTGCATGGTTCTTGGTGTAGTCAGTACCCACTGTAGGCCTTGTGGGCACTTGTAGGTGCTCCAGGTTTTCAATGAACTAAACCATCAAATAAATGTGACTTAATCCAGACAAAAATATTGATGCAACAAGACTTACTTGTTTCATTTAGGAATAAATTTAACCAAGGAAGTAAAAGACCTGTACTTATAAAATTATAGTGCACTGAAGAGAGGAATTAAAGAAGATACAAACAAATGGAAACATATACCCTGCTCATGGAAAGGAAGAATTAATATAGCTAAAATGCCTGTACTACCCAAGGCCATCTATAGATTCAGTACAATCCCTATCAAAATACTAATGGCATTTTCCACAGAACTAGAACAAATAATAACAAAATTTATGTGGAACCATAAAAGACCCCAAATAGCCACAGCAATTCTGAGAACAAAGAACAAAGCTGGAGGTATCACACTACCTGATATCAAATTATACTACAAGACCATAGTAGTCAAAACAGAGTGGTATTGGCAGAAAAACAGACACATAGATCAATGGAACAGAACAGAGAGTCCAGAAATAAATCTATGCTTATGTGGTCATTTAATCTTTGACAAAGTAGGCAAGAATATACAGTGGGGTAAAGACAGTTCTATTCAATAAAAGATGTTGGAAAAACTGGACAAATACATGCAAAAAAATGAAAATGGATTACTTTTATGTGCCATATACAAGAATAAACTTAAAATGGATTAAAGACTTAAATGTAAGACCCAAAACATTAAAACTCATAAAAACATCCAAAATTTATTTAAAAAAAAACACTCACAACTCAACACCAAAAAAAAAAAAAAAAAAAAAAACGCCCCAACAATCCAATTACAAATGGGCAGAGGACCTGAATAGACATTTTTCCAAAGAGGACATAAGATGGCCAATAGACATATGAAAAGAGGCTCAACATCACTAATCATCAGGAAAATGCAAATAAAAACCACAAGAAGACTTTCTGACTAGTGTCAGAATGGCCATCATCAATAAATCAACAAAGAAGTGTTGGCGAGGACACAGAGAAAAGGGAACCCTTGTGCACAATTGGTAGGATTGCAAATTGGTGCAGCCACTATGGAAAACACTATGGAGGATCCTCAAAAAATTAAAAATAGAACTACCTTGTGATCCAGCAATTCTACTCCTGGGTATTTATCTAAAGAAATCCAAAATACTAATTTGAAAATATATATACACTCCTATGTTTACTGCAGTACTATTCACCATAGCCAAGATATGGTAACAACTGAAATGCCCATCAATAGACGACTGGATAAAGAAATTGTGGTACATGTATACAATGGAGTATTACTGTGCCGTAAAAAGAATGAAATCTTACCATTTGAAACAACACGGATGCATCTAGCTCTTATGCTAAGTGAAATAAGTCAGTCAAAAAGAGACAAATACCATATAATTTCACTTATATGTAAAATCTAAATAACAGAATAAATGAACAAGCAAAACAGAAATAGTCTCATACAGAGGACGAACTGATGGTTGCTAGATGGGAAGGTGGTGGGGGAAATGGATGAGAAAGATAAAGGTATTAGGAAGTACAAATTGGTAGTCACAAAATAATCACAGGGATGTGAAATACGGTATGAAGAATGTAGTCAGTAATATGAAAACTATGTATGTATGGTGTCGGGTGGGTATCAGACTTATCTGGGGAATCACTGCATAAATTATATAAATCCCTAACCACTACACTGTACACCTGAAACTAATATAAAATAATATCGAATGTCAACTATAATAAAGATATATTCCACAGGATGTAAAATATAGCATAGGGAATATAGTCAATGGTATTGTAATAGCTACCATGTTTCCCTGAAAAAATAAGACCTAGCTGAACAAACAGTTCTAATGAGTTTTTTAGAGCAAAAATTAATATAAGACCGGTATTATATTACATTACATTACATTATATTATATAAGACCTAGTCTTATATTATAGTAAAATAAGACCGGGATTTATATTAATTTTTGCTCCAAAAGACGCATTAGAGCTGATTGTCCAGCTAGGTCTTACTTTCAGGAAAACACGGTATGTTCGACGTCAGATGGGTAATAGACTTGTTGGGGTTATCACTTAGTTAGGTGTAAATGTCTAATTATTATGTTCTTTTGTACATCTGAAACTAATATACATATATATATATATATATATATATATATATATATATATATATATGTGTGACTTAATTGTTTACCTTCTCTCAGTTTGATTCCTAATGTCTTCAAGTTGTGCAAGAAGATGCTAGATGTTTAAGACACCCATTGGTTATCATCAATGCTTGTATCCAATCATTCATTCATTAGTCACATACATATTGGCAACCTACTGTGTATCCAGCACAGGGCAAGAGATTGTGAAAAGGACACCACACTCAGCAGTTTTCTGAAGCTCTAATTGCTAGCTCTGTGACCTTCAGTATATCATTTGCCCTTTCTGTAAAATAAGGAGATTGGGCTAGATCACATTACTGGAATTATAAAAGTCCTATCCAATTCTATATGCTCTTGATTCCTTGAGTCAGCCTGCATTTCCTAGGAGACTGAAGCATGAGGCCCCTCTTCTTCACTGTTTGCCAACTTTCTTGTGAGCCTTCCTTCAGCTCATTCTCAACCCCCCTCCTTGTTCCATAAATCTGCATACGAAAGGACCAGACAGCTGTAGCTCTCGACAGCTTTGGTTTTCATCAGTGCCTGTGTCATCCTGCCTGCTGAAGCTGCTTTTTAAAGGGGCCAACCCTCCTTTCAACAATGCTAAATATTTTTGAAGTTACAAACCAGAACATAACAAGCTTACAAATAGATAAAACAGTAGAATTTTTCCACAGGTGGTTAAACTAACAAGAGGACTTCTCTGCGGGAGCTATTCTGTGATGTAGGATAATCATGGAGGGGAACAGAACAACACTGGAGAAGCTAGGGAAGAAAAGCTCTGGGGTGAATGGTAGTGTCATGAAAAGAAGCAGGAGAAAGGGAAGGAAACCCATCGTAAGAGAGGACATTCTGCATGTCACATACTCTACTAGGTACACTATTTATGTCAATTTAAATTTCCCCATGAAACCCGAAAGGAGTCATATCTGTTGTAAGGAATGATAATGGAGCTGAAAGGACAGCATTGCTAGAACAGCAAAGACTACTGGTCTTGCTAAACGTAAGCAAAGGTAGAGAAATAGACTTTAACACACTCATACCCTGCCACTCCTCGTTATAATTCTTTTCATACTAACCGTATCCCACATCCTATATTAAGTTATGTCACCAATTTAGAGATGGTGAATTGTTTTATGGCAGCTGAGATGAGCATACAGCACCAGACATTTAAAAAATACTAAGAGAATAGCAAAATATAGCACTATGGTAATTTATGGTAATTTAACGAGTTTTGCATTTCTAGGTATAAAACTCGTGGTCCAAGAATGAGCATTGGTTTGGACATGACCTTGAGAAACCACTGCCAAAGATTCACACATGCAACTTTTATACCTCCGCCCCCTCCAATCGCTCTGAATAACTGGCATTTCCCTTTGCAATGGTGAAATCAAAATGCTTTCAAATACTCGCATTTTAAACTTCTGACTTCAATATATTATAATGTCTGACCTCTGGTTAATAGCTGATTTTCACTTTTCAGTCCTTTAGGTTTCATCTTGTTGTAACTCTCATTGATGCTATTTACTGAAAGAGCAGAGCCATGGCTGAAGAAATAATGCCCTCAGATAAGAAAAGGAAAAGATGTAGAACTTTATCAAAAATATAACACTTAGAGCTTTTAAGAGTAATCAAATTCAGACTTTGTTCACAGGAAAATGAAAAATGTAGTTAGTCACCTCTAGCTTCACTTGTATGATAATGGATACTCAAGTATGTAGATTCATGAAGGTTACAGGATGGAGGTTTCCTGTCATCATTTCAATGATGGACATCCTATGGGATAGGACCCCTGGGACAGTAGAAAATGTATAATCTTTAGAATCTAGAGGGCTGGGTTTTAGTACCCGCTCATCCACTTAGAAGTTGTGTAGCCTTGGGTAAATGAATTGACCTATAGGGACCTCAGCTTTCCTTTTCTCTCATTTATTTATTTTTAATTAAATTTATTGGAGTGACATTGGTTAGTAAAATGATATAGGTTTCAAATGTACAATTTTATAATACATCATCTACATATTGCATTGTGTGTTCACCACCCAGAGTCAGTTCTTCCATCACCATATATTTGACCCCCTTTCCCTCTTCTACTGCCCCCTTACCCTCTTACCTTTTAGTAACCATTAAACTGTTGTCTACGTCATGAGTTTTTGTTTGTTTTTCTTGTTCGTTTGTTGTTTTCAGTTTTATATTCCACATGAGTGAAATCATACGGTTCCTGATTTTTCTGACTTATTTCGCTTAGCATGATCATTTCAAGATTTTTGTCCGTTGTTTAAAAAGGAGAAGAACAGAAGGAAGGCAGAGGAAAGAACAGGGCATGGAAGGAAAGTAAATAGTAACTAAAATACCTACCTCTAAGGGTGGTAGTGAGAGTTGTATGTTTGAAAGCAGTATATGCAACACAAAATGTTATATATATAAATGCAGTATTATTTGTAAAAAATTATACTTTAGATACCATTAAAATCCTCTGCATATTGAAAAACAAATCCAAGAAACAAGCTGTGTTTGCCAGAATACTTAATAAAAGCATCACCTTGAGATAAATTGCAGAACATCCACCCTAGGACAACTGAAACCAGCTCTTATTGAGTGTCAGTGTACGTCTGCCTTTCTGGGGCATTCAGCTCAAACCCACCCCCTCTAAAGAATATGTCCTTTTTCATCAGCACCTTTCACAGATTACAGACTTCTCGATTTGACTTTCCACTGGATAGGTTTTTTCCTGCAGCCAGAAGTCCTGCACAGGGTAGAAATGCTAGCCATCAGTCTATACAATAAGTACGGTCCCATTGACAATAGCCCCTGTACTGAAATAGTATGTGGGGGGTGAAGGGTGATCATCTCGCTGCACATTGGAGCTGTTAGTTCTGGTTTGGTGTTCGGTAAAGAGAATACGAATCAGGACATGGAGTCTTGTAATAAAGAGGAACTAATGGAGGTAATTAGGAAAGAACACCTGTCGGTGAGAAATCGCCTCCTCCACATTAGCCATAGCCAGCCATATCTCCCAATTGTCATTCACAACAATGGAGAGCCTCTGGACTGTGAATGCTAGCAATGATGGACGGCAATAAAATTCGCAAATGAGTTTTCATATTGTCTAATAAAATTCTATGACTTTGTCAATCTGTGTTGACACAGACCTACACAGGACTAGATGATAAAATGTTGTAATGGGCAGCTAATTGTTTCCTTGCATGTACACATTTGTTTTTGTTTCTATGGTTCTAGATGCAAATTCTGGCTTTCTTATAAATGACCATGAGGATAGTATTTGAGTCCCTTGCCGGCAAATACCCTATTGATTAAAACATTTCAAGCCACATAGGGCTATACATGGGCAGCAAAATGAAAGCCCCAACACAAGGATCTGAATTTAGGGGTATGTGGAATTGGAGTCACTCAAACATGGCTCAGAACTGTACATTTTAAGTAGACTATAAACGAAAGGTGGATGCGGTCACAGAAGTTGTAGACTAGGGATTGCTTTGTGTCTGTTCCAAAGATGTCACCTTGAAAAAGAATGAGTTTTATGGTCCTAAGTGAGACTCAGAAGATAGCATTTTAAAAGTCTACTTCTATTTTATGTAACTGCCCATTTGTACTTCTTAATCCCTTCCACTTTTTCACCCATCCCTCTAATCCCCCTCTCATCTGGCAATCATCAATTTGTTCTCTGTACCTATGAGTTTGTTTCTGTTTTGTGTCTTCATTTATTTTGTTTTATAAATTCCACATGTAAGTCAAATTGTATGATATTTGTCTTTCTCTGATTTAGTTCACTACACATGATACCCTCTAGGTCCATAGTCAGGAAGATTTAAAATATAGCATATGGAATATAGTCAGTAATATTATAATAATTATGTATGGTGTCACATGGGTAGTAGATTTACTGGGGTGATCACTTCATAAGTTATATAAATGTCTAATCATTATGTCGTACACCTGAAACTGATATAATACTGTATGCCAACTTTAACTGAAAAAATTTTTAATTACAAAATAAAATAAATGAAAAATAAAAGAATACACATTTAAAAATCTACTTCGATTCACAAATAACTTTAGAAGTTGTAACCTGTGAAATGGAAATGAGGAATCAGAGTGAGAATTCACAAAAGACTGAGGTTTATTACACATATACTTCATGTTTATTTGATTTTACATGCTCAGCACGAAACACAGAGGAACAAATAATTGTGGAAAGAAAGGAGGGAGGGAGGAAACAAGGAAATTAGGTTTGTATACACCTAAGTTCTATGTGGTCAAAACTTTATTTAGTTTACTACTCTACTCCCGTTGGCTAGAACAGGGCAAGCATGTAATAAATGTTTGTAAATATTTATTGAATAAACAAATAAAAACTCAGCATATCAAATTTTGTCTTGTTGATTAGACAAAATGTTCATCTAAGTTATTATTTTAATGAAGCCTCAAAAGATATAGAATTGACAACTCTCTTGTTTGTCCATTGAAAATCAATTTGTGAGTCACAAATATACTACAAATATAATAAAGCTCACAAATACAGTACAGCTACCTAGTCATTTTCTGTATTAAAGATGGGAGGAAACATTTCTGTTAGAATGATCACCTACTAACGTCTGCTTCCTGTGAATGCATATATTATATTTTACTTGGAAAAGCCCTTTATTGATCTTTGCTCCATTTCTCTGAGATAGCTATTAAGGGGTAATTATGCTTGCTTCTTGCCTGTCTCATAAAGGATTATGGAATTAACACTAGTAGCGTATTTTGGATTGTTGGAAATAGATTAACATAATAATCATTTTAGAAATGAAAATTGAAAAATTGAAAGAAAATCACACTCTTGAACTTGATGGCATCTGAGAATCAGATTTCATAGGGATTTAAATCTCATGAGCATCAGTTTTCAAAGCATTTCAGCCAATGGAACCATAGTTCACAAATAAAAATAAATCAAATGTGAAAGCAAAAATTACTTTCAATCGCATATTCTCCTTTTGTGTCAAAATACATTCAAAATAGAAGTATAAATTTATGGGACATTTAGACCCCAAGTTCTTAAGTAAATTAAATATGTTGTAGGACAAAAGAATATTTTGTGTAGGATTTTCACAGAAGATTTTTAAAAAACATTTGACAATTAAGATTACAAAAAACATATGACAAATTATCTTAAGTAAAAATAAATATGATAATACTATATCAAGACTGAATACATATGATATACAATATATAATTAGCATTGTGGTTGGAAATTATAAAAGTGAAAATTTGGAAAATTTACACACAGACTCTCATTAAGGGAGGTTAAGTGATGACAGTTTCTTGGAAAGAAAGAACTGGCAGAGGCTTTCAGCCCAATCCCCTTCCAGATTATAAAAAACAATGAGTTGCCCCCTGAGTTAAGGAGGAAAGGTAAGTCTCTTGACTTTAGTCAGAGCACTTAGACAAATCCTTCAGCCCTCCTAGACCTCTTAGTGGACTACCTTCCAATTTCTCTGGACAGGCCGATGAGCACTGAGTTATGCAGAAAGTGAGAAATCAACATCAATATGCTGGCCTGAAGATAACTGCAACATGAGTGCTTACAGAAGACACGTCAGGAATGTGAAAAGATTATTCAACCTGGGCTCGGTGGGGGCTGACCAAAATCGCCCCGTGTATAAATCCCCCTTTGAAATGCAATACTCAATCAAAGCTGAGGTATGCCTTTGTTCCTATCCAGAGAGATTCCAAAATGATAGAGATACATGTCCAGAGCAGCTGGAAGGGCATTGCCTCGAGGAGGGCAGAGCCCCCCTCATCCTATCCAATCCAGCTAACGGGGCGCCAGATGTGTGTTTCTCCCCTACATCTCCAAGGTGACCAGTGCTTTCTATGAAGACTCTAATACTTCCTGGCATCCCTAAAAGCTGTTACCCAAGCACAAAACTTAACCATCTACAGTAGAGCTGTGATCAAGTCCTTCTCTTAGGTCAAAACCGCAAGAGTACTTGGCATTCTTCCAGGCTCCACATGCCTTCATACATCCAGGCTTTTGCACAGGTTGTATCTTCTGCCTGCTACACCCTTCCCATTGTCATGACAGCTGAAATGGCCTCTCCTGAAGTCTTCATCGACACACATTTCCAACCCTGCCCAGGCTCAACAATGCCTGTCATCCTGAGTGCCTACGCCACTCACACCTGATGCTATTCTATTAGGACCCTATTCAAATTCAATAATTTGTGTGTTTAAATAACAGCTCCATTTACTAACAATTTGCTATGACCTTGGGTAAGTTATTTTCCTTCTCTTGGTCTCACTTTTCTGGCCTGTGAAATTAGGAGATGGAATCATCAGTCACATCTACCCTTCGATGCACTGTTCTTGGCCCTATTTTAGACATTCAGAATACAGTGTGGACAAGGCTAGAGTTTTGCCCTCCTCACCTTACATCCTACTAGAAGGGAGAAGAAGAACAAACAATAAGCACATGAACAAAAACTAATTTCAGATACCGTTAAGAAATGCCAAGATGAAAATAAGGTGATGCTGCAGCTGGTGATGGGGGGTGGGGCGGTGGAGGGAGAACCCTTGAGCCAAAGTGGAAGGGGAAAGCCTCTCTGAGCAAGGGAAACTTCAGCTGAGAACAGTACTGGGAATAGAGGCAGCCTCTGCATCCACATTCTAAGTAGAAGAAACCTCAGCAATACTCAAGTGGGAATGATCTGGGTGTATTCAAAGAGAATGAAGAGGATAGCAGTGACCAGGACCCACTAAAAAAAAGGGGGTGGGGGAAGATGATGGCAGAGACATAAGCAAATAGCAGATCATATGGGGCCTTGTAGAAGTTTGAATTTGATTTAAGCAGTTCACATAAATTGCTTTCTACTTTAGAAAGATCAGTCTGGTTGTTATGTGGATGAGTGGTTTTGTTGGAAGGGCTAGAAGCTGAAAAGCCATTCAGGAAGATATTTCTACAGTACAGGTGAGTGATTCAATGACTTGGGCAGTGTAATAGCAGTGAAATGATCAAAGTCGGATACCTTTTGAAGGTAGAGCCCAAATGAACCACTAATATATTAGATGTAGAGAAGAAAGGAAATTCATCAGGAATGACTTCTAAGTGTTGAGCCTGAGCAAGCAGACAAATATTGAGGTAGGAGCGCCTGGATGTAGAGGTCTCAGCCATGCTGGGACTGAGGTATCACTGGACATCTGGATGGAGAACATGAAGTGGGCAGTGGAACAGATGAATCTAGAGCTCCGGGGAAAGGGAAATCCAGGAGTCGCCTCTTGAGTCTTTGGTCTCCTGTTGAGAACCATCAGAATGCCTACAGAAAAAAGCCATGAAATTAAGTGAACTTGCCTAGAAAAAGAGTGACTGTAGAGAGAATAAAACAGCTGAAGAGAAATACTAGAACTTGACAATATACAGATCTGAGGAAAGTACCAGGAAAAGACGTGAATTCACGCAAGTGGGGAGGAAGTAGGTAGAAATCAAACAGCAGTCATGCGCAGTGTCCTAGCTCTGGATAAGAATGTGTTCCAAGAAGAGAGAGAGAACATCTGCTGTTGAATGAATAAGAGAGTACTGAACACTCTTTGGCAAGAAGGAGATCATTTGTTTCATTGTTGTTGTTGTTGGGAAGTATAATGTCCAACAGTTCTGAGTGCCTAGTTAATATTCGTGGTCATAAAGTTGAGGTGATTTCAGCTACTCTAATGGTGTAATTTTCTCCATCAACTTTCAGTTCCATGGTCCAGGCAGGGAGGGGTGGACTCATGAGTTTAATTAGAATATGGCCCTGCTTCACAAAACGTCAGAACAGGTTATTTTAAGTTTCTTCTGACCTCCAAAGTTTCATGAAATGAGTTTTATTTTATTTGAATCTAAAATTTCAAACTAATTTTTAAACTAACTTTTTTAAATTCTGCAAATTAAGTTTACTTATGGTTACATGCAAAAACTTGACAATGAAATAATGGGGAGAGGGATCGTTAGCAAACATGCATGTTATTTAAGTCACAAACGTTGGACTAGAAATACATATTAACTCAAAACAAATGCCATGGTTTATTCTTCCAATATGTTTTGCTTATATTTTGCTTTCCTTTCTTTTCCAGTTTTATCCTGGAAGTTTAAAAGAATGGACTATGATAAGCTGGATGCCCTGCTAGAGGTGGCCAAGAGATATCCAAAGTCAAAGTTAGAGTTGCCATAAAAATTCTTTTAAAACAAGATTAAAGGAAGCAATTTATGTATTAATAGAAATTATTTATCTCACTGAATAAGTCAAAGATTAACTATTTCCCCAAATTCTGACATCTTATAGAAGGCAGCATTTGTCTTTTTTGCTTTATTTTAGGAAAATCTAAAATTAAAACCTACTGTAAATTCTAAAAACAAGTAGTTTAACTCCTGAAAATTTATTCAGTCTCATGTTAAACTCTAACATACACATTTCTAGACTTGTAAACATATTTGAATTATTTTAAATTTAAATAGAAATAGATTTGTTAAAATCCGGTTCTCTGAAACGTTTAGGAGAGTATCATCTGGCTTGATTTTTATAAATGATATTTAATGATTTTTAGAAAATACCATGGAATACATGCTATTTGAAGCAAGAATTAATGATTTAATGCTACTTCTTGTGAAACATTAATTTTTCCTCAGTGTCCACTCAGTGGACAAAAATAAGTAATTGTCATTCTCAGAGTGAAGCGATGTTTAACTCTTGCTAAATTCATTTTGTCATAATAAAGAAAATCAACTTGGATTCTAAACATTACGAGTGACAAAAGATTTTTCAGAGCATACATTTTGTGTGTAGACAGCACCTGAAGTCCTCTGCTTTAATCTAAATGCAAAAGGCAAAGTGAAGTCAAAAGTCATTTACTGTTGCTTCAGCCTTGACATTTCTTAATGGGACAGAACAAGCTGGCAAAAAAAAGAAGGCTGGACAGACAGGCCTCCCTATAATGGGGCAGTCAGGGAACCCTCTAGCTTTCCTCACACAGTGGCCGTAACAGCAGCACCTCAACAAGTATAACCATACCTTGCATTTATATCATGCTTTCTAGTTTACAAAGTGCTTTTCATATTGGGTTTGTTTCTTTTTAATGAGAGGGAAAGTTATAGGGAGGGTTTTATTCCCTTAGAAGGCAGGAGACTTTTGGCAAGATTTTGAATCTTTCCTCTGTGGCCAATTAGTGACAATTCCACTTTTGCAAGACAGCCGTCTCCCTGTCCAATTTGACAAGGCAAAGCAAGAAGACTGGCACTGAATTCGATGCCAACAGTAGTTCAAAATCTCACCACCCTCAAAATAGGAAGTCAGATGCAAAATTCCAGGGCTTGCTTCATCTGCTCTGGCCACCACAGAGGCTATACCATAACCAGAGGCGGCTTCTGAAAGAAGCAGGTCGGTGGCACTGTAACTGGCATAACGTTTCTGCAGAGGAAGTTTGGCAGCATAGTTCTGATGAAGGCAGAATTGCATAATTGTGCAATCACGTGCAGACCAATATGTTTCTCTCAGCCTTGTTTATAGCAGGAAAAAAATTAGAAGCGACAATATTAATCAATAGGTGGTTACCTAAAGTATGGTACAATTGTTAACTGGAATATTGTGTAACCAGTAATTAAAATACAATGGAATACCATCTGGGGATGGGTAGGGTAGACTAAAATAGTGTAGGACCTTGTAGACTATGATAATACAGAACTGAGACTTTTTCTCCGTGTGAATTAGAAAGCCATTGGAGATTTTTTGACGGTGAGGAGACAGGGTTTGACTTACACCTGCCAAAGGGTCACTCTGATGCAGTGTGGAAAAGAGACTGTGAAAGGACTGTGGCAGGAAGAGAGGAAGTTGTGCCAGGAGCGAGTTGATGATGGCTCAGAGCAGGTGCTGCCACCTGTGGAGATGGGAAGCAGTGCTGCAAATCTATGAAGAATGAAGGTCAAGAAAGCAGGATTCTCTAATATACTGGATATCGGGGGTGAACGAAAGTGAACAGTCAAGAAGGACCCCAGCTTTTTGATTAAATAGACGTTTGTGCGTGCGTGTGTGTGTGTGTGTGTGTGTGTGTGTGTGTGTGTGTACCAAAGCAGAAGAGAACGTACCCTTCAAAATAACAGGGTTGTCGCTGAGTAATTGGTTTACAGAAAATCTTTATTTTCATCTTTAAACTTTTGTTTGGGATTATGCAAGAAACATGTGTTGCTTCAATAATTTAAAAGCTATTTAAAAATAAAATGATGCCAATGAGAATGAGAAACAATTTGCTCCAGTATATATATTTTTTGGTCAGCCACCTCTTGTTGCATAACCACCAAACCTCACAGAATAGCAGGCAACCACTCTGGAATATGAAGGAATATCTGACCCCCAACCGGCCCAGTTTTAGGATTTATAGCAAGTTGCATCCCTTTATCTGGGTCTTTTCTAACTGAAGGAAAGAATTCACTAGGGCCTCCTACACGATGAACCTGAAGATTAACACCATGGAGTCAGCACACCTGCCAACCAAACCACATAAGTAAACCTCCATCTGTGTAGTGAAATGATTCACTCTTATTCTTATTAACCCTCAGAGCTAGCATATTTGAGTCTACCTCCTTATTAAATTTTAAATTTTCTGTTTATATTTTCTTAAGCCTTATGGTATATATACTTTTTTTTTTTTTTTTGGTAAGCCACCTCGAATCCTTTTTCAAACGTGGGGTAAAATAAATACATACATAAACACTTGAATGTTTTCTCTCCATCTTCCCGCCTCATTCCAGGTATATCTGTTTTATTTACGTCTTATTCAAAAGCATGCTATTTACTCCCCTAACTGCCTCCCTCCTTACTGCGCGCTTGTCAGAACTAATGAGGAGAACAATGCAGCCAAGAAAACTATTCATGTAAAGGTCCATATTCAGTGCCCACGCTGTTTGAAGAAAAGGTACAAACAAATCAAGCGTACAAATATACACTGGGCCTGGGAGCCATGCATGAACTTGGGCAGATAACTTCCTCAGCAGACACACAGGACAGTGGGCATGGGTGTACCTCTGTGCGTGACTACGAGGGCTGACAACGAAGTTCACGAACTTGTTACAATGCTGTTGCTAGCCTTTTTGATATCAGAGGAATTATTCATTATGAATTTGTACCAACTGGACAAACAGTTAACCAAGTTTACTATTTGGAAGTGCTGAAAAGGCTGTGTGAAAAAGATGCAAATGACCTGAATTTTTTGCCAACAATTCATGGCTCTTGCATCACGACAATGCACCAGCTCACACGGCACTGTCTGTGAGGGAGTTTCTGGCCAGTAAACAAATAACTGTGTTGGAACGCCCTCCCTACTCACCTGATCTGGCCCCCAATGATGTCTTTCTTTACCTGAAGACAAAGGGAATATTGAAAGGAAGACATTTTGATGACATTCAGGACATCAAGGGTAATACGACGACAGCTCTGATGGCCATTCCAGAAAAAGAGTTCAAAAACTGCTTTGAAGGGTGCATAGCTTCCCAAGGGAAGTACTTCGAAGGTGACTGTAGTGATATTCAGCAATAAAATATGTAGCACTTTTTCTAGGATGAGTTCACGAACTTAATTGTCAGACCTCTTCATTCTGCAGTGGGAATTAATAAAGACCAACTGTGACCCAACACGTTGCAAGGTGAACAAAAACTGCTTTCATAGTAGCAGTAGATCTTCAAGCATTACATAGAAAGACTTCTGATGTCTTGTATAAAACCAGATCCCTCTTATTTCTTCAAACCTCCTTTCTCCAATGAAGCTTCATGTTCACTTTTCTGTCCTTCAACACATGCATGCCTGGAACCTAAAAAAATTGGTGGTGACTCCAAGCTGTGCCTCTCCCCAGCTACTTATGATGGGGACTTCTGCATTTCCAGCTTACCTCCTGGCAAATATTCCCACACTTGGAAGGTAGACATGCAGTCTGTGCATGTACTAAGCATGTGGCTTTCTCCATATGTCTGCACATCATTTTTCAGGAAACTCTGTTTCACACTACGCCAGCTTGATGAGTAGCTGTTATTCACACCTACTGAGAAATAACTCCATGTGAGAATAATACCTTTACAACTTTGAAATGTCCTCAGACAGACTTCTCATCTCCAGGCCATCAACCTGCTGTGAACTCTCATCTTGACTTTTCACACTTACAGGCAATAGTCGTGCAACATACTGTCCAACAATATGAAGGTTTGAGGAAAAGGAGAAGTGAAAAATTAAATTGGAGCCTGATCATCTTTCTACTGCAGTGTGATTTTTAATAATTGAAAAAAATGGAACATCCATGCAAGTATATCCATACTTCGTGTGTATGTAAAATCTCTGCTGTCTTTGAAGTGTGTTTACATTTCCGATTTTCATAGACATTGTTTTGTTGAACATTTGCATATGAATTCAGCATCTGAAGTTCCTGTCCTCAAGATGCTTTCTACTTACATCTTCCTTAAAGTAAGTTTTTCTGGTCAAAAATCGTAATCTTTATTTTAAGGACACAATTATTACAATAATGGGGCAATTGAAAGCTTGGCGTGAGGGTGGTTTCAACAATACTAAGGCAATTGAAAGCTCGGCGTGAGCGTGGTTTCAACAAACTGAATTTTCTCTTTGAGAATTATCCAGAAATATTTTTACCAGTCCTATTTGTTGAAAATCCAGTAAAATGTAGACATTCAATTAATATCTGTTATAGCAACAGATAAAATAACCACCTCTTTTATTCCACAAATAATTGTTGAGCCCCTGAGATGAGCCCCTCGGATGGTGTTGTACTACAGATTCTAAGGTGAGTCTAATGTGGACCTGGACCTAAAGGAAACTCACTCATGGTCAGAAGAGCTGACATGTTGACAATTACACTTTCCCTAATTCAGCAGGAACATTTCTTGACAAGGCTTCAAATATACACACCAAACTTCTCATTAGTTTTTAGTGAATTGGAAAGTTCAATTAAGTGGAAACCAGCTCACGTTAGTGCCTAATTCTTTCAGTTAATGCCCGACTAGTGCAACATCTGGAACTCAGTTCCACCAGGCAAAGTGATTACTGTGGACTCTGCACCGTGCTAGGCACTGGGGATGCAAAGATGAGGAACATGGCCGGGAGGGAGAAGGACAGGTCAATGACAATCCTCCTGCCAGGACAGAAAAGTGGGCTAGTACTCATTACCTATAATTCAGAGTACTAAGGGGAACAATAGGAGAGTATACAAGCTATGGGGACAGTTTGTGCAGGTTAGAGAAAGGGGACAGGCAAAGAGATTGCATCGAGGAGACTTCTTTCCACGTGTGGACGCAAATTTAGAAGGTCTGAATGGGCCTTAACCCAGGACACCTTCTACTAGTTGTTTTTTAAAATTTCTATTATTGGCTTGTTTCCTCTTGATTTGCCCCTCTGCCAAAAGTTCAGTATAGGCAAAATCTGATCAATCAAATCTGAATAGTTTTACCCTGTTTAGTAAGAGTTGTCATGACTATACATCTTTACTCGCTAAATTTACAAGATGATTTTGATGTAAATCATAGGTGTGGACCTAAAACTAAAAGAATGTTTACATATATATGTACTTATAAAACATAAGCATATATGTTTATTTCAGGATATACAAATATACATTATATACACATACACATATAATATAAATATCCTTGACTATATATTTGTTGTCAAACATTTAAATAATTATTAGGTTGGTGCAAAAGTAATTGCAGTTTTTGCAATTATTTTTAACCTTTTAAACTGCAATTACTTTTGCACCAACCTAATATTAATGCCAAATATTACTGAGAATAGTTTAACTATTGACTTATAATAAAATTTGTGCAAAAAGTTCAAGAAATGATATATGGAAACATATGAGCCTTGGGAAATTTGTCATCAACCAATGAACGTAATAAGCCTCATAGCACAATCACTACAATACTTGCTTCTAGAAAGGTTTTTTGTTTTTGTTTTTTCAAATTTCTCAAAAGGAGTGGAAGATGTTTTTCCAACTTAGCTTGGGAAAATGCTTTGAAGTACTTTATGACACATGAATAGACATATGTCTTAGGAAAATTTAACTGCAGTTAGCATCATTTATGTGTTTAAGAAAGCCATGTAAGATAAAGGGAACCAAATTTCCCAGAAAAATCATTCGATTTCATAACAGTAAAACTTTGAGGGACTGCATAAAATAGTCATAATTGAGTTTGCAGTGTTTAAAATTCTTACAAAAACTCAACATGTGAACTGTTTTATCTGTGAAATATTTTCAGATGAATTCTGAACACCGGGATGGAAAGTGAGTCAGAAACCGTGATGCCATTTGCCGGTTGCTTCTTCCTTAGTATGGCTAGCTAGCATGGAGCACAGCTGGCCAGCCAAGAAGTGGTAAGTGGTCTAAGACATCCCTATCGATGGGATAATAAGTGCTTTAACCAAGTTTACCAGTAGTTACATCCTCTAATAAAACAACAAAATGAAAATGCACACTTCCTCATTAGACATAACAAGAGACATTGAATATTTCAGGAAGCAAGTGATTCAACTAAACAGATTCTCCTTTGGCTCTTAGATATATTGACACCAAAGACATGAAGAAAATAATTCTGTGACAAATCCTCTTCAAATTCCCAATGCTCCCTAGTAGTCCTTCTATGGTAGGAATGAATCATCATTTTTTTTTTTTCTCAAAGGAGACATAAAGAAAGAATTGTAGTGAAAAGATTTTCAGAACTCAAGAGTGCGTTGGGCAGAATAGAGGGTGGTGTTGGCTGGTTTGGGTTCCTAAATTGTTTATCAACCATTTATGATTGTGATAAAACTTGTCCATCGGAACAAGAAGCAAGCACGGACACATTTTAAATTTATAACCATGGCCACATAATTTTGATTTAACAGATACTTTCTTGGATTGATATATGCTTTCTGGTTTTTCTGTCTCTTTACCTCCCAGAAGGCAGGTTAGTCATCTCTATCTCCAGTACCATGTACTTTCTAGTTTTCAAAGAAATCAAAGGAATTTAGAGCTGGACAGGAGTCAAGACGTAAATCTAAGCACCTCTTTTACAAGCAAGGAAATACTTTCTAAATACTAATATGGTAAAGACCTAATGGAGGCTGTGAATGCCTGGCAGTCCCATAAGATGCTCATTGGCAGCCAGGTCCCAGGCTGAACCACCCCACACAGTACCCAGCAGGAGAAGTTTCTTAGTAAACATCTATTAGCTAAATACTTCTGGGTTCTTTTATAGAATTGTTTAAAACAAAATATGTGATCAATCTTCATAAAAGCTGAATATTCGAAAAGAGGGCACCAATAATTTGGAAAACAAGAAATTCTTCTCTTTCTCCAATCGGCTTGCCCTTCCTTTTATTCTGATTGTCGAACCTGCTCCCATGTTATTGGGGCATAAATTAATGCAGTTACTGTGCTAAACATTCTTCCTGGTAAATGATTCTTGTATCTGTAGGGGTTTTCCCCTTTATCCATTCCCACAAATGAGTTCAACGATTTTGAGATTCTTCACAATTAATTAATTTGCTTCTGAAGGACATAATTCCAGCTAACACGGTACGTCACTACCAAAGTTCAAACCAGTGCTTGATGACAACCCGAGTTTTAGAGACATCTAGTTTGTTTATGAGAACTGAGCTGAAGAAATAAGTTGACAGTCAAATGATAAATGACAGTCAGCTTTCAAATGAGAGATAGAACTTTGCAACCTCTGCCTTTGGCACTGAGTGAGCACCCCTTCCCCATCTCTTAAAGATGACAATTAATGCAAGACTAAAGATCCAAATGATAAATATAACAGCATTGGGGAGGTAGCAAATCTCAAGTACGGACCACCCAAAATCATTAGGACCATTTGTATGTATTGTATTTTTGCCTCAAAGAGAAGAACTATTTGTTCCTCTGTCCCTTTTGCACCCTCAAAGCCTGTTTCTGGGTATTGGATCAGAATGATATATATATTCAGAGAGCGATATATAACTGCCAACATGGATGGAATCTGTCTCATAGTGGTGTATGTGTCTTCCATGTCTTTACTGAAGTGCCCCCTTATCATTTTTCTGAAACAATGGCCATTGAGATAAGTATTAGAGCACAATTCTTTGAATGGTTACATTGCAGAGCTACTTGGAGATTAAAAGAGCTGTATAACGTATGGATTAAGTGTTTAACAGCAATAGATAATCTGAGGAGTTTTGCAAGCAGAACTCTCCATTCTCCAATGATATGACTTCTGGAATGTACAAAAGGATGTGAAAATTCTAAAGAAAGATTATTGATCAAAAGTATCAAACTTCTCTGTTTTATAGAATAAGAAGTATTTTATACCTTCTGGACTTATAAAGACCACAAATTTATGTATCCATGGGGATTGCTTATACATGCACCTGCTTTAATGTCTGTGAGATCAAATACCATCATTAACAGATACCAATTTTAAAATATGCCAGCTCTGTATCTGGTCTATTTCCTTGCAATAATAACTCATGACTTTCTGTTAGCAATTCCTTCTTTAATTCATCTTACATTTCTCATCTTTATTGGAAACACAATGATAACTTCATGTTCAAAAGAGCTTATAAAGCCTAACCATTACACAGGTTTCAAAATCATTTTTCACAAGATAGGGATATAACACATATGAAACACCCCAAAGCACCATTTCTCTTGGTAAACACAATGTGTTCATGATTTTTAGAGCCCAAGTAACCAATAAACAAACCGATAAATAATTCCAAAAGAAAAGAAAAGAAAAGAAAAAAAGAGTGAACTTACCATCTCTAATCATTTATTCTAACAGGGAACAAAAGATCAACACAAGTTGTCATCTTCCTCAATACAACTCTGCCTTAGAAAAGTTAATTACAAGATCCCACTGAGTCTGACATGTAGTAGGGTAATGAAAACACTTCCGTTTTAGAGAATTACAATACAGTACACAGTGCTCACAAACAGAATGAATAATTGAAATCTAGAGCTTTTATGCTTCAATGAAAAAAAAAACAATATTTCATGGCATATAAATTTATTCAGCTTATTTGCATTAAGGTTGAATGATCAAAGTACTGTCCACAGGAAAATACTGATGGTACCTTGATTTAAGTGTGATGAACATTCATAAATATTCTTAGGAAGCAAGATGTACCTACATTTAATCAGCACTTATTAAAATTTTATTCCCTATAGTTATTCAACAGGATTTGTGGTATAAAAACATAATTACAAAAATCAGATTTGAGCTCATTTGACAACAGAAGGGTTTTATGGTGACCTATCTCCAAATGTTCCTATTTGTAATTAAATGCAGCGATCAGCAGTAAGGATTTTGAAGCTGTTTTAGTAGTTCCGCTATTCTGCTTAACATGTGGCACCCGTAATAATTAAAATGATACTAACACATGCACAATTTTATGGCCCTTATGGTGCAACCCATTATGCCAAATAAGGGCCTCTGTTTTCACAGCATACTGCACATGGTCTCATTACACCCACTTTTCTTTTCCTGTCTTCACACTAACAACTGTTAAAGTGAATCAACACACGAAACGTACTATAACAGCTTAGTGTTTATGATATGTGTGCTGTTAGTCAGTGAACAGGAAAATCTAAACATTTACTGTTTATGTAAAGAATAGCGTTAGTGTTAGCGAATTGCTCGGGTCTGCTTACTTTATTATCTAGATCACAAACGTAATGATGGGTTTCAATGGCATCTATATTTGCACTTTGTTTTGTTTTTCAATGCAGATGTCTATAAAAACCAGGAGAAATTTGCATTTACATATCTTAGAACAGTTCTTCTCAACCATAAGCTAATTTAGGGAGCACTGTAAAAAAAAAAAAGATAGATGAATCAGTATGTGTCATTCCCTCTAAAAAAAAAAGAAAAAAAAAAGGAAAGAAAAGAAAAGAAAAAGAAGAAAGAAAGAAAGAAAGAAAGAAGAAGAAGAAGAAGAGTGAAAGATTTAAAGGTATTTGAAGATGATTTCCCCTACAATATACCAACCAAGGCTCGATCTGTTTTATCTAAGGTGCTAAAAAGCAATAAACCATTTTTATGTGGTACCACACTAAAATGTACAAGAAACTGGGAATTTGAGATTCGTGCCATTTTATCATGAATAATTTTGTAATTAAGAAGCTCCTCAAAGACCTCCTACACTCATTTTACAGTCATCAGTTCCGAATGGCATTCAGTCTTTTTGTTCTGGGACACGTTCCAAAGTAGTTCCCATCGGTAGAACACCAACGGGTTGGGCAAGATCTCATATCTGCGTTTTATATTGGCATTTTTCTGAACATTAGTTGAAACTTCAGATAAAGAATAATCACCTTTCTTCATTTTTTCCTTCTTGAGTCAAACTCAATTCTGTCCATTTAGGAATTTGCCATGTTGGCGCTCACCCGGCATAAGCTGAGCTAAGTAGGCCTTGAATGTTAACAGCTTAATAGCTCACTTGATTGCAAAGATACAAAAGAAAAATGCTCACAGATTGCAGCCTTCACATGGTTTGGCTCTGAGATCTCATCAACAGTGTGACGTCGACCAGTAGAGAACCATGTGGATGCTGTATGAAGACCATGCGCTCGTTACAGAACTGTGAAAATTTGTGGGACCGCAAAATAAAAATTATCAGCCAGGAAAAAAAAAAGGAAAAAAAAAACAGCAAGATGAGACGTGGCAGGGGGAAAGCAGCTTGAGAAAGACCTAACACATTCTCCTATACAAGCTCCTTAGTAGAAAGACAAGCAACATTTAATATTATGTAAATGTCACTGCAGGTCCAACAAATCTGTCAGAACCCTGGCTACCCCAAGCTCAGAGTGTCACACTCAGACACCACACGAGGAAGACTCACCCGTTAGGGTGCATTCTCTAACTCTGCTTACATGAACAAAACCCACTTTGTTCAACAATTAAAAAAGGCATAAAGCTTTCCATCTGAACTTGAAGAAAGTTGCATTCGGCGATCCTTATTCTTTGATTAAAATAAGCGTTTGTGATCAGCAATAGTATTTACTATACTATGATCAAAAACAAATAACCCACTTCGTTTGTTTCTTACTGCAAATGAATCAAATTAGAAGCCATTAAGAGGACTCGCTGTTTATATCCTTGTTTCAGCAGTGGTAGTATTTGAAGTTTCCTGCGGTAAGTTCATTACTCGTATTTTGTCCAGAATTAGTGAAGCGTGCTGAAAATTGCTAATGACAGATGTTTCTCCACTCTGTCACACTTCTTGTATCATTTGATTTGGAAAGCAACATACGGTGTTCTGCTCTATCAGTATGTCACAGACTGTCTGTAAACAGCTGGTCATAACTCAGTTCAGTGAAAACCATTACTTTCCAATGAAGGGCTGGACACCCTCCAAATTGCATTTTGGCATGGCCTCGGCTGCATAATGCACAAAGTTCCTCTGTTCTGAGGTTACCTAAGGAAGATTTCTCACTTTCCTCACTTGTTTTTATGGTTCAGAAAATAAGAGTGCTTTCTCAGCAGTAGATAGAAGATCAAGAGAATATGAAACAAACTATTTTAATAATTAAATCAAACACTCAAAAAAACCTATGACTGATACATTGCAAAAGACAACAACACAAAACCCACCCAGAAGTTTGTATCTTACCATTTCTAGTTATGCCTCTGATTGAAAGGAGCATGCATTATTAGGGTCAAGACCCACAAGATGACATATTTAAATGTCGCCGATAAAATAGTTGTGTCATTTGAGCATGACCATGTGGCTATTCCATGATATCTAGTAACAGTGAGAAGTACTAAAATCATCCCCCTGTCATTTATAAATGGTGAAATTCAAAGAAATGTGTCCTGCTCTTTTTTTCATCTGAAACTCATCAAGTCGAAAACCAAATATAAAAATCATGTAAGTACAAGGTCATACACACTACGTTTTAACATGAAATTTTAAAACATGCTGACAATTACATTAACAATGCCAAGTTGTTTGAGTGGTCACCATATATTGAACAATAAGAAATCATTAGCAACACATTTCAGAAGGTTTGGGGTTTTGTTTCCCCACGGGGATAAAATCTCTCACTGAAAACCTCTGGATAGAACAGAGCAGAGATAAATAGAGATATTGAATATCTTTAAAACCACTAGGCATTTCCAGATCCATAGAACTTTCTGATACATATGAATGACCTAAACAAAAGGAAGTGAGCCCATTTGAGGGATTGGATGATAAAGGGACAAGCTCATTCATTCAATCAAATATCCATCAACAAATATCAAGCACTTACAGGTACCAGATAATTGGTGGAGATACTTTTGTGAGACTCTTTTATGCGCGAAAGCAGAGACTTAAGTACAGTGAACTCTAAAAGTATGATTTTGCAACCTGGCAAACCTCACCTCCTTCGAGATCAGGGTCCGACATCACCTCTCTGAAGCCTTTTCTGACCCCTGCCCCCTGACCCAGGTAGAGTTGGCCCATATTTGGGCCTTCCCCACACATTCCTATAACTACTGCAGTATTACAGATAGAGTGCTGCGGGAGCCGAGGAGCCAGAGTAATTCATTCAGTTGAGAGTCACGGGAGACTTCAGAGGAGGTAACATTTTGCCTGGGTCTTAAAGGGTAACTCACATGTGCAAAGTAGACAACATTTTAGAACATTCCAATGAAGAGATATGTCCTCATCTACTATAAACATGCAACATTTTGAACATCAAATGCCACAAGAGTAAAGACAAACCATGAGAAAATTCCAAGAAATAGAAACTATATATACATTGTGAATAATCTCTTTAAAACAAGTTATTTTACCTGCATCCAATTTTTCCCCATTTTCTTCCAGGTCAATGATTTACTAGGTGCCCTCTTCTCTCATAGATAAAATCAATAGATCCTGTGCATGAAAGGAAGAAAGGTTAGACAATTGGCCAAAGATAATTTTTAAGTGAAAACACATATACTTTAAAAGTCATATCACTCATGACACCATTGAGTACAATTGGTTTCACAAAACATTAATATTTTAAGGCAATGCTTGAGTAAGAGGTGTTTCCATATGATTCGTAATGCAAGACTATTCCGGAAAATGACTTTGTATTTGTCTTGCTTATATTAAACAAAAGAAAAAGAAAAGCTGCCTTACTGTGGGATATGTCCTTCCTTTTGAAAAATAGGCTCTTTGCATTTGCTATATTGTAGGTTTCTTGACTTAGGTTTACTTGCCCGATTGACATAGGCTGGGCCACTGAAAAACATTATCATCTGCAAATGCATTGGCAGAAGGGGTGAAAAAAGGAGGCATTCTTCTCTGCCAGTTCTTGAAAGGAAATTAAAGAGAGAAATGTCTTCACCACTGTTATCCTTTTCCCCAACCCTCTCTTCTCTTCCTTCTTTGAATATTTACCTCTATTTATGATGAATCCCCTTCTGTAGCTCACCTCTCACTCCTCTATTTCTGCTAAAGCACTTAGTGAAGCACTATTGCTTTTCCATCATTGAGAAATACTCTCACCTAGCATTAAAAGTAAGTGCTGTTCATTTTTTCAAAAGGTAGTATAGGAAATTCTGTAGGCTGATTGTGCCAGGAGGCAATAATATAAAATTAGTATTTTTGCATGAATATTACAAAGCGATTTGTCTTTGCTTTTGTTGCTATATTTGCTGTTATTTCGATGATGGCTTTTCATTCTTTTTTAACTTCCATTGATGGCCTTTTTTTTCCCCCTCACTGTAACTAGTGCTACTTCTAAATATGAGCTACGGCTCCTAGAGCAGATGGGTGAGAAGAGAAATAATTTCCACCCTATAACTTGTTAGAAGAGCTCAGTGCCTTGCCAGTTGGCCAGGAGTTTCAGTACTCAAATACAAAATACACAGATTCTCAAAGGTTGGTCCTCTATGTGGCTCTTATTCGAGTCTCTTGAAATCTTAATAGGGCCAAAAAATTATTCATTGAATTTTTGACTAATGAAAATTGCAAGTTATGGCCAACATCCTATTGATAGTCCCCTGTTGTCCTTCTGATTGAAATCTTGGCAAAAAAAAAAAAAAAAAAAAAAGATACCATTTCTGTTCAATATATCCAAAAAAATCAAGGTCACTGATGGACATTATGCCTCAATGAACATAATTTTTTTAACTATTTCAGGGAAAAAATGCTTTGCAACAATACATAACTAGAGCTTTTAAGGAAATAGCAGAGTGAGGAAGATTTGTTGTGCCAAACATGTAAAATTATCATGGTATACCGGCTCCTCCCAATTCGTGGATTGAAGGTAAACCAACACAAATTATCCATGATAAAACAACTTAACAATGACTTCGTTTTGTTCAATTCCATTGAACAAATGTTTATTGAATATCTACTAATTGTAAAACTCTTTGCAAGGCATTAAGAGAAAAGAAAGATGAGTGTATTTCCAAGTGTATAAGTGTTCCTAAGGAAACCAGTGGAAATGACTGTACAAATAATTACAATTCAAGGCAGTACTATAAACACAACTGACATATGCATGTCTATGTGTATAAAATCTCTAAAAAGTGTTCAGGTATTCTCTACTTTCCAATTTGGGTAGCTAGATCCCCATTTTTCACCAAAACAATGCACAAACCCTTGGTCCCTGCAATCAGATTACAAATAGCTTTTGATTATCTAAGTCCTGATTAATAGAGTGCCTATATAATTTATCACCCAAACAAGGACACTTTGAGAGTGAAAAGTTATGCTATTAATAATCATGCCAAGCCAATAGGAATAAAATGGGATTGTCCCAGGCCAACAGAGAGGGAAACAGAGTCACCCTATTGATTACCTAGTTTCAGTATAACTAAGACAATATCGTTCCCCTTTTTCTGCTTCTTCCTGCTACCTGCCTTTAGTAGGCCATACTGTTTTTTCTTATGTAGTATTTCATGATGGACAAACCAGGAATAAAATAAGACTGTGTCAGATCCATCAGTTTTGCAAAAATAAAGACTGAATGGAAGATTGTTTAATGACCACTTAAGGGCCAGGTACTGTACCAGGTGCTGGAGATACAGAGATATGAACAAAAAATTTCTTGTCCATATTTTACTTCAACAAAATTGGGAGAGCTTATATATATATGCATAAAAATTTTAAATAATAATTATTTTAAATATTTTTATTTTATGATTATTCTAAAGTATATTTTAATTAACATTAAATATTTTTACAAATACAGGCTTTAAAACCACTGAAGTGAATATGGTAAGATATTAAGAGGAGGGAGCAGTGAAATCATTCTTCTGCAAATGACTTTAATTCAATTTTCCCATTCATGAGTCATGATGAATTCCTCCAGAATGTCCCTTACTACTTCCTGCCTCCTTTTCACTTCTACTTTTACTTTTCTTCTCCAGGTCCAACATAGAAGATTATGGAGAGAGAAAGGGAGGAAGCCATGCAGTCAAGGTTAAAAGGGCATGGAAAAGTTTGGTGGGAGAGAAAGTCATCCAGTGTCTGCATGTCCCATCTCAAATCCAGGTTAAAATGGCAAAAAAAAAAAAAAAAAGATGCAATGCGCTATATCAAATTGAAAAGGAGAACCAAAATCAGGTCCTTCAGGAACTCTTAAGGAGATTTGTTAAATTATATGCATAATGGGGTCAAATTTAAGGAAGAAAAATAATCTAGCAAAGCCAGAAAAGGCAGAAAGGTAACGCTCTACAGAAGCAACAGTCATCGGAGCAGGAGGGAGCATATTCAAAACAGAGTGTATACTCAAATGTCTACGAGAACAGGCAGGTGATGTGAATGAAGGACATGATCCAGGAATAAAATGGTCAGGAGCACATTAAGGAATGGTGTGGACTGTGGTAAATTGCGGAACTGTGCTCTAGCTAAAAGTGGCAGCAGTTACTCAGCAAGAGCCAACTGATTGCTATGTGAAACCTTGGAGCCAGTTCCGCCAATTTTCAAGAAAGACAAAAAAAAAAAAAAAAAAAAACTTAAAAATCTCATTGTTTAGTGTTGGCAATGAAGTTCAATGGAAAGTTATTGCACGAAAGCTGGGCCTCAGGGATGCCAGTCTGGGACTTCTGCAAGAAAATCTTTTACTGGCACATGGCTGCAGAAAAGCATAGGGCTTTCCCTCCTGTTTCCAGGCATATTTGCTTTTGCCTCACATCTGATCCTTTTAAAAAGAAAACCTATTAAGAGGAGTATTTGCATGTATGTGTGAGTGTAATATGCAGACTTTGAGCTGTTTTAAGCATATGAAATAAGTGTTTATCATGTGTTTTAAAAATGCATTCTAAAAAATATATTCTATGATGCAAATGTGGAAAATTGCCATATTAACAATTAAAATGATGTTGAATCGTACTTAAAAGTCAAGTTGACTTCAAGAATTTGACAATTCTCATTTTTTCCCCTCCGCTCTACTTTCAGTTAACCAATTCCATTTCTATTCATTCATTCAACAAACATTTATGGAGCACCCTATGTACTAGGCTCTATTCTAGGTGTCAGGGATACAAGACAGACAAAACTTGCTGTCTTCATGTAATTTACATTCTAGTGGGAAAGAAGACAATAATTAAACTTAAAAAGCAATTATACCATACACATAGGATAGGAATATAGGAAACTTGACAGAAGTGGGATTCAGGTTCAGAACTTTCAGTTCAAATGTGAAGAATGCCTAAAACTAAAATATGATCAGATTCGTGTTTTGAGACATCTTAAAATATCAAATGCTAAAAAGAAATCATTCACCAACCTTGTTTCGGAATTTGACAAAATGTTTAGATTACTGGAAGATAAAATGAGGAAGTGAATTATTAAGTGTATGATATAGAAATAAGAGTGCAAGGGCTTACTACAATCATTACATTATCATTGTTGTATTATTTAACTGTTTTATAAAGTTGATAAAATATAGTGTTTTTAAAAAAATTTAAGTAGTAAAGAAAAGTATAAAGAAAAAACTCATCCAGAAATAGCTATTGTTAGTATGAGATAAATTTCATCTCTGTATATGTAAAATAGAAGGATGGGTGGATGGATGGATGGATGGATGGATGGATGGATGGATGGATGGATGGATGAAAAGACTGGCTTTTAATAACTGGGGTCAAACTACATGTCCATAGTGTTACAGAACATGTCCAGGGTTAAAATCTTACCTCTGCCACTTTCTAGTGAGTGACTTACGACACTGTCTCAACTTTTCCATTTGATAAAGAAGATGCTCCTTACTCATAGTATTTTTGTAGATATCAAAGGAAGTAATCCATATACAGCAGATAGAACAGTGTATGGAATGTACTAGAGGCTCAGTAAATGTTAGTTGTTATTAACTGTTTCATTAATCCATTAATGATATTGGATTAATCCTAAAATTATTTTTGAATTCTGCTTTCTCCCTTTCCTTTTCAATCTGTTGTTTCATCATCACCTTTGAGCTATTTATTTTCTTATTAGGTTATTCTTAAGTGGGAAGTGCTCATGGGGAATTATTTTTAGTTCTTTGACAATGCATTCAGTGATCATTTCTTCTCCTCCCCTTCTTCTCCTTCCCCTTCTTCTTCCTTGCCTAGCTGCCATGCTTTCCCTTCTCATGTTCCTCACACTTAGCTGCTCGTCTCTGTTTTCTATTCACTCTCATATGACATACACCACTTCCCTTTGACCTATCTTCTGTACCATCTGTGTTCTGTTCCTTTTCTTCACACCAATGCTGAATATTTAGTGTTCTGTGCGTCCGAGTAAGGCATGGGAGTAGGACAGCTGAACTGAGGCTCTGCACAGTCTTAACTGGGCCACTGGCTCTCTGCTTCCGCTGCCTAGATTTGAGAAAATTATCGGCAGTACTTGCATTCATGCTACTTAGTGAAGGAAAGGGAAGAATCTTATTTCTGCAGAAATGCTCTTTTACTTCAGATTATTTCCCCATGCAACACAGCCTGGGGGGCTTCACCACCATCTGACTCTGCCCCCATTTTCCTCTCCTTCATTTTTTCCCATAGTCATTTCTCCCAATTCCTCCCCAGAGAATTTCAGTTCAGTTCACACTAACCCTGTAAGGTTCTAAATTATACTTTCAAGCTCCTTCACTTTCTTTTCTAACAAACAGTGCCATCTTCTGCAAGGAAAAGTCATTCAAGAAAAAGGATAATTTGTCTTACTTGTTGGGGAGAGGAAAGCAAACTTAGAAAGAAACCAAATAAAAATGTCTCCTCAAGTCCTCTGCCCATTTTTTAATTAGGCAAGAAGACATATGAAGAAATGCTCAACCTCACTAACCTTCAGAGAAATGCAAATAAAAACCACAATGAGATACCACCTCACCCCAGTCAAAATGGCTACCATCAATAAATCAACAAACAACAAATGCTGGCGCGGATGTGGAGAAAAGGGAAAGCTAGTGCACTGTTGGTGGGATTGCAGATTAGTGCAGCCACTATGGAAAACAGTATGGAGGTATCTCAGGAAACTGAAAATGGAACTACCCTATGATCCAGTAATTCCACTCCTAGGCATCTAGGAAATCCAAAACTCCAATTCAAAAATCTGTATGCACTCCTATGTTTATTGCAGCACTTTACACAATAGCCAAGATATGGAAACAACAGAAATGCCCATCGGTAGATGACTGGATTAAGAAACTGTGGTACATTTATACAATAGAGTATTACGCAGCCATAAAGAAGAAATCTTACCATTTGCAACAACATGGATGGACCTAGAGAACATTATGTTAAGTGAAATAAGTCAGAAAGAGAAAGACAAGTACCATATGATCTCACTTATATGCGGAATCTAAAGAAAAGAATAAGTGAATGAACTAATCAGAAACAGTTTTGGGGACAAAAAGGCAAAAACCGAGAGTTGTTAGATGGGTGGGGGGTGGGGGATAAGGGGAAGGTGAGGGGATTAGGAAGCAGCTGGTAACCACAAGATGGCCTCAGCGTTTTTGAAAATTAATTTGGGGAACTTATTCAATAATGTTGTAAAGATTTTGTTGGGTGTCTGATGGACATGTGTCCTATTTGGGAGACCACCTCAGGAATACTGTGGATGCCTGGTCATGGCACTGTACACCAGAAGCTAAACATTAATGAATGCCAACTATAATTTTATATATATAATGTGATGGCTCGGTGCGAGGTCGGAGGGATAGTGGATGGGGGGAGGGGGGTTCACAGTGTGAGGGATATAAATGATGAATGTCTAAGTATTACCTTGTCTTGTACACCTGAAACTAATAAATTAAAATTTAAAAAAAAGAAAGAAACCAAATAACAGTGAATAGTTAACAATGAATGGAACATCCTCTAAATTGGTTACATGGAACTATTAGGAGTTATATTGACAACAAAACCTTTAATAATATGATGTCAACTATGCAAATTATGTAACTATTTATACATTTACTTATTTACACTTGATCTTAGCCAAAAGACCGAGAAGCGATACATTTACTTATTTACATACAGTATGAAGAAATATATTAAAATACCTTAGTATTATTGTTAGATTGCAAGATTATGGAAGATTTTTGTTTTCTTTTCTAAATTTTCTGCAATTTTCAAACTTTTTAGATTACATTACTTAAGCTAACAGTAAACAGAATTCAGAAAGCATCAAAAAAAAAAATCTTGTAGCATTTTCAAATGCAAAGTAAGACAGAAACATATACTTAGAAAAAAACAACCCTCTCACACCAAGGCTAAATCTTAATACAGTTTCCCCAAAAATAAGACCTTGCCAAGACAATCAGCTCTAATGCATCTTTTGGAGCAAAAATTAATATAAGACGTGGTCTTATTTTACTATAATAAAAGACTGGGTCGATATGATATGATATGAGATGAGATGATATGATATGATATGATATGATATAATATACCAGGTCTTATATTAATTTTTGCTCCAAAAGACACATTAGAACTGATTATTTTCAGGGTCTTATTTTCTGGGAAACATGGCATGGTTCTTACCATACATAAGCTCACACTCTTATTTTTACCAACATAGGCATCATAACCCACCAAATATCAACAAGAAAAGCCTTTTGTGCAACAAAGTCAATCCTCCAAGATTGTGTGACGACGACTTTGGTGAGAACTAGCAGATCTGCTAGTATAACCTCCTCTCCATTTGTCATTCAGTTAGCTATTTGTTTTTTCAAAGGACTGTTTTTACCCTAAGGGCCAATTTCATTTTTAAAAAAAAGAAGAAGAAAGAAAATATGCAGATGAATTTTATGATCTTCCTGCCTTCTTCCACCTCCTGAAAATGAAGGCAAGCAGTGCTAATGCTTTACCTTTTAGGGGTGGTACAGATTGCCCCCACAAACATGAAAATTTTAGACTATGCCTGGTCATAAAGGAAACTTCTGCTTGCTCAAAGAAAGGTATGAAATCAGGAGTTGACAGAGATTCTCATTCAGGAAAGAATTGTCACCATTTTTGCTGTGCTCCGGCCAGAACAACATATGGCAGCCCAGCTGACAAATATAATCTTTTCCTCTTTTTTCCCATTTCACATGCACATTTCATTTGTGGAATATTAAAACTTCACACAAAGTGCCTGTTAACCCCTTGGCTCCACAGCATCCCTTGTCTGGGTTGTGCTGTTTCCCAGAATCCTCCCATCCAGCTGTGAAAGGGTTAAGGCCAATAGAGAGAGAAGGTGGTCAGAGGCCTGTGACTATCTTCCATGCCTCCATTAGGAAGGGATGACTCGCAGTGTTTTCAGGCAGAGTTGTCTTTATGTTAAAAAATTTATAGCTTCCTGGCTTCTATATAAACCGCTCTGTTACCCAGCATCCCAGAGCCTTTCAGTTCCCAAACCAGAGGTTTTTCAGAAGCAGCTGCACTTACATCCTGCTGTCCACGGGGCCAAAGGCAGACCCACTCCCCACTCCACAACACTTTGCTGGCCCTGGTCCTGAAGGAAAACAGCATGCACACGTGATTTAAATAGAAAAGACAACTTTGCTCACTTGTCCACCTCCCTCCCCAGAGAGAAGCATCGGTTCAGGCTTACACATCTCTGCTGACAGAGGCAGTGTAGGAGGCCAGCTCACACTCACCTACATGACACTGCAGAACCCCTCCCTCCCGCTCCCCAGGCTCCAGGCAGCTCACACACACTTCCAGTGAGATGTGTCACTGTATGATTTCTCTTTCCATTTGCTCCTTCATATTTTGTTTAGGAAAATTGCCTAGTGTAAAATAAGGCACTCAATATGTATTTGTTGAATAAATTTCAAGCATACAAAAAAGCAGAAAATAATGCAAGACATATGCGCATTGATTTATCACTGAGATTAAGCAGATGATGCCATTTTGCCATATTTTCATCAAATGACTCTCTCTTAAAAGAAAAAAAGGTTTCAAAAGTACCTGACCTCACTCCGCATTCCTTCTCCACCAGGTTACCCACTGCTCTGAAATGGGTGCGCATTTCTCCCTTATAAATGTCCTAAGACACATGCATGTGTCCATAAAATACATACAAGTATACTTCTGGTCTGTCCCTTTAATATTTTCCATGAATAATATCATGCTGTACATACATTTACATACGTTTTGCACTTACCATTCTGCTTCTTTGTACAATCTATTCATGTTGATTTCTGCAAATCTAGGTCACAATTTTATATGTTATGTCATTTCCCGTAATTTCAATAAACAAAACTTTACACATTCCCCTAATAAGGAACAATTAGATTTTTCCGCGTCTTTGCTATTATAAACAAGCTTGCTTTAAACATTCTCGATTGTGTCTCCTTATACACGGGAGCCATATGTGCTCCAGGTGGACACCAGGGCATAGAACAGCTGAGTCCTGAACTGCGTCATCTGTTTTACTAGACTGACAAATTGTCTTCCAAAGTGATTATATCAGTTCTTGTCACCATCGATTGTAAAAGTTCCTGTTTCCCCACTTTCTTGCCAACATTTGGTACAATCAAACTTAATAAGTTTGGCCAAACTGGTATGTAGGTTATACCTTTTTTTTTAATATCGTTTTTCACTTCCTTATTATTAGTGAGGTAGAGAAGCTTATTACACATGTGTTTTATCTTCTTTGAGAATTGCCTTTGCCTATTTTTCTTTTAGATTGTTTGCCTTTTATTGACTTGAAGAAGTTTTCTATAATGTAAATATTGTCATCTTCTCCAAGCCAATCAATAGCTTATCTTTATACTTTGCTTTTTGTATCATTTTTGCCATATGTAAAAAGGTTTTATTGTTAGTGTTACTGAATATAGTCAAATTTATCCTTGTTTATGAAGTGTACTTCTTGTGTCTTATATAGAAAGTTTTTACCCATACCACGCTAAAAAAAAAAAAAAAATTCACTCCTATATTTTCTTGTACAGTCAGTTTAGCTATAGTGTTTGTTTTGAAAATACAAAATTTGTTCCAAGAAAATTGATATAGTAAAAAAATATGAACATAACACAAATTTCCAATTTGCTTATTGCAATTCTGTCAGCAAGAAACACTAGGTGAATGCAGAGAACAGCAAGCAGCTTAACCAAGCTGTGCAGGAATACACAAAACGCACCTCAAACGACTACCAGCTACCTCAGTTCACAGGTATTTTACAGGCCACTCCCAGCCACATCTGGTGTCACAACTTTCCATGACATTTCAGATAACCTCTTTCTAGAACTTCACAATAACTCACCAGCTGAAACTTTTCTGATATCCACTCCACAAACAAACTTTCATGTTTCTTCAAGGTAAAGTGCCATATTTATGGCAGTATTTATGTACTTTGTAACCATTTAACATAAGAAAATCTGTGTTTCCCATTTTCTCCCCCATCTCTCTTTTTTGTGTTTCAATGATGACGTTTCCTTTAAAAAAAATTTATGGAGTTTTTGAGCATTGTTCCCCTAATTTCATTTCTCCCCTAAGCCCTGTGCCTTTTACCGTGAGATTTTTGTATGATGGGGTGATTTTTAGGAACACATAGTTGTGGTATAACAAAACTGACTTATGAGGTTTACAATCTTATACTTTCCATGTAGATATTTAATTCATCTGCAATTTACTTTTATGAATATTGTACTACTGAGATCATTTTCTTAAATAAGAAACACTACCTAGCCTCCATTTTATTAAGACATGTATGTGTTTTTTTTTTTTTTTTGCTTTTCTTGTCTCAATTTCACCAGCTAGGACATCCAGAGAAAAGTTTGATCAAGATTGAGACCAATGATACCAGTAAATTTTAATGCTTCTCAAGTTTCATGATTTAAAATATTTGCAGATTTTTGGAAGATATATTTTCTTAGGAAAAGGAAATTCCCTTTTATTCATAGTTTGCTAAACAAGATTACCATGAATCACTTGAATTTTATCAGATACTCTTCCTATTTTCTTTTTTAATCTCTTAATGTGGTGCTTTATAATAACGGCTTTGTTTAATGTTAAACTTTATCTTTTTGAGATAAATCCAAATTAACTAGGAAATAGATATATGTGGTTGATATTTATGTGTTTGCAAGTGTGTTATGAATTATATAGCACATGTATATTTTTCTGATAGTTTTATTTCAGTATAGTTTACAAAAATAGAATTTAATCATTTCAACTGTGCAGTCTGAGGAGTTGGGGAAGATGTACGCATATATAGTCATGTATCATAATCAAAACATTCCATAACCCGCCAAATTTTTGTCTTCCTCCAATTTTACCAGGAGCTGTCATACTGTGGTTTTCTTGAACTTTATCTTGCATGAAGCTCGTTCAGCTTCTGGTAACTGTAAGTTAATGCTCTTCACCAAATTTTGGAAAATTTCAGGCTTTATTTCATCAGATAATTTTTCTACGTATTTCTGTCTTCTGGGACTGTAATAACATGTATATTGAAATTACTAATATTAGAGCTTGAATCTGTTCATTTTTCTTTCGATTTTTTTCTTTCTGTTTTTTGGATTGAGTCATTTCTATTAAAGCATCTTCAGGTTCGTTGATTCTTTTCTGAGATATTTCAAATATGTTTTTTTAGTCTATCCAATGAATTTTTTGATTTCAGTCATTATGGTTCTCAGTTCTAAAATTTCCATTTGGTTTTCACAGTTTTCATTGAGATTCCCTATTGGTGCTCTAATTTTTATCATGCTTTGCTTTCATTCTTTGAACAATGCTTTAATGTTTTAATCAACTTCTTTAAATATATTTCTAAGATTTTCTTTGAAGTTTTCATTTGCTAATCTAAGATCTAGGCCCACTCAGAGTAGGTTTCTATTAACTGTATTTTTTCCACTTTGAGTAAGGGTCACAATTTCCTATTTCTTTGGATCTCTTGTAAGTTTGGTCAAAACTCAAAATTGTACATAATATATTAGAGAGACTATGGATTCTGTTTTGTTCTGACGTCTGGCAACTAACTTCCTGGATTCTAACTAAAGAGTCTGCCCCTTCTATGGTAGACAGTTACTGCTGTCTGTGTTCACTTTTTTTCTTTCAGCTTCTGATTTTTAGCCTGGCTCCCTAACCATCTCCCCTATGCCTGAGTAATTTAGTGATCAGCCATGGATTTGGGAAGAGATATGCTCTACCTCAGCTTTGTGCTGTGTAGGGAACTCAACCTGTCAAAATCTCAATGAACACTCTCATCACAAGCAGGCTTGCCTTTCCAGGATAGACCTCTATTTTTGCCTGCTTTTTCTCTGGGCTCTTGGGGGAATTTTCATTTATATGCAACTCCCATTCTCTTGAGAAGGGAGAAGGGCTGAAAATGGATAATGACCCATCATGCCTATGTGATGAAGCCTCCACAAAATGCCCAAAGTGCAGGGTTCAGAAAGGTTCCAGGTTGGTGAGCATGTGGAGGTGCTGGGAGAGTGGTGTGCCAGGAGAGAGCCTGGAAAGCTCCACCCCGTCCCGCATACCTTGCCCTACGCAGCTCTTCCATATGAATGTACATTTATATCCTTTATCACATCCATTTACAATAAACCAGTAAACGTAAATGAACCGTTTTCCTGAGATATGGCAGTTGCTCTAGCAAATTAATTGAACTTAAGGACAGGGTCACAGAAACCTCTGATTTATAGCCAATTGGTCAGAAGTACATGTGACAACCTGGACTTGTAATTAGTGTCGGGGGGGTGAGGGGAGAGGGACAGTCTTCTAGGACTGAGCCCTTAACCTGTGGGATCTCACACTATCTCCAGGTAGACAGTGTCAGAATTGATTTAAATTGTCGGACACCCAGCTGGTGTCACAGAGAATTGCTTGTTGTGGGGAAAGAAAAAACCCATACATTTGGTCACCAAAGGTGATAGAAGTGAAGTGTTCTATATAAAAGTAAAGAGTCTTACTAAAAATATCTTTGTTTTTCCCCCCAATCTTGATTTATATTTTTGATATGTGTTAAATACTAAGTTGACAGTTTTTGGACAGTGTTTTGAAGATGATATTCCACTGTCTTCTGCATTACACTGCTAATAATCAGAAATCTTTCAGTTTAACCTCTCTTGCTTTATAGAAAATCTGTCTTTTCTCTCTAGCTACTTTTATAATCTTCTCTTTGCCTTTGGGGTTGGTTCTGCAGATTCACTGTGATATATTTATGTGGATGCATTTTTATTAATCTTGCTTGGAATATGTTGTATTTTTTGAATTAGTAGCTTCACATCTGTATATTAATTCTGGAAAATTCTTAGCCTTTGTCTTTTTTAATATTGCCTTTTCTCTTTAGGTCTCCTTTTCTGAGACTCCTATGAAATTTCTTTTGAGCTTTCTAATTCTATCCTTCATAGTTTCGAGACTTCCTTTCATATTTGTACCTATTTATATAGCCAAGCCATATTCTGGGTAACTGAACTGTTTCATTTTCTAGTTCAAATATATCTTTAGTTTGCTAATTCTTTCAATTCTTTCTTCCATTTTGTTTAGTTATTGTAATAACTTCTCAGTGGATTTAACTGATTATTTTTGGTTTTTTTCTGGTGATTTGAATCGTGCTAATCTTCCCCCACAAGACTACAGGCTCCATGAGAGTGAGGATAGGGTCTTACATTTATATTTCCATTACACATCACAGAACTAGCCACCTGCAGATTCAAACCAATATAACATTGTTAAAAACGAACAAGAAGCCAACAATTGAGTTTTGACTTTAATGGGTTAATTTAACAGGCCACATATAAACATCTAGCTCAAATCTCTCCTTTGAACCTCATATTCAGATGTCTAAAGACTTGCTTGAGGAGTAAACTTAGATGTCTCGTAAGCATCTCAAACATGTCCAAAATTGAAATCTTGATCCTCACACCACCAACCAATCAAATTAATTCATCCTCTAGTCTTCCATTTCAATAAATGGTCCTTTCCTCCACATTATCATTAAAGGACCCATAGAGAATCATCCTTGATTCCTACATTTCCCTTTCCATCTCTCTACATTAAATATATCATCAACTCCTGTAAATTCTTAATCCCATATAGTTCTCTTTTTCTCCAGTGCAACCACTATGGCCCAAACAACCATGTGTTCTCTTAACTTCTGCAGTAGACTTCTATCTTGTCTTCTGCTTCTACTCTCTCCCCTTCTAATTCATTCTCCATATAACAACTACAGTACTCATTATTTTTTGATTAAGTTATTTTACTCCCCTGGTTAAAACTCTTCAGTGGCTTCCCATTACATTTTAGAAAACAATGTAAATGCTTTCCATGGCTCCTACCTTGTATAATGTGTTCCCTGCTGCCCTCCTAGACTCATCTCATATTATTTTCTGCCTTGCTTACTCATTATGCTGCAGCATACCAACCAGCTTTAGGTTCCTTGAATCACCAAGCTCTTTTCTAAATTTAAACATGGTATCCCCATGCCCAAAAAGCTTTTACTCCTGCAACCATGCTCTCTCCTTTACATCTCAACCAAAATGTCACTTCTTCCATGGTTTAAATGGGACCTCCAAGGAGAGGTCTTTTCTGAAACCCTATCTAAATGAGGTTTTCTTCATTATCATTTATTGTTGCACTCTGTTCTTTTCCTTTTCAGTAATTTCCTTTTAATTGTATACACTTTTCTTTTTCCTCATTCACTTTTTTTTCCTTTCCCACTTAATTCTCACTTCTATGAAAATAGAAACCATGCTATTTTGTTAAACCAACTATCACAGTGATTAACATTTAATTATCCTCAATAAGTATTGAGAGAGAGAGAGAGAGAGAGAGAGAGAGAGAGAGAGAGAGAAGAAAGGAAGGAAGGAAGGAAAAAGGAAGGAAGGAAGGAAGGAAGGAAGGAAGGAAGGAAGGAAGGAAGGAAGGAAAGAAGGAAGGAAGGAAGGAAGGAAGGAAGGAAGGAAGGAAGGAAGGAAGGAAGGAAGGAAAGAAAGAAGGAAGGGAAGGAAAAGAGAGAGAAGCATCTGTAGTGGTAGTGTTCAAAATCAGAGAACAGAAAAACTCCCTGAGATCATTATCTCTCAGTGTTTGTTTGCAAATGTACTTGATTAATGAAGGAAAACAGCATTTTTGAGTGTCCATAATATGTCATGTTCTTTCTCATTTAATCCTCACAGATATTTATGGTGGCTAGTATTTCATCTAATTCATAAGTCAGTAATTTAAACAAGAAGCACAAAGATAAAAAAGGAATAGAGTCAGCCTTCAAACTAATTTCTCGGGTCTCTTCTTTCCAAGTACATTGTCTTATTTTCATAAGACAATGCTTCCTTATGAAAAATTTGGTTTCACTGGAAAAGGTAGAAGCTTCGTGACATCTAGAAGTTGGATGCATAAGACACAGGCTTCTGACTGTCATCTCCATGGGCCACCTACAATTTCTATTGAAGTTCATCAGTGTAATACATTAGCCTGTGCCTAGACATAAGGTGCAGCACTGAAACAAACTTGTGAAAGAAAAACATTGCTGACAGCTCAATATTTCTTAGCTAAACCTTTCATTCATTTTTAATTTGAATATATTTTAAGTTCTTGATAGTGTTCATTTTATAGATGGCTACATTGTTAAAATTACCAAAATTTTTGATGAAAAAGTTCACATAATTTTTATTTTTATTAGTTTCAGGTGCACAAGACAAGGTAATACTTAGACGTTCATCATTTATATCCCTCACACTGTGGACCCCCCTCCCCCATCCCCCATCCACTATCCCTCCGACATCGCACCGAGCCATCACATTATATATATAAAATTATAGTTGGCATTCACCATTGTTCAGTTTCAGGTGTACAGTACATTGATCAAGCATCTACATCTTCCCTGAGGTGGTCTCCCAAATGGGACACGTGTCCATCAGATACCCTACAAAATCTTTACAACATTATTGATTACGTTCCCCAAATTATTTTTCAAAAACCCTGAGGCCATTTTGTGGTTACCGACTGTTTTCTAATACCCTCACCTTTCCCCTTATCCCCACCCCCCGCCCATCTAAGTACCATACGATCTCACTTATATGCGGAATCTAAAGAAAAGAATAAGTGAATGAACTAATCAGAAACAGTTTTGGGGACAAAGAGGAAAAACTGAAAGTTCACAGAATTTTAATGTTGTGTGGATCAAAGCCTTTGAGGTAGAGTCTGCAATGATAAAATAAGACGACGTATCATGGCTTGATCAAGTCTAGCCATATTCCATGATAGAAAACTAACACAAAGAACACAAAGTGAGTTAAAAACTAGATCCTATTTTCAGCAAACTAAACATGTTATTAATTTGAACACATTTGACCTTTACTGTTTTCTCCCAATTTCTTGTGTGAGAGAAAAAGAAGAAAAGGAAAACTTAGTTGAAAACCAATGATTATAATGATCACAAATCTGCTCAAGCAGCTTGACAGACAAATAAGTATCTCCCATCCATATATTAATCCTCAGGAATCTGGATTAACAAAATCACATTTGTTGGGGGTTTTGCCCATTAAACTTTTTGCAAGTGTGTTGAGTTTTACGGCAGGTTGGGTCTGTTGCTCCCAGGAAAGGCAGTGAAGGAGTCACTCCTACATCACCTTCAACCACACCTCTCACCTGTCCCGGAAGTTGTAGATTTACATATAGCATCACCATGCACCTCTGTCTGCCTCCTACAGTCTCATTTTAGACCGATCGTCCCATTGTAATTATTAAATAGTGTCTCCTTTCACACTCAAAATTATAGCAGTTTGGACAACAATGAGTACGGAAGCCCACACATGCCAACTTAGAAACTATGTTCTAATTCGGTGTCTGGCGTGAAAACATTAACATTTTTTCAGGAAGAAGCCACCAACCAATGCTGTGCCTTTACAAAAGCAGAAAGTCACCTTGGAGATCATCCTTTTTAATTGATCTGTATAGATGAATGGCCTCTTTTTGTTTAACACATGTAAAGTGTGAAGTCATTCATACCCCTGGAGGAGAGGTAAGATGCATTATAGCTTGTGAAAGACTGCCTCTGGTGCTCCTCAGTAGACATAGCTGGCTACCAAGGCAGCAGGAAATTTATATGAAGATTCAGGGGTCTTCTAGGGAGAAAAGAGATGAAAATTCGGATCTCTTCTTTGTATAGGTTCAATCTCATTTTACTTCTTTGATGGGTTAAAATATTTCTAGCTGAGGTTTGCTGGCAGGGAAAACACAAACAAACAAAGAGGTCCCCAGAAGAAATATACCGTATAGGATCAAGAGTCTAGATTGGGGACCTAGAATCAAAGTCAAGGCCTAGAAGTTCATGAGTGAGAAGGTAGTTGCCAGACATTTGCATGATGTATTTTGGGAATGTTGGTAGAGTGTGTAAATTCAGAGCTTTAACCATGAAAACCTAAAGGGCAGTGGAAGAGGACAGACTAACCTGGGCAGCATCAGCTTTCAGCATCTAGAGTTAGAACTGAATTGTTATCCAGAACTGAATCCGACTAGTGGGCTGATAAGAATTTCCAGTTCTCTCCTTGTAAGCACAAGTCACCACTTGAGACAGAGTAAATGCCTAGAGTTCTTGGGTAATTCGGAGTCAAGGAAAACCACAAGAGGCAGAAAATAGACTTCCTGCTAACATGAGCAACTAAAGGGATTTGATAATTAATTGGGAGAATAGAAAAGATATATGACTGTACTATTGCTCAGGAAAAAAAAAAGTTACCATTCCAAACCACCATAATTCATATATGAGACAGTCAGGGCATTTTCAGATGTTTGATGAATAATGAGTTAGTTGTGAGAAATGGAGAAATCCTCTCATACATGGTAATTGGAGTAGAAAGGCCACTGCTCTAACCAGCTTCCTTAATGCCCAGATCTCAATATCTGAGTCCACGGAAAATCTGACTTAAAAGCAGCCATATGGAGAAAGAAAGGCAGTTATAGAGACATTTTCAACTCTGACAAGAAATCTGCTCTTGGAAGAAGATAAGCAAGCAAGGACTAATTAGTAATTGTAACACTGGCTCCTTAATTAAAATCTCCCTTTAGATTCAATGTATTCCATGGAATGACATTTAATAATATTGAGTTATAGTTATGAATGAGTTTGCCCAAATGTTTTCATCTTTGATTAAAATAAACATTGCCCACAGAAAAACAACCTTCCCAGGTTAAATCATCTATGAATAGAGCTTTAGCAAATCTTTTTATTTTGGAGCTCAGGTCGCCTACAAGTACCGGTTACCACAGGGTACCCTGAGTATACACTTGTCAAAAGCAACCAAGTAAGGTCAGGTGTTTAGCACTATTGCCACACACTTCAGCAGTAACACACATATACACATACATTCGTACGTATACGTGCACATGAGTATATACCAACAAAAGATAGCCCTCCATTTAGAAAGCTGTAAGAAAATGAGAAAGAATAAGCCTTTATTGTAGCTTCAACATAAAACTGCCATGGCATCTTCCAACACTATGATGGCCTATCTGCCCTTGCTTCCACTATTTTGTTGAGGGGGGGTAAAGAGCAAAGGAGGAAAAGAAGTAGTAACAAGCTTTGAATGAAAAGGATTTCCTTTTTCTGGAATCACTTGTTTTTGAAAATCTACAGCTCTGTTCTACTTCACTTCTACTATTGTTCATGGTGGACCACTTTTCAGAAGAACCAGGATCCTTTGGGTCAATAGACACAACTGTATTTGCCATTCACCATATGGGTCCGATTTTCTGACACATTCAAGGCTGATCAGGCTTTGGTCATTGGGGCTAAAATGTAGCATCAAGGATGATTTTTTTTTTTTTTTTGCTGGAATTATGGTTAATTGTGAATGTGTCTAGTTAAAGAGACTTCAGGATCGGAATCTATATTTAATTAATTATTGTATCCCAAAATAAACATCTGTGAAACTGAAATTGGACTATTACCATGATCTTCTACCTAGTCTTCAGTTGTAAGCGACATAAAATCTAACCTAAATGGCTGATGCAGAGGCAATTTATGGGGCTGGCTGGGTGGGTCAGGTGGTTAGAGCTCCATGCTCCTAATTCCAAAGGCTGCCGGTTTGATTCCCACATGGGCCAGTGTGCTCTCAACCACAAGGTTGCCAGTTCAATTCCTCGAGTCCCGCAAGGGATGGTGGGCTCTGCCCCCTGCAACTAAGATCGAACACAGCACCTTGAGCTGAGCTGCCACTGAGCTGCCGCTGAGCTGCCGGATGGCTCGGTTGGTTGGAGCGTGTCCTCTCAACCACAAGGTTGCCCGTTTCGACTCCCGCAAGGGATGGTGGGCTATGCCCCCTGCAACTAGCAACTGCAACTGGACCTGGAGTTGAGCTGTACCCTCCACAACTAAGACTGAAAGGACAACAACTTGACTTGTAAAAAAGTCCTGGAAGTACACACTGTTCCCCAATAAAGTCCTATTCCCCTTCCCCAATAAAATCTTAAAAAAAAAAAGAGGCAATTTATTGGTTCATAAAATTGATAGTCTGGTAGTTGGATTAGTTTCAAGCATGGCTGAATTCAGGAGCTTAAAGAATATCATCAGAACTTGATCTCTTGGTTTAGTTCTCTTTTCTGTGTGTTGGGTATTATTCTCAGGAAATTTCTAACATTTTGAATACAAAATGGCTTCTGCACCTTTAGTTCCCTGCCCTCTCGGATTAAAGTACAGCAAAGTAAAGGAAGCCTGTTCTCTAATATCCCATGAAAATCCATGAGACTTATTCTAATTGCATAAATTTAGGACTCATGTTCATCCCTGAATTATTCAATATAGCCAGAAATGAGTATGTCCATCATTGGACTAAAGGCAACACCCTACTCAGAGATGTCAGATTATCTGTCAGCAATTTAGCACCATTTTCCCTCTTTTATGCTCTCTTCCTTACTGCAGATTTGGAATCCTGAAAGCTACATTGCTTGCAGGGTTTCCGGTTAAGTTCTGACAGTGAGAGATTTGGAAGTCAGAGGAAACACAGAAGCCATCTTGCCCGTGGGGTGGTGGGACAACGGTATGTGGGCTTTGGCAGAAGGTGGATATAAAGTTCTTCTAAGTGTCTTCCTGCAAATCATTAAACTTGATGCTGCAAGTATCTGAGATCATTGCCAGAATTTCTGTGACTGTGGTGCCTTTTGATTTCCTGTCCACAAGTGACCGTTTCCTTGACACTCTCTTCCCCCATTTTGTCAATAGCATCACAAGCTTCTAATTCCTGCATTAAACCCTTCCTGCTTGAAGTTTCTAGAATGATTTCTGACTTCTACATGAACTCTTACTGATACTTCAGGTCACATGAGTTTAGAATGGAGTTTGGCGTATCCACAAACCAAATCTTCAGTTGTAAATAGAAAGGAGAATGAATGAAGAAGAGGTGGAAAACAAATGTTCACTCCACTTCCATAGCATCATCCTAATCTATTCTATACACCATAGGAATCAATCTTTGAAAACAACTTCTCAAAAAAGAACAGAAAACACGCCAATAGCATGGATTAAAAACCTACAGTAGTCCCCCCTTATCCACGGGTTATATGTTCCAAGACCCCCAGTGGATGCCTGGAACCATAGATTGTACTAAATCCTATATATACTATTTGTTTTACTATACACCCATACCCATGGTAAAGTTTAATTTATAAATTAGGTACTGTAATGATCAGCAACAATAACTAACAATAAAATAGAATAATGATAACAATATATTGTCATAAAAGTTATGTGAATGACTTTAGGACCATTACTAAGTAAGCTAAGGATTACTTGAACACAAGCACTGTGGTACTGCAACAGTCGATCTGATAACCAAGACGGCTACTAAGTGACTAACCAGAGAGGAGCACGTACAGCGTGGAGACACTGGACAAAAGGATGATTTATGTCCTGAGTGAACGATCTCATCATGCTACTAAGAATGGCACACTATTTAAAACTTATGAATTGTTTATTTCTGGAATTTTCCATTTAATATTTTCAGACCACAGTCAACCGCAGGTAACTAAAACCATGGAAAGGAAAACTGCAGATAAGGGGGATTACTGTACAGTTGCTTCCATTGTTTACTGAACTGGGAAGAGAGATCTCATCCTGTCCTTCCTTGGCCCTTCATATTTAGATCCCACTTATCTTTTCAGCCCTGTCTTTCCCTCTGCATGTCCTACAGAAGTAATAAGAGACAAGCTTCTATTCTTGGAACATAACCCTAAGCTTTCCTGCCTCCATGCCTTTCTTCATGTCACTCCTACTATCTAGCCTCTCCAGTTTCAGATCTCTATAAACCTCTTTTCACATGTCCTATAAGCCTCATATCATCTTTGCAAATATTTTTTCTCTTCCTCTTCTTCTTCCTCCCCCTTCTCCTCACCAGCATGGTTAACACTTAAAAAGCAGTTACCATGTGCCAGACATGACACTATCTCTTCACATCCAATAACCCAGTTAATCCTTAAAAAGCTCGGACAGTAGGAGCTATCATTAGCCCCAACCTATATGAATCACCTGAGGCTTGGAGAGGTTCCACCCTCCAAGCCTCCATTGTCCAGTGACAAGTGGCAAGGCTAGCACTGGAATCCAGATCCATAACTCCCATTCAAAAGAATTCCTGTCTTCCCTGAGGGGTCTTGCAGAAATTTAGTCTATCCTGAATACATTTCTAAGAAGAGTCAGTTAGTTTTCTCAGTTCTTTTGCCCAAAGACACTGGCAAAAGGCCCTCAGGCTGCAAGGCTGGGATGCTTAGTCACCTGCCACTCAGCCTCCCTGTCACTAAGGAATTTCCTCTTTCTTGACTTTTCAGCTTGCTTTGCTTCTTCAAGATATCTGGCTCCACTCCAGCTGGGTCTCCTCTCCTTTCATGTTCATTGTCCTGGCGTCTGATAATCCTTCCTCCAGATAACCTCACATGTGCCTGACACAGGAAATTTTTTTTTTATGTAAAATACATGGAATAGCAGTTGTTACAAACTGTTTAGCAGGCAGCTTTTCTGAGCTAAACACAGCCAGGTAAATTTCTATTTTGATATTTAACTAAAGACTAACTTTCAACATAATTATGCCAGATACTTATGCCTGGTAGGGTCTTCCTTAGATTTAAGAATCCAAAACAAGTTTGGAGAATGAAGCAGCTCTATATTAGGCTGTCAGTTTTACGACTGTACTGTCATTGCTGCTTCTGGGCGTTAAAGAGAATGATATCATTGAGTAGAGTTTTGAATGAGACCAACGAGTACAGTAAATGCAGTACAGTGTTATTCCCTCACAGTGTTGTTATTTGACCACCAAAATCCACTTGACACTTCTGCCTGGGCAGGTGACTTCCCCAGGAGAAATACATTTCCCAGCCTGTTTTTTACTAAATTAGAATGTAAGCGAAAGTGATATGAGCAACACCCAATCACTTCCTTAGAGGGGATGCTTTGTCCTGGATTTATTTTCTGTACCCTTCCTGAGCTGGAACACAGATATGCTTGCAACTCAGAGATGAAGACAAGCTATTTGCCAAACAACACGACTCACTTTGGGGCATTTGTACGGTCTTGTTAGGGAGAAAAATGAACCTCTATTTTCTTCAAGCCACTTTAATTTAGATTCTCCTTGTTTAGAGATTTATTTAGAAATTAGGCATCTCCCTAACTAATAATAATAATACATATAGACTTCAAACAAAGAATCGTGTTCCCTTAAACTAAAACCCAGTGTAAAATTATATAACATACAGTTGATCCTCCTTACTTGCATATTCCATATTTGCAAGTGCACCTACTGCGCTGAAATCTATTTGTAAGCCCAAGGTCAATACTTCAGGCTCTTTCACAGTCATTCATGGACTTATGCAGAGCAGAGAAAATTTGAGTTGCCCAACTTGCATATGTCCCCCACTGAGGATGAGCAAGGCATTCTTCTGCCTTCTTATTTCAGCCGTCATACTGTGAACAAGTGTCCTTTTCATGGTATATTTATTGTCACGCAGGTCACATTTTTGTACTTTTCTGAGAGAATTCTACCCTTTAAAATGGTCCCCAAGTGTAGTACGGAAATGCTGTCTTATGTTCCTAAGTACGAGAGTCTGTGATGCACCTTCTGGAGAAAATACACGTTAGATAAGCTTCCTTCAGGCATGCGTTATAATGCTGTTGGCCCTGAGTTCATGTTAATAAATCAACAATATACGCATACATTAAGTAACGTTTCTTAAACAGAAACACACATAAACAAAGTTATATATGATTGGTTGATGAAAATGTTGTAACCAGGAACCTAACCTTCCATTGGTGCCAGGAGTAATGAATGGTTCAGTATTCACTAACTCAATTTATAGACCATAAATATTGTGAAAAATGAGAACGGACTGCATTTCATAGCCTTGTCCCTTATGTTGGTATTATCATGTGGTCCCATTCTAAGTGATACTTGCCAGGTAAATGAAAAAAAAAAAAAGGAATAAAGAAAACCCATCAACTTTACCTACATATCTGGGGGGGTATGGTAAAGAGCACTAATAAACAGTAAATAAAAAGTATATTTACCTGTATTATAGACCTTTGGGAGCAATGAGACTAAGAATGTAAATCAAGCACAGCCATCCTACCCTCTCCAACATACTCATGGTACAGAAATGTCAATAAGGAAGGAACACCAGGACGCACCCAGCTCAATCTCTTTAACACAGATGAGGAAACCAAAGCCCAGGAGCCTAGGGTCACACTATTACCTGGTAATAGCGCAGAGCAAAAAGCCCAGGTCTCCCAGCTCCCAGACCAAGTCTGCACAAGGCTTGCTAGGTATGGTCATAGGAAGAGAGCAGATTCTTTCTTTTGGTGCAATGAAAGAAAGTAGATGAACTAAGCACTGGGAGACGGGAAAGTTGGATGGAGAGCCAGGACCACCTGATTCTAGGTTCTTATGATCCTGAATTGGGCCTGACCTGACAGTCAACCTCTAACCTTTTATTTGACATCAACAAACAGTACTGACTTGCAAAACCGTGTGCTAGTCCCGTGTCCCTGAACTTGTCTAGTTCTCAGCAGATGAGTTTATTTCTCTGAAGAGCAAGAGCTCTGTGTTTTGAATTGAATTAAATATCTTGACCCTCAGCTCTGCTTGCTACCCTGTTTTGATCATATAATTTTGGCATTCTTAAGTGGCCTAGTTTTAAGGACCCAAACCCTTTCCTCCAATATTATAACTTGCCCCATTATCACCGTTATGTACTGATCCCATCTAAGTAGTAATTTCTTAACTAGAATATTCTATAGTCTTTTTGTAGCTTCGGAAGCATGGTTATTTGATACATGGATTTTTTTTCCCAAGTGGCTTTCTGTCAAGAGGTTTAAGGACACTGAGTCTACTGAGAGAAATGGAGGTGCATTCCTGAAGACCAAACCAGTCTCCCCCCAGTGATGGGTGGGTGGACAGAAAGACTTAGAAGGTAAGTTCCTAGAGGGCAAGCACCTGCGCGATAAGCATGACTACACACAACTAACACAGGGTGGGGACTTTTAATGAATATTAGTGGACATGGTGACTTCAGCATGCTGAAACAATGTCTGCATAATGCCAAGAACATCCAGATGGACGTGGAGAACTTAGCCGCCACCACATGCTTCATCGGCACTGGTGTCTTATGGAAGCAGCCAGCATGGATCTCTGGGGCCTGGAAGAGTTGCCGGGCAAGAAGCCAGAGGGGAGAAATATTGCCAATATATGTTGAAATTAAATTAATTAACATTTCTATAGCTCTCTACATGGTATAAGGAAATTTGATCAAATATAGTGTCTCATTTAACCAGAACAACCACCCTATAAACTGGTATTATCATTTGCCGCCTTTTACAGATAAAAAATTTAAGTCTCAAGAAAGTTTAGACCTACATTAATGAATGCCAACTATCATTTTATATATATAATGTGATGGCTCGGTGTGAGGTCGGAGGGATAGTGGATGGGGGGAGGGGGGTTCACAGTGTGAGGGATATAAATGATGAACGTCTAAGTATTACCTTGTCTTGTACACCTGAAACTAATAAAAAATAAATAAATAAAAATAAATAAGAAAGAAATAGCTTAAACTGGAAAAATTGTGGTAGGTCTGTTAAAACTAATTATAGTCTTACCTCCCTAGGTATCTTAGTTGACATATTAAGAAGTTAGTGAATCCTTTGGACTTGCAATATATCAGAATGGAAAATGCTCTAAATATAAATGAATATCAAAGACATAAAAAAAAAAAAAGAAAGTTTAGACCTGATAGCTTGTAAAAAGTGGAGCTAGGACTCACATGCTTGTCTTCTCGTGGAATCTATAAAAATGATTGAGGGCTTGCCACGTGCCAAGAACTTCTGACACCAATGAAACCATATCCTTGTACTGTAATCAATATAGACGTGTTATCATAGAAAGAGAAGGCAAATATAAATGGGTCGTATTGCATTACACACCTGGATTTGCATATATGTAGATATCTATATCTATATTTATGTCTTTACTTTTCTATGTTCCTACAAAGCACTAGGAAGCAAAGAAGAAAAGCAGCAGAAGTGGAGATAAGTTGGATTTATTTGAAATTCAGTGGATTTTGTTCCAGGAGGCCCTATTAATACAAACATGGGCCCAGACAAGTATCGCATACCTTCTTGGATTATCCACACCTAACAAGGCATATGCTTCAGTGAAGACAGACAATAATAATCCCATATGTTTCTAAGATTCACACGTTGACAATGTCATACAAGTTGCCAATTTTGCATTCCTCAAAATTGTTCTAAGTAACGGCCCTAGTTTAAAGGTATTGTGCTCCAGAAAGAGAGCTCTGGGTTTATTCTTGTTTCTAGAACCATTCGGATCAATACAATTCTGTTTGCACTTTTATTCACCAATATATTTTTCTTCCCTCTAGGTCATAAATAGTTATCCATAAGAGTGCCTTGATTTTAGGGGCAAAAAAAAAAGATATGCATAGAAAACAGCACTGAGTTTGAAATCACCAGTTTCCACAAACTGAAAAGAGGAGAACCAAAGTTTCCTTCAGGAAAGAAAAAAAAAAGTGCCACCAGGCGAGAGACACCACAGCCATGTGCAGCAAGCTTCTGAAGTTTCATGGCAACTAGGAGATAAAAATGAGTGACTGTGTGAAGGGTGCAGCCATTTATGTGTCTCCTGGGATAAATGTAACATGCTGAAGCCTCATATCTCAAAGCCAAATCTTATATTCAGGGTGGACAGATCTTTCTAGAACATTAGTCACCTCTCCATAACAACAACTTGTACTTCTACCAACAGTAGGATTAATGTTGATGTCAAGAGATATTCACAGATGTCTATACCCAGACCCCTGCCCGGACTTTTAAATTCCTCCTATTCAAAAGTTTCAGAAAAAAAAAACAAGATTGTAAGTGACATCCAAGCAGCCAGATTTGGGGATGATTAGACACTTCCTAAGCTGCAAACTATATAACTCAATAAGAACATGTCATGTTTCACTGAAAATAAGACCTAACTGGAAAATAAGCCCTAGCATGATTTTTCAGGATGACGTCCCCTGAACATAAGCCCTAATGTGTCTTTTGGAGCAAAAATTAATATAAGACCTGGTCTTATTTTCAGGGAAACACAGTACAATTCATGTTGCATTTATACAACCATTATATTTTGAGTATCCAGTGTAACAGGAATTACATACATTAGAATTTCATAGTTTTAGATAATCATGCACATGAAATAGGTACCCTATGCCCTTCTCAGATTTTTTTTCTATCTACCAAAGGTTTCCATGGGAAACACTACCATCATCTCTACATACTTGAAAAACACAATGTTTTACAGCAGAGGTCAGTGACGATGGCCAGTGATCCAGCCGGCAGTTTATTTTTGTATGGGCCCTTAGCTAAGAATGGCTTTTATAGTTTTAGAGAACTGTTTTAAAAATCCAGAACAGAAACAAAATAAATAAGACTATGCAACAGAAACCATGTGTGGCCTGCAAAGCCTAAAATATTTACTCTCTGGCCCTCGGTAGAAAAAGTTTGGCGACTTATTTTAAATGATGAGTTGCAAATAAAAACATTTAGTTTATTTCCTTTATTTTGTCTCTTTGTTTGTTTGTTTGAATGAGGTATATCAATATCACATACCTGAGCTCAGGGATGGAGGCTTTGGTCTCTTGCAATCAACTGTGGCTGCCTCAAGTGCTATGTACAGAACACTGAGGCCATGCTCAAGTGTGGCGGAAAGGATGTTATTATCAATTAGTGAAACCTCCATAGATGTAGAAGGGTGAAATGGGGGTATGAGCTCCACACATTGCTCTACTTGCTTTACCTCTTAGGGAGAGATTTTTAAAGTGTAGTTATGTTTACATATGTAATTAAACATGCAAGGGTATGAAACACACTTATTAATTAATAAGGCTACATGAGCCAAAAGCCAGCCCTGGCCTGGACTGCATCATGCCACGTGGTCACTGGGTGACTGAGCTAGTTCTGCAGAGCTGCATAAATGAAATGCTTGCACCCAGAGAGTCAGATCATTTTTTCAACTGGGCATCTCCCCAAGTGTGGGTTGCAGCTTCGATGCTCCGGAACCCCAAAACTCTGCACTCAAGCTTCACAATCAAGCATGTAGATCATTTTAGCAAACATTCAGAAATATTGGAGGAGTGTTACAATAGCCAGGGATGGCCTGGCTGGCTGCTTCCTTATAGCAGATTACACGTTTTCATGTGCCAATTCTCTTCCTCCACTTATGAAGGGAAAGAAACCAATGTCCAAAGAGGAAGGCCATTTCTTGGGTCTGCAGTTACAGGTTGAGACCAGGAAGTGAATTCCTTCCACCTCTGACAAGGGCATAGACTGAAGCACTACCTTGCTGTCGTACTTCAGTTTCAAAAGCACAGCGTGGTATATTTCTGTGGCATTGCTTCAAAACGTATTACCTCATCAATTCATTTCTGAAAAAGTCAAAATAGTGGAGGCAGTCTATTTTGCCAACACTTTGAATCAAAGCTGTTTTGAGTTCTTCAGGCACCAGAAAGAAGCGTTACTTAATGAGCCACATCCTCTCCCAGTGCTGATGCAGCTTCGGGGTTCAGAACTGAACACAACATATTCATTCACTTGTTCATTCATTCAACAAATACTAATCGAGGGAGGACCAGCTGCCAGATATTCTACTCAGCTCTGGAGACACAAAAGGGATCAAAACACAGCCCCTGGACTTAAAATCCAGAAGGAGCAGTAAATGGTTAGCAAATAATTAAGGGGCAGTGTGGTAGCAAAAAGTTTAAGAAAAAATTTAAGATTCCATGAGAGCATGTTGGAGGGTCCCTTAACCCCTGTCCTGTGGGGACAGAAGTCAGGAAAGGCTTTCCAGAGGCGTTGAAGCCTCTAGTGAGCTCTGAAAGACGAGAAACTGGACAATATGACTTGACTTCCACAGGCACCCACGTGCTTGGGGCATAAAATAGGTAACACACTCTGGATCTCCAGGGGGTAGCAGGGACTTTGAGGGGAGCATGATACACATGAGATAGCTCAGTGTAGCACTGGAGACAGCTCTTGGAGCAGCAGGAACTGGGCCACACCCAGTTATTTAGGGCCGATCAACTTAATTGTACACTTGTGTATGCTCTCTTCAAGAGACCTATTTTTAAGGTTGCAACATAAAGATAACTGCATACCATAAAGACATAAAACAAGACTATGACAAATTCTGGGGAGAGTGTAAGTTCCAAGGACTCCCTCTATATTAGTTTGCTAGAGCTGCCATAACAAAGGACCACACACTTGGTGTCTTAAACAGAAATGTATTGTGTCACATTTCCAGAGGCTAGAAATCCAAAATCAAGATGGTGACAGGGTCAGTTGTTTCTGAGAGCTGTGATGAATAATCTGTTCTATGCCTCTCCAATAGCTTCTGGTGGTTTGCTAGCAATCTTGGAGATTTTTTTGTAGATGGTATTCTTCTCATGTCTCCACATGATTTTCCATCTATACATGTCCCTTTCTCTTCACATGATGTTCTTTTTATAAGAGCACCAGTCATATTGGATTAGGGGCCTACCCTACTCCAGTATGACCTCATCTTAACTAATCACATCTTCAATGACCCTACTTTCAAATAAGGTCACAGTCTGAGGTACAGGGGGTGAGAATTTCAAAATATGAATCGGGGGGTTGGCACAATTCAATCCATAATACCCTTATATTAGGCAGAGTAAGGGAACTTCCTTCCTGCTTTTCTCCACAAAGCAGTACCAGCAATGACAATCTAATATCATCTACAAATAGAAGGGACTGGGGTCCAAGAACTCTGGGTGCCAGAGTGGTAGGGACAGGGAATTATGGGGAAAAGTCTAGCATAAGGATAAAAATCTCCCCATTTCAGCTGCAAGTCCCTAAGTCATTGTTTCTTCTACCTTGGCATTATGCCTGAGGTCCTAGTCACTAGATGACAAAAAGAGGCCCCCTGGAGGTGAGAAGGTTCCCATGTGCCCCCCGCACCCAGCGGTGAGATCAGGTAGCCCTCCTTCACCACACAAAACAGGTTCTTTCCTGTTCTCAGGTCAGGAACCACAAAGCTGGATGCTGGAAGCAGATCCTCCAGGCTATGTGAGGATGGGAAAGGAGGACAGGGGAAGAGGAAGAAAACCGAAGGTCACCTGGCCGTGTCCTGGTTCAGAGGCTGGAGCCCACGGCCGCATGTTATTTTAGAATTGGGTATGTCACACCAGCACACCATCACCTGCCTGCAGTCACTCTCCTACCAGCAGAGGAATTAGGCTAATTATGTCTCCGGGCAGGTATTTCCCTAGTTTTGGGGGAACATAGACATAAATGGGAAAGTTGCTGTGGAAAGGAAACTGTGAGCCATGACAGGATGGCAAGTGAGCAACGCAAGAATGCCTCAAAGGCCTGTTCTCCCCAGAGCACTTGAGTTCACATTTCAGAACAAACTACTCGAAGAAACAGGACAGAGGAGACCTCAAATGGGGTCAGTTAGGAGGCTTGCATGTCACAGATGTGAGTTCATCTAACTCCAACCTCCTTTATTACAGCTGGGGATGCTGAGGATTCGAGACAGGAAGAGACTTGCCTAAGGTCCCCCAGTCGGAGAATAAAAAAAAAAAACAACAACAAAAAAAAACCCCACAACACTGTATTTCTAAACTTTCCACTCAAAGCTCTTTTTACAACACCATTTTGCCTCAAATTGCTTGCCACCTGTATTAGTTCACACAGGCTGCCATAACAAATTGCCACAGATTGGTGGGTTAAACACCCAGAAATGAATTTTGTCAAATTTCTGGAGGCTAGAAGTCTGCGAATAAGGTGTCAGCAGGGTTGGTTTCTTCTGAGGCCTCCCTCCTTGGCTTGTAGACAGCCATCTTCTCCCCGTGTCCTCACAGGGTCTTTCCTTTGTGCGTGTCTATACCCAAGTCTCCTCTTCTTGTCAGGACACTCATCACATTGGATTAGAGCCCACCTAATGACTTCAGTTTAATTTAACTTAATCCCCTTTTTAAAGGCTCTGTCTACAAATAGTCACATTCTGGGGTACTGGGAGTTAGGGTCTCAACATATGAATTTGGGGGGACACAGTTCAACCACAGTCTTTGCCCATGAGTTCCTGCTCCATAATTTGCTTTGCTGGTGCCACATGACCCTGCCCTTTTGACAAAAAAAAAACCTATTGGACAGGGGCCAGTGAACTCATGGGGCTCCACCTTCTGGTGGCTCAGCGGCCATAAAGTTGTTTGTTGTGACAGCTCTGCCCAGTAAAGACAATGGGATAAACCAATTCAGGCTCTTTGGAAACAGTTTGAACTCAAGACATAGGCCGAACACTCAGCAGAATCTCAGTGAGGCAAAAGCAAAAGGAACAGGCAAGGAGAAAGTAGCTGAGGCTACACCATGGTGAGCTCTAGAATGGAAGCACAGTGTCTGCTGCTGCTGAAGAGAGAAAAACACCAGGACAACAACACCAGACTGGATTCTAAATGAACTTCCAACAACCACGCTGCTCAGTCTTGATAAGGTCCTCAAGCTGTGCTTGAGTTTTGAAACTGCCAATGTGTGATCTTTCTGATTTCCAGGAGTATCCTGAAGTTAAGAACCAATCAACAAATCAACACAACCAATACCTGAAATAACCATGGTAAACCAAAAGAACCCTACTCTAGATGGCTCTTTTTTTCCTTCCCTGCCTAGGAAATACATGCTCCCTCTGGCAAAGAAAACACTCAAACATAGGCTTTCTTTTTTCTCTGAGACTGTGAAAGCCATGAGGGATTGAAGCAGAGCTGAAATTGTCCTGCTGCTCCCTGAAACAAGAGTAAATGGAAAGCAAGAGCCTGGAAAAGCAAAGTCTACCATGGCCCCACAGTAATGGACTGCTTTCATTCTGGTTGTATCCCTACGTTTTGTATGGATAAATCTGATTTCAAATGTAATGGAAAGAAGAAAGAGCAGAAGGAATGGGATTCATTCAACAAACCCACCATGAATGTCCTCCACCCACACGGTACTCCTCACTTCCCTTTTGAGAACATTTTGAAACAGGGACATTTCAAGAATCTAAAGTCATTTCTCTCATTGCTCGTAGCTCACGCCTTTACATGGCAGTTTATCACCTATCTGCTGTCTTCCTGATATTACCTTTAGGGTTTTAGCAGTTAGATTCCATCCTTTGTCGTTACATTCAAAGAAATGATTTTTTAATTTCTTTATATTGTTCTGCTTTAGATTAAGCCTTCTATTCCTTTCCCATTTCTATTATTCACTCTAGAATTCCTCAATTTGTCTTTATCTTTCTGATGGCCACGATCCCCAAATACACTATGAGATTTCAGAGTCATTATTTGCAAGCTCCTCTGGGATAGAAATCAGGTCCCTAGATTTTGTTCTATTTCCCCACTATGTCTGTGCACTGCTCCTCACACAGGAAGCAGAAAACAAATGTTTCCTGTCTCATTCCTTTATTCAGGCTATTTGTAACAGGAGGGCCTTCTCCCTCTGGGCAGTGGGACTGTTCACATATCTCACATAGAAACACTAAGATTCTAGCCCTCTCTTAACTGCTAAATGATGTCTAGTTGTATCACTATCTAGTACAATAGCTTCTCTTGTTGACCTGAAGGCACGTTGAGGCTATCGATTTACTTCTCATCCCTGAGTCTTTCCATCAACTCTGGAAGAATTCAGATATGCAACATAAACTCTTCTCTGACCCTGAACTTGCTCAATTGCCAATGTAGGGATGGAAAGTCGACCAAAAAAAAAAAAAAATCTTAACACAGCCCTACTTCCCCCAGCAACTTAGAGATCTTGACCAAGCTATTCTTAGAATTAATAATTTCTTGCCAAGAGATGTCCCAAAAGACTTCAGAGGCAAAACCACACTGACAATAGCTGATAAGGATGCTGCAGGGTTAGCTGAGCAAACACATACTGCATCTCATCCAGGAAAGGGCTGGAGGAAGGGGGTGTAACCTGTGTGCAGTAAAAAAAAAAAAAAAAAAAAAAAAAAGGTGACTTATTTCTAATCATTCCTAAGTATCCTTTTTTTTTGTAAAACAGTTGAGCTGTTAACTTCTACGCTAAGGCACGTATGCACTTTGGAAAGGTAATTTGAAAGCGAGTTGAGCCATGACAAATAGGGACAGCTGGCCTAATTGAATCATTTGATCTAAGACAGCTCAACTTGGTTACCCTCACTGCAGCCCACACTGATATTAGCGAGTGAATCATTAGCCATGAAATCATGTCGACTTTCCCGACTGCAGCGTTCTTGACATGACAGCGATCGCAGTCTGCCTTTCATTATAGCCCCAATAAGTTCTTTATTCTGTCAGGAAAACAACAGAGCAGCTTGCAAAACTTTCAGGCTCAGCCGCGGAGAGTCATTTGCTCCAACATGCCACATAGAGCATTTCACAGAAAGACAGGGCATGAGTTAGCTACAGGAGCAAGCGAGGTGCTTCTAAGCAAGTTTGCCCAGCCTGGATGTGTTCAAGCCCCTCCAGCACACACACCTGCAGTTAAAATGCAAAAGCAGTTTTATGTTTTAAGCACCAGTTTGTGGTCACTTGGGAAAGTGGGCTCTAATGGAGTAATAATAAATACTTTAACATGTGACCTACAGACATCCCTAATGGGAGTTTTCGAGTATAGAGGACATTCTTGTCATCTTCAATTTAGTTTTTGCAAAAGGAATGGAAGGGGTGAGTTCTTCTTTGCAGTGGGTTTGTCAAAGGCAGTGAGACATTTAAGAGAGCTCAAGTGCAGGGGCCTGTCCATTGAAATGCGGACATGTGTGTCGGTCCACACAGCACTAAAGCCTTAGGGAAACAGGCCACCTACCTAACTGGCTTCCTCACAGGTAGAGTCCTTCTTAGGTCCCCCTCTCAAACTGTGCCTAAGGGGGCATGGCCTCAATTCCCCAGCTATCAGGAACTGGGACAATGGCTTGTGAGGACCAAGAGGAATGAGATGGGGAAGGAGAGAAAGCCAGGACAAGATTCATGGATCTCTGCTTTGAGCGCCTCATCCTGCTAGAGCCTCTGACGGGTCTCTGCGAGAAATCTCTGAACTGTCCACGAGGGGAAAAAGGAAGAGGCACTTATTCATTTGCTCCTGCTCCTGGCATCAGACACACCACGCAATGATGAACTCCTTTCACTGTGCTGCTTACTCGCGTGTGAGTGATGATCTCTGCCCTTGCCTGTGCCCCACCAAATATGAGAACACTCAGGACAGTGCAGCCAACACAGGGCACCATTGGGGGCTGCTCCACATGCTGTGCCAAAGAGCTGCCTAGACCAGACTCTCGGCCTAAGTGGTGAGCTAATAAGATTTTGAAGCAATCGTATTGATATGAGGTACCAGAAAGAGAAGTATAGCATGGATGCAGTTCATGGCAGATAAAATGTAGACAAATTGACACAATCAAAGATTTGAAAAAAAGTCTCAGTAAAGATCAATATTCATAGGAAAATTTGATGCTGAAAACGACATCAAATTTAGAATGGAATATATAGCTAAGACTGAAAAACAAGAACGGATGTGGCTTACTTTCACAACAGTCTAAAGAGTAGGTGAATCTGAAAAGCAATAACAGAAATTTCTGAAAATTAGTATTGAGTTGGAAAGCCCCCCAACCCCAACACTGGAGATGTGTGTGTGTACATGTATGGGTACAACAATCAATCTGAATCACAAAATTTTAGAAACTGGAAAGCAACTTGGAAGTCATCTCTTCCAAACCCTCTCGTATCACCGATGAGAAAATAAAGCACTTCAGATTCCATTGCTAGGTGGGGCAGAATGAGCTCCTGAGAGCATATCATGTTTCACTTTCTGGAGAATCTGAAACACAGGACCAGCTTCACCATCTGATGAGAGCATGGTACATCCGGTGAGAGTGAGTTGACATATAGAACGGGTCGTTTTGTAATAACCCCATTCTTCTACATGACAAAAATATGTTCATAGTAACCATGATATGAAACACATAAAGATAACAGCCAGAAAACAATTACAGTGAAAACATTTCCATGTACTGCATAAATATAATTATACCAGAAAAAAACATTGAAAATTTTAAATTAAAATAACTATTGTAGTACAAAAAGGGAAAAAAGCACAATGATTTATTCAATGTTTTTTAAATATACCTAATGATTTGAACTCTGATCCATTGGTTACAGTTCAATACAATAATATTTTATGCAAATCATTGTCCAGAAGATAATTTATACATTTTAGCAAAACCAAAACATCTGCAAAAATTTAGGAAATATTAAACAGTGCCTCCTAAACAATTTAGGAAATATTAAACAGTGCCTCTTATGTAACTTTTTATTTCCTTGATTTTTAATAGTTAGTTGTAAAGCAATTAACTTTTTAAAAAATATGTTTTAATTTTAAATGCATATTCAAATTCAGTAAAATAGTTCATGCAAGTTGATAAAATTTGTCTTTATTAAAAAAAAAATCCTCACTCAGTTTTACTGTTTTAAATTGTAAATACTAATAAAAATTATGACTACACTATACAACAACCATCATTGAAAATCGCCTTAAGTCTAGCTAAATAGAAGTCCTAGAACTAAGGACATAAAGAAGAAGCCATGTCAACTGGTCGGGTGGAGATGTGGAATGAGCTAGTCCCACACCCATGTGAGGCAGTTAAAAATCGGTAGGGATATCTTGGCTGCAGAGGTTCCCCTGAGGAGCAAGGGGTCCCAGCCCCACACCAGGGTTCTCAGCCCAGTGTTCCAGTGCCAGGAAGAGAAGTCCCCTAACTTCTGGCTTTGAAAACCAGCAGAGATTGTGGCTGAGTGAAACAAGGGCAAATGCAGTCCCAGGTGCTCCTCTTAAAGGTCCCATGCATGAACTTACTGACAGACTCACTCATTCTGAGCTCCAGCACTGGGGAAGCAGCTTGAAAGGCTCCAGGGACATATTGGGAGGAACTGAATTGCCTGGCTTCAGAGCAAGGGCTGCAGGGGCCCCTTTCTCCCAGACAGAGTGCTGGCAGAAGTCACTATTTCTTTGTTGAGCCCTCCCACCTCCCATCACGCAGACACAGGTGGCTGCCATATGGAACCTCTGTCAACGTGGCTAAAACTGTTCACCCTACCCTGGTAATGCTCTGAGACCTGGCCTCACCCAACTTGTGGGCCCACCCAAGCCACTTCCAGTGGCTTTTCTATACAAACAGCCTGTCTCGGCTCATGCTGTGGACTTTCTTAAAATTCCCCAAAGGTTCACAAACCTCCAGCAAGCAGCATCTGGCCTCGGCGTGCCCCATACCTCTTGCTAAGCATCTCCAAGCCCAGCACCAGCAGCAGCCGGGCTCAGTTTGAAACTTAGCCTCTCCCAGGAACCTCCAAGGCCAGCATTGATAGAAGACATCTGTAGATTGCTTTATAACTTATGCCAGGTGGCCCCAGGCAGGGTACAGGTGGAGGCTAAACTTGGCCTATAGCAGGGCCCCTCCCAGGAGGCTCCAGGGCCAGCACACCTGGTGGCTGACTTGGACCATGCCAGAGCACCACCAAGCCACCTCCACAGAAGACAATCACAAAGGGCAGACTGGGCAGGCACCAGAGCCATGCTAAAGTGAATCCTGCCCTGTAGGCTTACCCCCTGCATAGCAGCTCCTCCACAGTAATTGCAGCCAGTCCTCACAACCAATCAGCCTGAGGATCAATCCCTCCCATTGATATGCCAAGAGTAATCAAGGCTCAATTGTAACAGGCAGGTACACACAATCCACACAAGAGGAACACACGTGGAGTGTCCAGCTTAGGTGACCAAGGAGACAGCACCACTGGTCCCTACAGGACACCTACTATATCAAGCCACTCTACTAATACCAGGAGACATAGCGGCCCTACCTAAGACATAGAAACAAACACAGGGAGGCAGCCAAAATGAGGAGACAAAGAAACATGTATCAAATGAAATAACAGATGAAAGCTCCAGAAAAATAACTAAACAAAATGGAGACAAGCTATCCACCAGATGCAGATTTCAAAACACTGGTATAAAGATGCTCAATGATTTCAGTCAGAACTTCAACAAAGTGGTAGGAAACATAAAAATGGAGACAGAAAACAACAACAAAAAAAAGAAAAGAATAACTGAAATAAAGAAAACATTACAGGGAATCAACTGTAGATTAAATGAAGCAGAGATTTGAATCAGCTATTTGGAAGACAAGAAAGCAGAAAACTCCCAATCAGAACAGCAAAAAGAAAAAAGAATCCAAAAAATGAGGAGAGTTTAAGGGTCCTCTGTGTAACAACATTCACATCATAGTACCAGAAGGAGAAGAGAGAGACAGCAAGGGAATAAAAACCTATTTAAAGAAATAACGACAGAAAACTTCCCTAACCTGGTGAATGAAATAGACATACAAGCCCAGGAAGTGCAGAGAATCCCAAACAAGAAGAACTCAAAGAGGCCCACACCAAGACACATCAAATTAAAATGACAAAGCTTAAAGACAAAGAGGGAATCTTAAATGCAGAAAGATAAAACCAGTCAGATACCTCCAAGGGAGCTCCTGTAAGACGGTCAGCTGATTTCTCAGCAAAAACTTTGCAGGCCAAAGGGATTGGCAGGAAATATTCAAAGTGACAAAAAGCAAGCATCTACAGACAAGACTACCCTACTCAGCAAAGCTATCATTTTAAATTGAAGGACAGAAAAAAAGCTTCCCAGACAAGAAATAGCTAAAGGAGTTTATCATCGCACAGTATTCCAAGAAATGTTAAAGGCCCTTCTTTAAGAAAAAAAATAAGAAGAAGATCAAAAATATGAATAATAAGATGGCAATAACTACTTATCTATTAACAATTACTTTCAGTGTAAATGGATTAAATGCTCCAATCAAAAAACGTAGAGTGGCTGAATGGATAAGAAAACAAAACCCTTACATATGCCTCCTACAAGAGACTCGTTTCAGATTGAAAGACACACACAGACTGAAAGTAAAGGGATGGAAAAAGATATTTCATGAAAATGGAAATGAAAAACAAAAAAAAAGCTGGGGTAGCAATAATTATACCAGAAAAAAAACAGACTTTAAAATGAGGATATAAAGAGATAAAGAAGGACCCAGTAATCCCAACTCTGGGTATTTATCTGAACAATTCAAAACACTACTTCAACGGGACATGCGCATCCATATGTTCACTGCAGCATTGTTTACAATGGCCAAGATGTGGAGGTAACCTGGGTGTCCATCGATGGATGAGTGGATAAAGAAGAGGTGTTACATACATAAAATGGAATATTACTCAGACATAAAAAGAATGAAATCTTGCCGTCTGCAACAACATGGATGGACCTAAAGGGTATTGGGCTGAGTAGAATAACTCAAACAAAGAAATGCAAATGGCCCATGATTTCATTTGTATGTGGAATCTAAAGAACAGAATAAACAAACAGACAAACAAGAAATAGATTCATAGATACAGAGAACATTTTGATGGTTGCCAGATGGGAGGAGGGTTGAGGGACAGGGTGAAACAGGTGAAGGGATTAAGAAATACAGATTGGTAGCTACAAAATAGTCATGAGGATATAAAGTATAGAATAAGGAATATAATCAACAATATTGTAATAACTATGTATGGCGTCAGAGGGGTACTAGATTTGTCGGGGTTATCACATCATAAGTTATATAAATGTCTAATTACTATGTTGTACACCTAAAACTAATGAAATATTGTATGCCAACTGTAATTGAAAGAAAAAAGATTTTTTTAAAGTTCATAGCTTTGAAAGTTGAAAAGAAAAAAGAAGTAAACCGTAACATGTACTAATTAAATTATTGTTTAAACTCAACAGTAACCCCACCAATTGTTAGTCTTAGATCACAAAAGGTTTCTTTCATATGCCAAGAGTTTATTGTCAGGACAGATAAACTCTTCTCCCCCACCCCCACCCCCATCATGCAGTCTCCCTTCTTTATGCTCCTGTTCTGAGATGATGACAGAGCTCTATTTCCCTGTCACCTATTTCTGAGCCTTGATTTCAGCCCTTTTTTTTTTTTCAATCAAGAAATGTCTTCCATAAAGACTTTTGATCCTTAAGCATGTTCACAGTGCAGAGATGAAGATAAAGAAGTCAACCAGGAATTAGGACTCAAGCATTTAAACTATGACTTTTTTTCAAATCATATATATGCATGTGTATACAGAAATCACACCATCAATGCTCTATAGCCCTGCTCATATTTTAAAATTTAATTAGAATTAATCAGGTCAATTCAACCATGTTTATTGATATGACCACACAAGATCAGTCCATTTTAACCTGATATTTTTATATAAAGCCTTTGGCTCCTCTTTGCTGGCCCAGAGTGGTAGTGGGTCTGTAGAGAGTGGAAGGACAGAGGTGATGAATCCTTACAGCTTCCCCATTCTGCCAGTATTTCAGAGAAACATCAGGTTCAGGTGAAGAATTCATCTTCAGGGCAGATGCATCTATTAATAGGCACACAGTGACCACAGTGCCTGGCCTTGCCTCAGAACTCCTCAGATCCCTCTTTGGGCACACAGGGTACGTGGAGGCTTTCCCCCTTCGTTTCATTCCTTGCCCTTTCTCTTTCCCACTCCCTCACGGCGTAGGTGTATTGATCCCACATGTGGTTAGCACTTGAGTCTCAGGCTACAAAATCATCCGCCTCCTTACTCTACAATTATGAATGGAAGCCAAGGATGATCAGACTTTTACTTCTCGGTTGCAATTATTATAGATCCGAATCAAAGCCTTCCATAGAACTCCAGACTTAACATATTGTCTGGCGGCTTTAGGGCATATGCCTTTCTCCTTGACCTTAAAACTCTTCCAGTTTCCCTCATCTGGACTGGGGGGAGTCAATGAGTTTTAAGTGGTCTAAGACACCTTGTCGATTTTCCCAGCTGTCCTTCTGCCTCTGTTACTAATACCCATTGCTCACCCACCTCTCTTGCCTCCTTCTACTTAAGCCAGCCTGGAGCATTCTCAACATTCCCTTATTGAGTGTCTCCCCTGTACTCCTGCAATTGCCGTTTTAGCCTCTGCTATGTACTACCCTTATCACACACACATACACACACATACTATTTCAACTGGGTTGTCAACCTCTTAGGGCAGAATCCATGCCTTGTTCTTCTCTGCATGTTTTATAACATTTGGCACAGTATCTAACATGTGGTAGGTGTTCAGAAAGCATAAAGATCATTACATTGAACTTGGGCTTCCCTGAATCACAAGGTTCTAAAGGCAGCGACGCTCACAAAGAGACATGCATTCAATGTCTGGCTTACTCACATACACAAGCAAAGCATCCTAAGCCATCTCTAAAGCAGAGAGGATATTCGTGGGGGCAGTGTAATTCTTCCAGGAATGGACCAAAACTGTGCTAAAGACCTGGTAGTCAGAGAGAAACAAACAGGGCATTGTCTCTGCCACAAAGAAATCCGGCTTAAGAAATGAAATCCATTTTAATGCCTATCTGAAAATGCTGCATCAGAGACCTGGCTTTGTGCAAAGTGAGACAAAAAGCTATTGCTATTGCAATGAAGTGGGAAAAATGCTACCATCAGGCTGACCCCCTTTTTCATATTTAAAAGAGGACTACGTTTTTACACCACCCTTTTTGGGATCTCTGGCTGGCTTCCTTTTGCTTTGTAACAGTTGGTCTATCTGAAAGAGCAAACTTGAATCAAGATGCTATAGGCTGAATATTTATGATTCCCCCCAAATTCATGGGTTGAATCCTGACCCCAAAGTGCTGGTATTTCGAGGAAGAGACTTTGAGAGGTGTTTAGATCTCCAGGATGGAGCCCACATGGATGGGATTAGTACCTTACAAAAGAGGCTACAGAGAGACCCCTTGCCCCTTCCACCATGTAAGGACACAGCCAGAAGGTACTACTTATGACACCAAATCTGCCAACACCCTAATCTTGAACTCCCCAGCCTCCAGAACTTTGAACAATACATTTCTACTGTTTATAAGCCACCCAGCCTGGGGTGTTTTGTTAGGGCAACCCAAATGGACTAAAACACAAGGAGAGCGGTAATGCATCCATACAAGCCCTTCTAAACCCCGTGTCACTAACCAAAAGTTAAGAATAATGGAATCTTTGGCAAAGGGATTGGTTGCTTCCAAATTTGTGATTTCGTTTCCATTTTTTTCACAATACAAATACCCCCACTGATTTTTCAGGGTTAATTGAACAATTTGGAAGAGAGTATGCCCACCATTTCAAAGATGTCCAATGTTTTCCCCAAATATTTTCATTCTTTATTCTTCCCTGATTTGCACATCATTTCCTCCTGAACAGACAGCATGCTGTGTGCCAGCTGGACCTGGGCAATAGTAGGTTTGTTTCCAAAGTAGGTGCATGTCTGGAGCATTGATAAATAAAAGACCAACAAAAATCAACCAGAAGAAGATTTTCTAGGAATATGAAGTAAAACAATCCAAATCTGGATTGCCATCACTATACAGTAGGAGAGAAAAAAAAAAACTTTAAAGTGTTAAATGAAGATACTCCACACCTACAAAAAAAAATTTTCAACCTAGCATTCCAATACTTCCATGCCCTTACTATCTCCTATAAGGAAGAAAGGAATGGAGGAAGAGAGGGAGGGAGGGAAGGAGAGAGGGAGGGAGAAAAAATTGTTTAAATGAGTTAATTTGCAATAATTTGTTTTAAATAAGACCAAGTAGTTCTAGTTGAACATCCAATATTCACAGCATGTTATAAACATCACTAACTGCTTTGTGATTAATAATGTAAGAAGTTTCCCTCAGTCAACAACACAAAATACTCCAAGCATTGCCAGTGAGTCACTTTGAAGTTATCTGCTACCCAGCTCCTATCAAAAATCCTGCTGTTAAAAATTATATAAATAAGCAAACAAAAACAACAAAAAAGATCTGAGATTTACACAGCAAATGTCCTCTTCTTGTTCTATCCTTCAGCCTCTAAGAACTATATTATTTAAGTTCTTCCCAGGCTTGCTTTCCCTGAGCTGTGGTTTCACAATTAGGAAAATTCAACCTTGCATCTGTTATCAAAATCACGTTGCAGGAAATGACACTGTCCACTGTCATATGTGAGCCCTCTGCCTATATAATAAGTAGTCTCCTGTGAGTGGTGTGCTTTGGAATTCCAGGGAAAGAAATGCTTTGCTTTATCTGGGGAATGAATTCTGGGAATTCATGCTGGGGAAGTGGGTTGGCAACTGTCATGAGAAGTCTGACCTCAGCTCTTATCTTTGATGGCTGACAGCTTTAAGCCTCTCCCCCTTGGTCCCACATCTGGACCGGCTGATAACAAAGCCCCTTCTTTGGAGCCTGTGGGAGATTCAAACCACACAAGTGCCCAGAACCTTCAGCCAGGCCCCACCTCTAACTACATCAACAGCCCAAGCTGGGTTCTTTCCCTTGCTCTCTCTCAAGCCATTTTAGCCCCGCTCTCCCCAAAGATCTCAATTATATAAGTAACTAATCCTTTCGTTCCCTCTTGCTGTGTCTGTGGCATCAGTCTTGATATTTCAAACAAATTTCTGGTTGTGGGGTGCGGGGAGGGTCCCTCTGCATGGCAGGGTGACCATAATGACTACCTTCTTTCTGAAAGGAGAACTTGATTACGTACATCTACCTCCCTTTTGATCGTGACCAATGTAAACACCAAGTCATTATGGCAGGCCAGTGTGGTCCGTATATTGTGGACACCGCCCTCAGGAGGTGGCACCTGGTGGTTATGTACTCAAACTCCCAGAGCCAGCTGCAGTCCCCTTCTTCATCCACTCCTAGCGCCCTGTTCTCCCTCGTCAGGGGAACCAGTCTGACCCTCCGCCAGCCTGTAAGCTCTTGGAGGGCAGGTATCTACCCCAACATTCCCAGTACCTAGCACTTAGCAAATGTTTGATCAATGAGTAACTGAAAGAATGAAACTTAGGTAGAGAAGTGATTTGTCTAAAAGCCAGGCAAAGATGAATAAATGTCACATAAAAATAAAAAGAAGTTTCTTCTGTAGCTTAGAAAATGAGATATACCCAATAGCATTCTAGTACAGTTTAGCTGCCAGCGTGGTTGCTAATTGCCCAGGCCCTACACCACCACAGCTACCTGCATTGAAATACTGGTGCAAATCACAATTTATTTCCCAAAAGTTAAACTTCGTTAAATATTAGTTTAATGTTTTTCAGATTAATTTAACATTAATTTATATCTAAGCATTTGCACAGCCCAAGCAGTATCTCTCCTTTCTGTCATTTCTATCATCTCTCAGGCAGCAGAAAAGGGCAAAATGTATGCTTAAGAAGCTCTATGACAGAGTAAGTAGGGGGAGATTTAATTAAACTATTACATATCTTTTCCCCAGATGAGAAAAAATGAAAAAAAAAAAACACCATAAATTTACCAGTGAGGAGCGTGGTATGCATATTAGAAAGCCTGATAAACAAAAACTCTGCAGATATGAAAGCAGTGTTTACAAAATGACTTGAGCTGAAAATCTGATACTGTATTTAACCCTACATTTTCTTCCTAAGTCTAATCATGTGTATTTATGCCAAAAGAATCTTTTATCTCTTGTTGCTAGAATTTATTTTCAAGCAAATGAGAAAACAGAGAGAGTGCTCATTAATATTCAGTAACATCTTTTGGTGCGTGACTGTCTTTTCGGGAGTCATAGCATCTTAGACCTCAGAAGAACTCTGGGGAAAATCTAGTCCTGGGCAAAATCTAGTGCTATGGAATTCACACCTTTTTAACACTCAAATGACATCTTATGTGGAAATGACTGCTTCAAACAGATCAAAGCAAGCTGTTTTGGTGAACCTGGGCGAGGGGAATCTGAGCCTTCCCCCGAAACCCCCTCATTTTCAGGAGCTTCATCTCCAAGAACTTCACCTTCAGTCCCAGAGTTCTGCAAGCACAGCCTGAAATTCACTCATTTAATCCAACGTCCCCATGTCACAGATGCAAAAACTAGGCAGACAGGGCCAAGAGACTAGTCAACCTCAACTGATAAAAAAACAATTCCGCCTTAAACCCCCCTCCTCCCCTCCTGACTCACCACTCTTCTGACTGCCCTGTACAGCACCCACACACCCCTGTACAGTCCACAGGGATGGACGGGAACAACCAAACTGACCATCCAGGTCTGGATAGGGTCTAACTAGAGGGAAATGGCTACAAAACGTGGCTGTGAGCAGAACGGCTGAGCCCCTATGTAATGAGATTGCTGCTGACTCTTATTTAATCACTAACATCTGCAAATGGTTTTGTTAAAAACAAGCAACAGGCTCGAAAGGGAGTCACTTGGGCTAAGCCCATGACACCAAACCAAAACTTAATACCTGACCCACACGCAGTTTCGACCTTCCCCAGGAATGTAATCCTAACTGGTCAGTCTGGAATGTTCTGGTCAGCACCGATGAAGTAATCCTCCTAATAGACCCTGTTGTCCCTCAAAGGAAGGTCCCCTTGTCTGAAATGTATATATATATATATATATATATATATATATATATATATATATATATATATATATATATATATATATATATTGTTTTGTTTTGTCTGGACTTTCTTATCCCACCCCGTCTCTGCCTTTAAAAACCTTTCCCTTTCTGCAGTGCTCTGGAGCCCCTTTCTGTTTGCTAGATGAGATGCCACTCAATTCATGAATCATTTAAGAAAGCCAATTAAATCTATAAATCTTACTCAACTATATTCTACTTTTTAACAGATTTGGCGGCAGCGATAGAACCAACGTTGACTTCCAACAGCTTCAGGAACACAAGGAACACAGGCATGGTACCCAGAGACCCCTGATTTAGTTCACTGTCGTTCTCACTGTTTCATAAGGCTGTAGGTAAATTGCCCCTCAGCTTTGAGCTCCACTTTTCTTGAGTTGAGCTCCCAGTCTAGTTGGCTTTCCAGTTCAGGGCTTAGCCAGTCAGCTTGAGTTGGCAGATGGTTTCACCTGGAACAAAGTCCCCAGCCCTCAGTTTGGTCTGAAATTGCCCCATTGTTTGGAAACCCTTTCCTCAGATCCCATTTCCATCCCCACTGACTGAGGTTTGCTGCTTTAGTTCATGCTAGGAATCACTAGTGGTGCACGTGGCCTTTTCTTGACCAGTCCTCAGTAACATTTTTTGGTTACCGCTGGTGTGTTAAGGTGCACGTGTTTGTTTGTCTTGTTTTGTGTAAAGAAAGCCTATTGCTAACAGAGATTCAGAGGCTGACAAGCCACAGACATTGGGCACAGGTCAAGCATTTAAAGGCTGTTAGAGCACGCACCAACTCAAGAAGACTCTTGTGATAGGATAAGCTGGTCACAGAATGGGTTACACTGACACTAAGTTACTGCCATCTTCAAGAAAAGGTCTGTGCTACGAGGTACACTGTAAAACACCCCACGATTGTAAGTGCTGTGGCACACCCCTCTTAGGCATTAGTTTGGCTCTAAGAAACCCAGAGGCTTAGCTAAAAAAAAATGGGACCCTTTAAATCCAGAGTTGAACACCTTACCTTCTGGCACACCCACTTATTTTATGTCTAAAAATCACAGTCCCAGAAGCTGCAGATATCTAGCAAAATGGCAAAATCTTACTAAAACAACCTAGAATTACAATGGCCTTTATGGGGAATGTTTCAAGTAAACAAGCCCATTCATTTAAGAAATGCACTCCAAGGCAAAGAATTCAGAGTTAAGCAAACAGAATGGGATACCTATTCTAATTGGCATCCAAAAGGCTTCCAGATTCTAAAATAACTTCATTAAAGACTCACTACATTATAATCTCAAGATCCATCCATGTTGTCGCAAATGGCATTAAGTGAAATAAGTCAGACAGAAGAAGTCGAGAACTATATGATTTCATTGACATGTGGTATATAAAACTGTAAACAACAAAGGAACAAGACAAACAAATGAAGAAACAAAAACTCATAGACACAGACAATAGTTTAATGGTTACCAGAGGGTAGGTGGGGAGGGGGTGGTAGATGAAGGTAAAAGTAATCAAATACCATATATGGTGATGGAAGGAGAACTGACTCTGGGTGGTGAGCACACAATGTGATATACAGATGATGTATTACAGAATTGTACACCTAAAACCTATGTAACTTTACTAATAATTGTTACCCCAATAAACTTTAATTAAAAAAAAAACTCATTGCAAAAGGCTAATAAAAAATTAAAGATGCAAGAGATCAAAAACAAAAGCCAATGGGACTGGCATGACTCCTACTGCTCTCCTCTATCCTTCTTTACCTGAGTATTCATGTTTTACTAATTCTCTGTCTGAACTGCCTTTCCACTCTGAAAAGACCATTAAACAGTTACCTTTTAAAATAAAACTACCCAAGTTTTCAGACAAACTTCCTCAGTCATCTTTCACCCCATGGTCAAAGACCAAACTAAGGGCAATAATTAAGAATTTCCTATGCCTAGGGGAAAACCCTAACTTCGTGTGTGTGTGTGTGTGTGTGTGTGTGTGTGTGTGTGTGTGTGTGAAGAATTTAGAGTCATTATTGGGGCATATGACCCCAAATTGCCAAATCTTTATCAGATGGCTCACATCTTGGTAGGATCTACTAAAACCCAAAAATCGATGCAGGAAGCAAGATGGCAAAACTCCGAGGATGATATTCAAGATCCTCAATCTTCAACATCTCAGCGACCAGAAAAAGCTTGCAAAATAGCAATTGAACTTTTACAAGCTATTCCTAGAGTCTTTCCTGCCTGCACTGATTGGTCTATTACACAAACATGCAAACAAAGACAAGATGAATCTGTATGGCTGACTTTAAAGCTCATTTGGAAGCCTTCTTTCTATGGCATTCGGAGTTCCATAAATAAGACCACTCAGCCTGCTCTTGCTGCACTATTTGTAAATGGATTCTTTCCTGGGATGAGTGGATTGATAAGGAGGCAGAAAATAGGATGGGAGGCCACCAGCCTGACAGAACTCGTGACCATGGCTGAGCATTTTGAAAGGACCATAGAGTAAGACCACAAACGAAAATCCACTTAGCTATTAGCTTTACAGTTACAACAACTCCAAGCAAGGCCAGAGACCTAAAATAATACATGGGCCTCCCACACTGCACCCTAGGGGGCCAACATCAAAAATCTGGCCTTGGGAACTAGTGTCTCAATTATAATCGGTTGGGGCACTAGAGAAAACAATTGTCCTCAAAAGTCCTATATTAATTCCTCAAAATTCAATCAACCCCCAAGGGACAGCACCCAGATAGGCCCCTCCCAATTTAATGGGGTTCTGAGGGGTTCTCCAGTAAACTCTTATCAGTAATTCCCTTAAACAGCCAAGGGGAAACTAAAATTAAAATTAATGGGAAACTTTGTCAAATATTAGTTGATATTAGAGCTACATTTTCTACTTTAAACCTCACTCTCATAGGACAACAAATCCCTGAGAGTGAAAAAGAGATTTCCATAGTGGGAGTATCTAATAAATTTCAGAGAGAATTTCTACTTCAACAAACACAAATAACCTTGGGCCCTTTTACTAAAAGACATTCTTTCTTGCTATGTGATATCGTCCCAGTCAATCTACTAGGTAGAGAGATCTCCTTTCTAAATTGGAAGGTCTACTGCGTTTTGCTTCTAATGAAGACCTCACCTTAGAATTTCCTGATTAACCTGAAGCTGATCTTTTACATTCTATACAATCTGTCCTTGATATAGAAGAGGAACAATGCCAATGAAAGTCCCCTAATTTAATGGAGGTGCCCCAAAATCTGTGGACACTGGGAGAATTAAAAAGTGTAGAACCCATAAAAATTCAGACAGATATAACTATATTTTTCCCTAAATTAATTACCTCAATATCCACTAAAGCCTGCGGCCATACAAGGCCTCACACCAATGATAGAACACCTAATCACCCAAAGGTTAATTGTTTCCTGTACCAGCCCCTGTAACACACTGATTTTACCAGGCCGAAAACTACTGAGAGGGCATAGCGACTTGTCCAGAATTTAAGAGCTATTAACAAGATAGTTGTTCCCTGTTCCCCATTTGTTCCAAACCCAAATATCCTTTTGCCACAAGTCCCACCAGACTCAAAATTGTTCACTGTTGTGGATCTTTATTCAGCCTTTGCAGCAACCCTGTAGATCCCAAAAGCCAATACCGATTTGCCTTCACTTGGAACAGTCAGCAATACCTAAAGTCATGCCTCATGGGCTCACTGAGGCCCCTTCTAATTTCTCTCAAGTACTTCACCAGGATTTCAGTTTCCTCCAGTTCCCTGGGAAATTGATCCTTTTATAATATGTAGATGATCTCTTAGGAACTATGGTCAGTTACCAAGAGGCATCCACCAAAGATTCCATTTATTTCCTACAACAGTCAGCTGAAAAAGAACATAAAGTCACCAAGGAAAAATTACAATTATCTCTAGATACTGTTCATTACCTGGGTCATAATCTAAATTCTGAAGGTATCCAGCTGTCTCCAAAAAGCTAATCCAAGAATTTCCTAGGCCCACAACTAACTGACAGCTTTGTGGATTTCTAGACCTAACTGGCGATTGCATACGAGTTCCTAATTTTTTTTCTCTTGGCTTCCCCACTTTAGGAATTTACTGAAATTTCAGTCCCCAATCTTCTTCATGGGGAAAATAAACATGAGCAGGCCTTTGTAAGATTAAAACAAACCCTAGAAGAGCCACCTGCCCTAGGGCTACCTAGCTATTCAGAACCTTTCACCTCATTTGCACATGAAAAAGACAACTAAACCCTGGGAATGCTCCTACAAGAATATGGCAATAAACATAGGCCTATTGCCTGTTATAGCACAGAACTGGATTCAGTAAGTCCTGCATATCCAAACTGCCTTAAGGCTATAGTGGCAGCTGCAAAGTTAGTAAAAGCCTCAGCAGATTTGACCCTAGGAAATGACATTTATTTACAAACTTCTCACGCTGTCCAAAGTCTTCTTAACTCTGAGTTGATTTAACATTTCCCTGCCAGCAGTCTAACCCCTTAGGAGATCCTTCTGCTTTCACCACCTAATTTACATCTTAAATGTTACAACATCCTTAACTCCTGGAAGTTACTACTTCTGCCTGACAAAGGTGAGCCCCATGACTGTGAGGGAGCAACACCTTTACTGACACACCGATTTAACTAATCCTGATTTAATGTTTATGGGTCACACAGTTGAAAAGAAAAGGGAATATTTCCAAGCTGGTTATGCTATTACTACCCAATAAAAACTACTTAAAAGGGGAAACCTCCCAAAAGCTAAATCAGCCCAACAAACAGAGCTCTATGCTCTTACCAAAGCATACCAGCTATCAGATAGACAAACTGTTTCTATTTATACTGATCGCTGATGTGTCTTTAGGGTCATCCCTGATTTGGGGATGTTACGGAAACAAAGGGGTCTTCTTATATCCTCTGGGATCTCAATAAAAAACAGACAAGTAAATGACTTTCTTTCTGATACTCTTGCATTCTGAAATTGCTGTCATCAAAATTAAGGCTCACACGAAAAGGTCTGAACCTGAGTATAGAAAATGCCCTCGCAGCTGACTTTCATGCAACGGCAGCAGCAGCAGCAGATTCTATAGAGATTGTGGCACATGTGCATGACGTCCATTGTGCTTCTGAAAAAACTGACCCCTTGGAACCAGACTTTTGCCATTCTTTGTCCTTTTAACATGGCAACAATCTGCTCCTGAATCAGAGAAATTAAGATAAGTAAACAGTGTTCGTAAATAAAATGAACAGTAGGGCTGCGGAACACCCAAGATGGCCACTTAGTTCTTCCAACTTCCTCAGCAAACCTCATTTTTTGGTTTATACATTCCTTCACCCATCAGGGTACATTTAAGATGCTTCATGTTATAAATAAACATCAGTCGGGGGAATTCTATAAAATTGTGAAACCAGTTTACCATCAATGTCTGACCTGTCAGATCCATAATCCTAGAAAACATATTTTTGTTCCCAGAGGCGTCAAACCTCCTCCCTCTGTAACCTTTGAACACTTTCAGCTGGACTTCATTCAATTGTCACCCAGTATGGGTCATCAATATGTTTTTGTTATTGTATGCACGAGTATGTTTTCAGATGGATTGATTGAAGCTTTCCCCTGCCCCAAGGCTGATGCCCTTATAGTGGGGGGAAAAAACTGTTAGAAAAATGTGTTTCCCATTTAGAGTACACCTTCCACAGTCTCCAGTGATCAATCGAGGAACCCACTTCACTGGGCAACTCACACAAACTGCAATGAAGACCTTGCAAACATTTCAGAATTATTGCTGTCCCTTTCCATGTCGAAGGAACTAATGGAATCCTCAAACTAAAAATCTCTAAATTTGCTGAAACTTCTGGACTCTCTTGGCCTAAGGCGTTGCCTCTGGCCTTGCTGACTATTTGCAGTACCCCGTTTGGATCCATAAACGCATTCACACAAGACAATCACCAGCAGACCACTGTCTATTGGGATACAACCTTCTGCTGATCCCTTGTCTCGTGCAAGTGTGACCAGCTACTGCCTCTAGTATCTTATACACAAGCCCATCATCAACAGGTTGAAGACACTTTCCTAAATCCCAATTCAAGTATTGATCATAGTCAAGAGGCTGGTTACTGGAACATCATCAGAGGAAGACAGCCCTGGAGCCCCATTGGACGGGCCCTTACCAAGTGCTCCTGACTGCTGACACTGCTGCAAAACTGGAAGACATTGCGTCTTGGATACATACGCCAACCTTGTTGTAACCATGTTGCTCAGCTTTTTTGCTATCAGAGGGATTTTCATTATGAATTTGTACCAACTGGACAAACAGTTCACCAAGTTTACTATTTGGAAGTGCTGAAAAGGCAGCGTGAAAAAGTTAGACCTTAATGTTTCGCCAACAATTCATGACTCTTGCATCACGACAATGCACCAGCTCACACGGCACTGTCTGTGAGGGAGTTTTTAGCCAGTAAACAAATAACTGTACTGGAACACCCTGCCTACTCATCTGATCTGGCCCCCAATCGCTTCTTTCTTTACCAGAAGATAAAGGAAATATTGAAAGGAAGACATTTTGAAGACATTCAGGACATCAAGGGTAATACGATGATGGCTCTGATGGCCATTCCAGAAAAAGAGTTCCAAAATTGTTTTGAAGGGTGGACCAGGCGCTGGTGTCAGTGCATAGCTTCCTCATGGGAGTACTTGGAAGGTGACCGTAGTGATATTCAGCAATGAGACGTGTAGCATTTTTCTAGGATGAGTTCGCAAACTTCATTGTCAGATCTCGTCTCTCACCGCTAAAGGAAGCTTCACCTGACAGCTGGTCTGAGCAGAAACTGGAGTCCTCCAAATCAAACTGATGAGCGAGAGAAGCAGCTGACTGCTTCCACCCAAGATGCCAGTTCAAAACTTCATGCTTGAACTAAACACGAAACGCTTTCCCCTTTTCTTTCCTTTGTTCTAGCATCGGGTGGCAAGATGACACCCTCATTAGTAACATCATCCTTTTTGCTCTATATCCTGGGAGATTGTCTAGATTTCTTCCTCCAACTTATCAGCTCAATCTTTATCCTGACTTTTCTAACACTGAATCATTTATTAAAATTGTTATTTCCTCTTTTTTTTCTCTATCTCTTTATTATAATAGATTGTTCTCTTTATGCATGAGCATAGTCTCAAATCTCTATGGATCCTCAATTTAAAAAATTGTTTTCTCTACCTTGAATAATATATTTTCCCTGGTATGACATTGTGATTAATAATAAAAATATTATTTACTTTTTCCCTGTTCCTGTCACTGAGCTCCTTGGAATTTTCTAAGTAATCAGAGTTATCAAGCTGTCTTTTGTCATTCGTAACAAGCTGCTTTCAACCACACATGAGTTTATGTTAATAAGGTGACTTTGGGGAAGCCCCTACATGGGGGCCAGTTGCCAGGGGAACCAATGGTGATTAGAGGGTTGGAACTTTCTGGCTCATAGCCCTGCTCTACCCCCCAACTCTGGGGAGGGGAGAAGAGCTGGAGATTAAATCAATCACCAATGACCAATGAGTTCATCAATCATGCCTACACAATGAAGCCTCCATAAAAACCCAAAAGGACATGAGTCAGAAAGCTTCTGAGTTAGTGAGCAGGCGAGTGGTACACCTCAAACTCCGCAAGACAGAAGATCCTGTGCCTGGGACCCTGCCAGACCTTGCCCTATGTATCTCTTCATCTGGTTGCTCATTAGTATCCTTTAATGTCCTTAAAAGTCATCTAGTAGGTAAACTGTTTTCCTGAGTTCTGTGAGCCGCTCTAGCAAATGGATAAAACCCAAGCAGAGGGCCATAGGAACCTCTGGTTTATAGCCTGTAGCCCAGATGTCAGAAGCTTGGGTATCAACCCAGACTTGGCAACTGCCATTTGAAGTAGGGAGCAGGGAGGGTGTCATTCTTGTGGGACTGAGTCCTTACCCTGTCGGAATTTAGTTAAATTGTAGGACCGTCAGCTGGTATTGCAGAATCACTTGATGTGTGACAAACTCACACATCTGGGGTCAGAAGTGTTGTGGAGAGTTCTGAGTGTGAGTGTAGTAGTTGTGAATAGAGAAGAAACACAGGAGTGTTTTCTTTTACATTTAGGTCATGTTTTTTCTATTTATTCATTATGACTTTCTTTGACAACAGTGGTTTTTATGAAAGTACAGTGATCTTCAGCTGTCAATTCATACTTGTGGTAACAAGGTCTAGAAAAATTAGTTCAGGGAGCACTTAGCAAATGTGTAGGTCAATTTTCTCAGCTGACCTATCTCTGAATGGGAAGGTGAGCCGAAGCACTGTAAGTGGGTGACTGTGTCCCAGGAAGCCTTCCCTGAGAGGAGCCCCATTGGAACCTAAATAAGGCTGGAGGACCTTAGTGTATTTCACTTGGAGATGGAGCTGCCCTCTTAAATTTTTCATATCTGGTATGACAGTCCTGGATTGGCCTCTGGTATGTGTTCAGACCACAGCAGAGCATTACCCACTTAGCCTCACAAGTGGCACACACAAAGGGCAGTCTCAACAGGCACTAGAGCCTGCTGGGGTGAATCACACTCAGGGGGTAAGTACCCCCTACAGCAACCTATGCAATGTGAACATGACCAAACCCCACAGCCAATCAACCTGAGGGTCAATCCCATCCACTGATGTGCCAAAAGCAATCAAGACTCAACTACAACAGGAGGGCACACACAGCCAACACAAGGGACACTACTGGAGCACCCAGCACAGATGACCAAGGAGACAATGCCAGGGCCCCACAGGGCACTGACTACATAAGGCCACTTGGCCAAGATTGCAAGATATAGCAGATCTACCTAATACATAGAAACAAACACAGAGAGGCAGCCAAAATGAGGATACAAAGAAATACATCCCAAATGTAAGAACGGGAGGAAAAAAAAAAAACTCCAGAAAAAGAACTTAATGAAATGGAGACAAGCAACCTACTAGACATAGAGTTCAAAACAATGGTTATAAGTATGCTCAAGGAACTTTGTGAGAACAAAGAGATAGCAAGAATAAAAAAGGATATAGAAACCTAAAAAAGAATAAGTCAGAAGTGAAGAATAACTAAAATAAGAATGCACTACTATAAGGAATCACCAGCAGACTAGATGAAGCAGAGGATTCAATCAGTGATTTGGAAGACAATGTAGCAGAATACACCCAATCGGAACAACAAAAAGAAAAAAAAATCCAACAAAATGAGGATAGTTTAAGAGACTTAGGGACAACATCAAGCGTAACAACATTTGCATCATAGGTATACCAGAAGAAGAGAGAAAGCAAGGGATTGAGAACCTATTTGAAGAATAATGGCTGAAAACTTTTCTAACCCGGTGGAGGAAATAGATATACAAGTCCACAAAGCACAGAGAGTCTCAAACAGGATGAACCCAAACAGACCCACACCAAGACACATTATAATTAAAAGGGTAAAGGTTAAAGACAAAGAGAGAATCATAAAAGCAGCAAGAGAAAGGCAACCAGTAACTTATAAGGGAGCTCCCATAAGATTGTCAGCTGATTTCTCAACAGAAACTTTGCAGGCCAGAAGGGATTGGCAAGAAATATTCAATGTGATAAAAAGAAGGACCTACAACAAGACAACTCTACCCAGCAAGGCTGTTTATTAGAATTGAAGGACAGATAAGGAGCTTCACAGAAAAGAACAAACTAAAGGAGTTCATCACCACCAAACCAGTATTACAAAGAATGTTAAAGGAACTTCTTTAAGATGAAATATTAATTTATATATCAGTTATAAGTAATAACAATCACTTTCATTGCAAATGGATTAAATATTTCAATTAAAAGACCTAAAAAACCTAGGATGGCTGAATGTGTAAGAAAATAACCCCTTACATATGCTACCTAGAAGAAAATCACTTCATACTGAAAGACACACACAGATGGAAAAGATATTTCATGAAAATGGAAACAAACAAAGAAAAAAAGCTGGGGCACCAGTACTTATATCAGAAAAAATAGACTTTAAAACAAAGGCTATAACAAGAGATCAAGAAGGACCCAATAATGTCAATTCTGAGTATTTAACTGAAGAAACTCAAAATGCTACTTTGAGGGGACATGTGTATCCATATGTTCATTGCAGCATTGTGTACAATGGCCAAGATGTGGAGGCAGCCTGGGTGTCCATTGATGGAAGAGTGGATAAAGAGGAGGTGGCACATATATACAATTAAATACTGCTCAGCCATGGAAGGGAATGGGTTCTTGCCATCTGTGGTGGCATGGATGGACCTGGAGGGTATTGTGCTGAGTGGAGTATGTCAGACAGAGAAAGACACATATGCAATGTGATCTCACTTATATGTGGAATCTAAAGAACAAAATAAGCAAACAAAACAGAAACAGACTCATAGATACAGAGAATATTTTGATGGGTGCCAGATGGGAGGAGGGTTGAGGGACAGGGTGAAACAGGTGAAGGGATTAAGAAGTACACATTGGTTGTTGCAAAGTAGTCGTGGGGATGTAGGGCATAGCATAAGGATTATAGTCAATAATACTACATATGGTGTCAAATGGGTACTAGATCTGGTGAGGTGATAGATGGGAGGAGATTCAGGGAAAGGGTGAAAAAGGTGAGGGATTAAGACAAGTTGGCAGTTACAAAATAGTCGCGGGTATATAAAGTAAAGCATAGGGAATATTAGTCAATGATATGGTAATAACTATGTATAGTGCCAGGTGGGTACTAGACTAGTCAGGGGGATCATTTCTTAAATTATATAAATGTCTAAACACTATGCTGTGCAACTGAAATTAATATAAAATAATCTTGAATGTCAATTGTAATTGAAAATTTTAAAAAGGGTGGGGGAAGGTAAAGGGAAATAAGAGTTCCAAATTTTCAGGTATAAAACAAGTCATGGGGATGTAATGTACAGCATAGGAAATATAGTCAATAATATTGTGATAGCGTGGAATGGTGTCAGATGGTTGCTAAACTCATGGTGATCACTTCTTTAGGTATATAAATGTTGAAAAACTATGGTGCACCCTTGAAACTAATACAATATTGTAAGTTAGCTATACTTTTCATAAAAGCCTTTAAAATTTATATATTTTTAGAAAGCACATACAAAAATACCTCATTGCTAAAGAATAAATCTGAAATGTGAAAAACAAATGCATATTACAATCAGACCAAAATATTTACATGATGTAAAACATTGAATAAATAAACCATTAGAATAGTCCTATTGAATTGAGCAAATGGAATCCAATAGAACAGCTGTTAATATTATCTTCCTCCATAAAGAGAAACCTTGATGACTCATTTAGAGCTTCATAAATTGTAGCCTTTTCTCTGCTTGGTATAAATAGAATTTTTCCATCCAGTCTGTTATTTGGTATATATTGCTAGACTTCATATGCATATCATTAATAACATACGCGTAAGATGCTTTCTGCCCATTCTGTCCCCTCTATTTGGAAACTGCCTGTCCACCCAAGTGCCATGTGCCTCATGCAAACAAATTCAATAAAATAAGGCTTAAAAAAATATATACACATTAGTGACAATCTAATTCTTCTTATTTATTTCTTCATAGGTCCAATTCCAGGACAGCATGCTCCTCTCTCTCTCTCTCTCTCTCTCTCTCCCTGTGTGTGTGTGTGTGTGTGTGTGTGTGTGTGTGTGTGTGTATACATACATACATAAAACTATAAAAAAACACAAGAAAGTTATTATTAAAAAATAAAACATTACCAAAACAACAGAAAACTTTTGTGTATTCCTCTGAAATTGCATCCTTCTCATCCTTTCGTGTGCCTGAGATAATCGCTTCTTTATAGTGGCTTTATCTGCCTACCCCATAATCTCGGGGACCATTCAGGACACCTCCTGGCCTTGTTCTCCAGCACTCTAAACATTTCATTGTACTACTCTAGTGAGCAACCCTGCTTCAGACTTGCCAAGAGGTCTTACGGGACAGAGCCCTTGTCCTATGTCCAGACCCATGGTACTTCTAGCACCCAGTCAAGCACCCTGTGAAGAGGAAAAGCAGTATTTGTCCACTGTCCTTTCCTTTACAACATAGAAAAGAGCAGAGATTGGTAATATTTCTGAGAGTCTTAATTAGTCTGAACTTGGACTAGAAGACAAGAAAAACATTTGTGGTGGGTCTACCATACCATCTTCAATAAAAGCACTAGTAATCCTCAATTATCAGGAGATGCATTATTCAGTTTCGAGCATGTAGATGGGCACCACAAGGATTTGCAGTGTTTTCAGGGATCAGATTTGAGAAACCCAACTCACTACCACAAAATCATGAGCAAACTTACCTACTTATTAGTTTGCTGCAGAAATGAATTTTCACCAATGAACAGAGAAGCTGAAGACAAGAATAATAAATGGCAGATTAAAGCCCTCTCAAGCTGAAGTTCAAGTCCTTCACTTTTGCCAAGGCAAGAACAGGATTCTCTGAGAAGGCATTGGCTAGATTAACGCAAACAGAATCATGCCACCCCTGATCTTCCTTTTTTTTTTCTTGGAAATGTGTATAATAACTTAGTTAAAAATCAATGACATTAACAGAATTTCTTATATTTTGATCATTCATACAATAATATTGGGGGGAAAATGGCATCACCTAGAAAATTTAAACTTGCTCAACATCCCAATAATTTTACACCTAGGTATATACCCTGGTATATATCCTAAATACATACCCATTACTTTTTCACAGCTAAGAGACAGGTACAAGAATGTCCATGAGAGAACCGTTTGTGAGAGCAGAAACTGAAACCACTAGAGTCCACAAACAGGAAACTGGATAATTTTAGAATATTTATACCTGAATTCTAATACACGCAGAAATGAATAAATCGTAGCTCTGCAGGTCAACATGAATGAATCTCATTAACTTACCAAAAAGGGGCAGATAATAAATAATACATAGAACATTTTTGTTATATTGAATTGTATGAGCTTTTTACATATCTTGGATATTATCCCCTTAGATATATAATATGCAAATATCTTCTCCCATTCAGTAGGTTGCCTTTTTGTTTTGTTGATGGTTTCCTTTGACATGTAAAAGCTTTTTTAGTTTCATGTAGTCCTATTTGTTTCTTTTTTTTTCTTTCTTTTGTTGCCCTTGCCTGTGGAGTCAGACACAAAAAAATATTGCTAAAACTGATGTCAGGGAGCTTGCTGCCTGTTTTCCTCTAGGAGTTTTATGGTTTCAGGTTTCACATTCAAGTCCCTAGTCTATTGTGAGTAAACTTTTGTGTATGGTGTCAAATAGTGCTCTCATTCTTTTGCATGTAGCTGTCCAATTTTTCCAACACCATTTATTGAAGAGACTGTCTTTTCTCTATTGTATATTCTTGCCTCTTTTGTTGTAGATTAATTGACCATACATGTGGGTTTACTTCTGCGTTCTCTATACTATTCCATTGATCTATGTATCTGTTTTTGTGCTAGTACCATACTGTTTTAATTATTATAGCTCATACAACTCAATATCAAAAAATAAAATAAAAACCCAAACAATTCAATTAAAAAATAGGAAGAGGACCTGAATAGATATTTCTCCAAAGAGGCACATGAAAAGATGCTCAATATCATAATCATCAGGGAAATGCAAATGAAAACTTGCAGTGAGATATCAGCTCACACCTGCCAGAATGGCTATTATAATAAATAAATAAATTTGTTTCTAAAAAGCAAGAAATAAAAAGTGTTAGTGACGATATTATAAAAAGAGAACCACTGTGTACGGTTGGTGGGAATATAAATTGCTGCAGCCTTTTTACAAAACAGTATGGAGGGTCCTCAAAATATTAAAAATAGGACGACCATACAATTCTGCAATTCCATTTCTGGGCACTTATCTGAAGAAAACAAAACACTAATGCGAAAAGATATGTGCACCCTTATGTTTATCGTAACATTATTTAAAATACCCAAGATATGGAAGTAACCTAAGTGTCCATCAATAGATGAATGGATAAAGAAGATGTGATATATACATATATATAACATATAATATTTATATATATTATATATAATACACACACACGAGTTCTGACAATTACGCTCATGAATTTGTTTCAATGATGTTGCTAACCTTTATTGACATCAGAGGGATTATTCATTATGAATTTGTACCAACTGGACAAGCAGTTAATCAAGTTTACTGTTTGGAAGAGTTCAAAAGGCTGCATGAAAAAGTTAAACAAAAATGACCTAAACTTTTCACCAACAATTCATGGCTCTTGCATCACGACAATGCACCAGCTCACACGGCACTGTCTGTGAGGGAGTTTTTAGCCAGTAAACAAATCACTGTATTGGAACCCCCTCCCTACTCACCTGATCTGGCCCCCAATGACTTCTTTCTTTACCTGAAGATAAAGGAAATATTGAAAGGAAGACATTTTGATGACATTCAGGACATCAAGGGTAATACGACGAAAGCTCTGAGGTCCATTCCAGAAAAAGAGTTCCAACATCGCTTTGAAGGGTGGACTAGGCCCTGGTGTCGGTGCATAGCTTCAAAGGTGACCGTAGTGATATTCAGCAATGAGGTATGTAGCACTTTTTCTAGGATGAGTTTGTGAACTTAATTGTCAGACCGCACGTGTGTGTGTGTGTGTGTGTGTGTGTGTGTGTGTGTGTGTGTGTGTGTATCAGCCATAAAAAGAATGAAATCTTGCCATTTGTGATAACATGCATCAAACTTGAGGGTCTTATGCTAAGTGAATAAGTCCGACAAAGATAAATACCATAAGATTTCATTTATGTGTGGAATCTATAAAAACAAAAAAATAAACAAACAAAACCAGACTCATAGATATAAAGAACAAATGATGGTTGCCAGAGGAGAGGGATGTTGGAGGATAGGGTGAAACAGGTGAAAAGGATCAAGAGTTACAAACTTCCAGTTATAAAATGAACAAGTCCTAGAGATGAAATGTACAGCATTTATAGACAATAATATTTTATCAACTTCATATGGTGACAGATGGTAACTAGACTTATTAAGGTGATCTATTTCATGATGTATAAAAGTGTTGAACCAATGTGTTGTATACCTGAAATTAATATAATATTGTATGTCAATTATATTTCAATAAAAATAATACATAGAGCATAATTCCATTTTGCCAAACCCAAGCGAAATTAAGCAATATATTTCTTAAGATTATGTATACTCACATAGAGTAAAACTATAGAAAAAAGGAAAACAGTGATTCACACCAAATTCATTACAATGACTATTTAGGGAACGAGGAAAGTGAGGAACGCAATTTTAGAGGGACATGTGGTAGGCTACAAAGAAACCGATACTTTTCTATTTCTTAAGTTGGATAGCGGGCAAATGGGTTATTAGTCCTTAAGGTACATATGTTATATATACTCCTTTGTACATAAAATAAATTCACATAAAAAGGATTAAATTTAGAGGGCATAAGAATTCCTGTTTAAAACATATTCATAGGTCCAACTCTTAGGGAACCTGTTTTAGTCGATTTGGGGAATAAGAGGACACCTCAGGTTCAGCTTTTTAAAATAAACATTCCAGGTGTATCTGCAGACGATCCATGCAGGGCCATGGACCAAGAAATACCAGATTATTCTTCCTAAGTCATAAAGTTTTATACCAAAAAGTTATAGACTCTATTTTTCAAATAAAATCTTATTTAAAAAAAGAACAATTTGTAAGAAGGATCAAAACAGGAGTTCTGATTAGACTTGGGGAAGAGGCCCCAAGACTTGTTTATTGGGCCTTCCTTTTCCCCCCTACAACTGCAGAGTTAGAAGTAGCTCTAGAAGCCCATAACTTCGTGACCAATGGCAAATATCTACCTCCACCCCCGTGTCAATCCCACTCAATAAATTTAAAAATAAAAAGAAGTAATTATGTAGGCTTAACTATAAGTCAAAGGTAAGCTGGAAATGAAACATTGGGTACAATTTAACTAAAATTTGTAAAATGTGTGTGCTAGTGTGACTTGATTATGAACACACAACTTGCATAAGTGAAAGTACAATGTCTAGCCCATAGTAGGTATGCCATACAGTTTAAGTGAATAGGTACCTGATTCATTCAGAACCTTAGATAAAATAGGAATTAAAGCAAGAGACTAGTTATTCTGTGAGTCTAAATTTTGGGTGCAATTCACAACTTAGTAATAGTTATGATTTCTTCCACTGCACTGCTTCTGGGAGACAAAAGTAATGAATTTGTTGTTACCCATGGCAAACCACAGCACCCTGAGCACCTGCTGAAAGAAAGAATTTTCTAGTTGCAAATGTAGTTTGAACATGCTGTCTAGAGCAGGTCTGCTCTGCATGAAACACGTAGCCAAAGTGAGAAAGAAATGGGAAGGAATATTCAAATAGGAAAAAATAGGTGGGTGGCTACAAATTGGTATCAATGGAACATCATGTAGAGAAATGTGTTCTTTCTTTTCTGAATTTACATTTTATACCCAAATCGTATAATTAATACTTGGCCATAAGCAGTACTTCATGACATGGCTTTGGGGATAATTTGCTAAATTGTTGCCACATACAGAGGCCCTCCCCACCAAATACTGGTCAAGATTTATACTATCTGGAATGGTAAAAAGAATACAGAAGTTAGCATTCTCCGTGAAAAACCCTTCTCCTCATAAGCTCATTGGTTTCTGTCGATTCTCTTGGCCTTTATTCAAGAGAAACTGGCATGGGCTGTTGCCTAGCAACAGCATACAATGTACTTTTCTACCATCCCATGGAAATGCTGTCTCTGGACCTCATGCCATTCATCACCATGGTTTTGTAAATGATGGTGATCTCTTCGGAACTTTTCTTCCCTCCCTCCTAATAGGTGCCTGAAGAAGACTATTTTAATGCTCACCTCTTCATCATAAACATTGCACTTGGCTTGACGAAGACCAGGAAATAAGAAGGGACATCACTGGCGACACTCAGCTTCTCGGACCACTGAGAGAGGAACCAGTAGGATCATACTACGTATTGAGAATTGCAATATATTTTCTTTGAATGAACTGTGACTGCCTAATGCTATCTATACTAGTATTTAATTAATGCTTCCTACATGCCAGACATAATACTATGTGTAAACCATAGTTTACATTTTATCTTTAACATCTCTCCATATGATGATAATAGCGTCAATTCACATTAGTCACTTAAATCTTCTGTTCTAGTGGATAGCCCATGGGGTAAGGATGAGACTAGAAGGCATGGTGTCAATATCAGCCATCTTACCACGGGCAACCAATACCTTCCAGTAGTTACTGGGTCTTCATGTGACTCTGAGCAAAAGACTAAATGTTGTTGGGGTCAAAGTAAGGAAGCAGTGGAATGGAATGAAGACTGGAGGGTGGCTTTAACAAAACCAAATGAATGTTTTAATGATAGAGACATTTTTCAATGAGATGAGCTTTTCCCAGGCCCTAGTGGGTGTTTCTTTGAGCTGTCATGGTAAGTCACAGGTTTGAAGATGCCTTCCCCCACAACTTAGAGGCCTTAGGAGGTTGTCAGAAAACCCACACTTGTGGTAGAGATCTGTTTTTGAAGTTGCACAGAATTACCAATTGATGAGTTCTGATATTATTCTTTTATAGCTGGGGTCATCTGAATAAGACAAAGGGACCCAGATTTGTATACTGTTAATTCTAACTTCCAGAGAGTTTCTGGTCTCACTACTCTGTTTGCCTTTGAATTCTGGAGACCTGTTCACTCCAATTAATAGTCTGCTTAGCAAAATCTTTAATTCTCTCAAGTAGCTTTTTAAAAAAATTATTACTGCAGATGCATCCAATTCTCTAAGCAGGACTATGAAACATTTGGGCTGTCTGTTTGTAATAAGTTCCACAGGCAAATACCCATGTGCCAAGCCATGGGAAGACATGGAATTGTAGGATGGACCACATATTCTGAAAGCTATTTTATTGGTAGTAAACTCTCAGAAAAGACAGACAATGGGTCAATACATAATATTCAAAGGGTCAGCTAGGCACTGGGCAGGTAATAGATGCTCTAAAAGTATTTCTCAAATAAATAATACTGTTAATAAACCCTCTACCATGACATCAGTTGTAGTATTCTTCAACTTTCTGTCAAGTTCTCACATGATAGGGATTATAGAGAATTGATTTTCATTTATTTAGAATAATTTTGAAATTTGCCTGCAAGTGAAGAGTATAATAATCACATTTCCACCACTCACAATTAACAAGTGTTCATAATTTGTCATATTAAAATTTTTAATAAAAGAAATAATAACTAACTTTTACTGAGGGTTAACCATGAATACACAGTATTCCAAATGCTTCACATATATTAATTTGATTAAATCTTACAAAACCCTATAAATTTGTTATTATCTTAATTTTGCAGAGAAAAAAACCGAGGTATAGAATTTTAACACTGTGCCATCACACCGATTTAAGAGGCTATATTAGTTTTCTAGGGATGCCACAATAAAGTACCAAAGGCTGAGTGGCTTCAACCACAGAAATTTATTTTCTGATAATTCTGGAGGCTAGAAGGCTGAAATCAAGGTGTCTGCAGAACTGGTTTCTTCTGAGGCCAACTCTTTTTGGCTTGTAGATAGCTATCTTCTCCCTGTGTCCTCACATGGGCTTCTCTCTGTGCATGTCTGTGTCCTAATTTTCTCTTCTTATAAAGAAATAGTGGACATACCAGACATATTGGATTAGGATTAAATTAGGACCCTAATAGCCTCATTTTAACTTAACTACCTTTTTAAAGTTCCTGTCTCCAAATACAGTCATGTTCTGAGGTACTGGGAGTTAGAACTTCAACGTCTGAATTTCAGGGGGACACAATTCAGCCCACAACAGAGGCAGAGATGGCATTCTTTCCCAGGAAGCTGTAACCCAAAGCTATATCCTTGCTGTTCACAGCGTACGAGCAGGTGCCTGTGATAACACTGAAGTCTCCATCGCACATCTTCTCAAACCCAGTCTCCCCATCCCATGCCCTCTTCACAAAGGAAACATTGTCACAAAATTTGTGTTTCTTTTAGAAGTTATCCTACATAACACGCATCCTCAGTCTTATGTTTTTCTAACAGTACTAATATATTGAAAAAATATCTATACCTTTCTCCCAGATAAGAAACTTAAGGTTTTAACTTCTCTACAAATAGCATCACAAGCTCACACCTTTTGCCTTATTGGTGTCTAGTATCTTAACCATCATTTTGACAACCTCCTACCCAAATTAGTTAATAGTGCCACTATTTATTAGCCAATATGCATTTAGGCTTATCAACATGTTCGACTGATGTCTTTGGTCATGGTTTTTTTCTTGCATTTGGGCTCATTTTCCTTGTTGCGGAAGTGTCTGCATGAGCATTTCTTTCAATAAGGGTCTGAAAGTAGGCATGCGCTTCATCTGTGTACATCAGAATGTCTTTATCATTCTTACTTGATACAATTTAGGTTCAAGTTATTTTTCTTCAGTGCTTTGAGATGTGATTCCATTATTTTCTAGAGTCTATTGTTCCTGGTAATTAACTCCTATAATTCTGTCATTGTTTCCTCGTTTAACAGTAACCTGTCTTTTCTCTCTGGTGTCTTTAAATGTTTTTGTTCTCTTTCCTTAAAGTTCTGCAGTTTTATTATGATGTGTCTAGATGTGGATTTGTTTCTATCTACCCTGCTTAGGAAACAAGTCTTTTTTTTTCCATTTTAGAGAACTCTCATTTGTTACCTCTTCCAATACTCTCTCCTCTATTATTTTTATCATTCTAGATCTCTAATAGAAGAGCTCTTCATTGTATCTTCTATATCTTCCATGTCTCTTAACTTAGCTCAATTTTCTCCAACTCCTTATGCCTCAGTAGTGAGTTCCAGGTGGTTTCCTCATTTTTATGAATGACTTTACTTCACTAGCTCTCTCTCTTCCTGTACCTAAACTATTATTTTACCCATAAAGCAAACATTTCCTTCCAAAGCACAAGTTCTTTCAAAACCCCTCACTTCCCAGCATCGTGTAACAGGCTAACGATCATTTCAAAGATCTTTGCTCATAAAGTTCATAATACTGTAGTAAAATGTTTTCCCCAGATATAACAGCAGCAGTAACAAAACCTAAAACCTGATTCAAGCAGTCATTTTTAATGTAGTTCATACATTAACTATTATATGCATTGCATTCAGCAAGAATCCGTACCAAGAATGGCAGTACTGTAAAGCAAGCGTTTCCCAGAAATGGTAATGAAGTGCAGCCAAAATAGAGATAATTATTTTAATTAATGGTAATGATTTTAACGGTTGAACATTTTAACTAATTAATTATGATTGATTGCTTGTTACTAATCAAGGAATATGATTCAAAGTTATAATTGAAAAACTAGAAGCAATAAGTTCTGCAGGCAGCATTATCACAACCCTGCTGAGATCAGGGGCAGAACTTTTGCCTTGCAAACTGCATTGTGGAGCATTTCAGTCCTTTTTCTCTCATACATTCCTTGTAATAAACTGCTAGGGCACTGATTTTAGTTCCATATTTAGGATTCTTTATCAGAAATGGGAAATACAAATACATTGAAAAAATGGGTATATTATTTTTATACCTATAACTTTTAATACCATGTTATTCATCTAAATTTTATTTTTGTTAGCTTTTAAATCTAAGCTTTCTGTCTGCAGATAAAGACTTTGGATACATAAAGCTACTCAGTCTATTCAGACAATGTAAAACTTTTTTACTTTAATAAGCATATTGACTGAGAATTAGTTTCCCATATAATTTATATGTAGTATTTTAGGCATTGGATTCTAACTAAGCCTTTTAAAATCAGACAAACTAAAAATATCATAAAACGAACCCACAAGTCCATTGAGAAAAGCTTCTTTTCACTCTTCAGTCTAGTCCTCTATTACTTCTGATTGAGGCAAATCAGTGTCTCAACGTAACCTGGGATTTATCTTGTCATTTACTAGTAATTCATTCTGCATTAGTAAGGGTTACCTTACTATGGTAAGATGGCTATTTTTAACCTAAATAATCCTTTTACTATAAGGAAAAAGCCATGCTTTCTTACTTCTTCTGTTCGGTAGATAAAGAGAGGTGGGGAGAGGGACAGAAGGAATAGTAGAGTGACAATAAAGCATGACTGGTTTGGAAAAGGACAGAAGGTCAGTGTAGCTGTGGTATAGTGTGCGGGAAGGAGTGGCAAAAAATAAGGCTGGCAGGGTAGATGGAGGCTGAATTGCAAAGTCTCTTGTTTATTACGCTAATTAAACAGTCCTATGAAAAAAGAGAAACTACTACAGATCTCTACGGAGGGCATGACATAATCCAGCTTATTTTAAGAAGACCACACTAGTGCACCTGTTGGAAGATGGATGGGAATAAGGAGAGAAATCAGGAAGGAGGCTGTTCCTATATTCTAGGTGACAGACAATGAGAAGCTGGACTAAGACAATGACAGGGGGCATTACTAGAATAGGACTGCCTGGATTTGATTAACAATTAACTGGGTGTGTGTATATAATTAACAATTAAGTGTACCATGACTATAGAGGAGGTTCAAGTTTGAGAGAGGAGACTGAGCTCAGTTTGGGACATGTTAAAATTAAGGTGCTGAGAACATTCTGGTTACTTCATGTTGTATCCACTTCTTTCCACCTATCCCATCCAACAACTGTACCTCAACAACCTCTTGTCCACGGCCATGGTCTCCAGAGCCTGTGTCTATCTTTCAGACTAGACTTCACCCAAAGATGGAGCCAGGTTCTACTACCAAGGGAAGTAAGTCTGAGAGCAGGGCCTGTGCCACTGATTGGCATGGGAGTGAATGAACAAAAGGTCGCCAACACTGAACTATTTTTTTCTCCACCTCATAGCCTAATCACTGATTTTTCAATCACTTAATTTATACTGCCTCTTCTGGCATTATTTTAATCATAGTCTTTAAAAACATTGGCTCTGAGTCACTTTTTCCAAGTGTTTTCAGAAAGAGTGCCTGACCTTCCTTCTGTTCTCCTAGTAAAAGTCTGCATGGAATCTGTGTCCCATTGCCCAGCCCATTCTCAGAAGAGTCTAGTTCCAAACTACCAGACTCCTCCCCATTTTCTCCACCCTGCTGTGGCCCAGTTATGATAAAGGCCATCATGCTGAGGCCCAGAGGACTAGACTCCAAGTCCCTGTAATTTTTCCTGTCTATAGTCAGGACTGTACCCAGGGCTCCCAAGACCATGGAACCGCAGGGTCAAGTGACTGAAATGTAAAGAGATGGGAGGTATCAGATGTGGACACCAGGCAATTCCTCAACATGTTTTGATATTAGCATTTGTAAGCAGTTCTCCTTTTCATAATCATGCTGAAACTCAGGAGACAGAAAATATCTTTATTCCTCTCAGGTATTACCAAGGTTAAAGTGCACTCTTTGTAACTCAGCCAAGAAACTTTTTTCAAAATCAAGGAGGAAGCAGACACAAAGTTGAAAGAATAATGATATTCAGATCATCAGCTCCTTTTTTTTTTATCTCATTGCAGATTGTCCACTCAGTAATTTACCCTTGGACATTTTTAGTCTCAGGTCAGACTTCCTTCTGCCATTTGGCATTCTCCCAGGCTCCATCCTTTTCCATCAGTCAGTGTAAACATTAGCCAAGCATAATTAGGAAGGTAAATCTGCTGTAGAAATGATCATGATTTCATTTAGATTTAGCCAACGTTAAACAATGGATAGTCAGTTAATTTTCTTTTTCTGGAAATTTAAAAACAAATAACAGACTAATCATCCAGACACATCTAAGCTGTGTCTAAGTCATCCATTGCAGCTAGTTTTCCTGATAATAATACTTGCAGTTACAGTCTCATTTCAGTACTAAGAAATAAGTCTTTGGGTGGGGAGAAAGAAGGAGCAAAGAGATTGAAGGGAAAAGTAGAAAAGGACAGCAATAGAGATCACTGTGTCTTGTAAGACTATCATATAATTTAGGCATTTCAGCTGCAAACAAAACTCATTACTTACACTGGTTTGCAGAACTGACAGTCTGTTTTGCCAGAATGATCAACATTAGCAAGCAGCATCCTACTGTTGTGCTGGGGATTTAGTCTGGAGTCATAGAAGAGGATAATATGCTTCGCATAGCATCTCTCCAAGTGTGAAGTGCACCTCCTGGGCTGGCAGTCTAACCTTGGATCTGGCAGGGCCCCAAGGAAGGTGAAGGAAAGGGAGGGAGAAATGAATGAATAACATTTCCTCTTTTACTTCGGATTTGCCAAAACTAGAACCTGGCATTGAGTATTCAGAGCTGAGATACTCCACAGATAGTTCCTTTCGTGTGCTGGATGGAAATTGGTACGGCTCAGTAAAGTAGAAAAATGAGCACTGGATGTTCTATCCATATGGTAAAAGTACGAGCCTGACAACATGGCCTTTTCTTCCCCATCACCAACGTTTGCATGTTCCTAATGTTCTGCCTTCAGAAGAGACCTAGATCTGAGAAGCTGATCATTGAATTTTTAAAAGTTCTTATGCCATTGTCTTCAAGATCACAACATAGGCTGAAGGTTGGGGGCAACAGAGCAAACAGCGGTATTCTCTTCTGTGTGCATACGACTAGCCATACCCACTAACCACAGTGAGTTAAGCTTCTCACAGTAAATAATTCTGCTGACATAAAAGCCTTAATTTTCTTAGCCCCAAATGAATTATAAAGATAATCCATTTACCAATTATAAATATGCCCAGCGGAAGCCATAATGGTGCAGCAAATGTGTACCTTCTATCCAAAGATGATGTTACTGCTATATTCTGTGATAGGATTTTCTCTTTGGATCATTTCTCCAGCAATGGTAACACGGTCACACACAGCTACTCACACACTTTGTTTTCTTGTTGTTGGTGACCCAAAACCCCACTTGTTAAGAGTTGGTCAGAATCGGGGCTATCATTGCAAAATAGGTTAAAACTTATGGATTATTAGTACTATCTATGTTAATTTTTTTTCACTACTAACAAAATTTGCACAGCCTATAAAGTAATGCTCTCTGCTACTCTATAAAGCAATTAAAGCACATTATGTACATTATATCACATATGTACATTGAATTGGTTAAGCTAAAAATATCATCTTCAGTAAATAAATCATTATTAAAAGAAGAATGATTCTAAGAAGAATTCCTCATATGTGGATGATAATTAAATTGAGTTGTAACGAGAACCAATAGAGCCTTTCTCAAAAGGTTTAAGATACAAGTGCTAATTTATTGCTTTAGACCAAATATTGGTACAAAACTTAGAAAACAAAGCTTAGGTACGAAGTGATGCTTAATGAAGGTACAGAAACTAAATAAAATAAAGTTAGAGTGAACTACTGAGCATTCATCTTGAAAAAGCATTAACTATGCAACTGAATCACCATCTCTTTTGAACTCTAGGTTTCAAATAACTTTAGCTTAGGGGTTTTTCTTAAGAACTCAGTGCAAATAATGTCTCCAAATTCTAAATATGGTGTCACTGTCAGATAGTAACTTACCATTCCTAATATTAATCGAGAGTAAATATTTATTAAAATTTTATTTAGTACCTTATCCGATGGTTTTAGAGAAACAGATAAGTGAAAGATGACAAAGAAGTTTCCCTATCTTGCAAGCTCCAGATATGGGGTTACCTGCTTAAGAGGTCATATTTGACTAAAACAATATAATATTATAAGGACATGGACTAGGTGATCTGAAGAGGTGTCTTCTAGCTCTGTGACTCTATATTTAGATAGTAATCATTAGAAGAAAGTATATTATCATTTTAACTTGACGTGATTATTCTGCTGTTCCCCCACTGACAGGATGTGTACTTTGAAGCAATGTGATGTAACACAGAAAAGCAGGGAATACAGAGCTTTTACTCTACTGTTTACAAATTCAGTTTCCTCATAATTATAATGGGAACAATGCTTTCCCTACAAACCTCACATGGTGACTTTCAAATGGCACAGAAACACAAGACAGTAAAACTTAATGTCCTATATAAAGATTAAAGTTGAACATTTATTTAGTTGTTTTTTCTAATTGTCATAATGATAGATAAACACTAAATCAGATTTTACTGAGGTTGATGAGATGCATTTTCTCAACAGATGACTATGACGTAGGAATGCAATCTGACATTGAATGAGTTTGGAGTTATTTAAAACTAAGAGACAAAAATACAATATCTGTAATCAAAAATTCACTGGGTGAGTTGATCATCAGACTGGATATATCAAAAGACAGGATTCATATGCTTAAAGCTAAAACAATGGAAAATATTACAATTGAAGCATAGATTTTAAAAAAAAGAGTAAAGGGGGAAAGCATAATAAATATGTAAGATACATGCTCAAAAGTTCTAACATGTGAAATTGGAGTCCCAAAATAAGAGAAAAGAAAGGAGCAAAAGCAGTATTTGAAAAAATAATTGCTGGAGTATTCCAAGGATGTCAAGAAGCTCAATGAATCTCAAAAGAAACCACATATAGTCATATCTTATTCAAATGCTGAAAATAAAAGACAGAGAAAAATTTTAAAAGCAGTCAGAGAAAAATTCTTCAAAGGAGCCTGCAAAAGAGCAACGTTAAGACTGTTGACTAACTTTTCGTCAGGAACTGTGGAATCTAAAGTACAATAGAACATTTTTAAAGTGCAGGAAAAACTCCATAAAGCTAGAATTTTACACAAAGCAAAAAAATATCTTTTTCATAAAGCAAAAAATATTTTCATAAACTATGAAAATATACAATTAATTACCCACAGACATGTGTTACAAAGATATAGTAAGAAGACTTCTTTAAGGTAACAGAAGAAACTTCCAGATAGAAATAGAGAATGACAGGTAGAAATAGCACCAAGAAGGATTTTGTTGCATTAATTTAAGATGTTTAGAACTTTTTCAGCCATCTGGCAACCACGAAAAATATATATTCCTGATACACAGAAGATGGTCAAACCAAAAGATAGAAAAAGTCTTAAGGCATCATTGAACTACTGAATTCACTGTGGGATTGCCTATTATAGACTCCTTAAGTTAGGTAATAAATATTCCTATTGTTTAAGAAAATACATTTAAAAAAAAAAAAAAAAGAAAAAAAAGAAAAAAAAAAAGAAAATACATTTTTATTCTTTTAAAAAACTACCAATATTTGCTTCTGGCATTATGGCATGTTAGACACTCCTGCAGCAGAAAAAAAATATATATTCTGGATAGGACACATTCTTTGTTGCATTGCTTTACTTGCAAGAAATATGTGAAGCTTCCAAGGACCACCCTACTTCCTCCCAAAATATTCATTTCAGCTAGTGGGTTAGGGTTGCCCTTTGTGTGCATAATAATGTCACCATTATTATTTGTATACTGAGATGTGGTTCAATGTTTAGAGCCTGGGACCCTGTGCTAGCCAAGAAGGGCCAAGGAGAAAAGCTGAAGGAAAAAGTAAGTCCTTTGTGGAGGAAAACTATTCTAATTTACATCCATATGATTCCCATGGGATAAAATTATGCAATGAGCTTACAGTTAAAAAGAAAAAAAATCACCAAGCATCTAAGAATGTAAAACCACCATAAGTAAAAGTCAGCAGAATTAACAAACAACAGAATTGGCTACTGAAGAAACTGTAGCTATACAACATAGAACATGAGAACATGTATGAAAGATTTTAAACGTTTTAAATAATTAAAATGCACAATGGGTATGAGCAAATAACGAGAAACTATGCAAATAAACAGGCAAATAGAAAAACAATGATACTTTAGACATATATATATATATATACACGTATATGTATATACATATACAACTTATATATATACATATATGTATATACATATACAACTTTTAAATTTTTTAAAAAAGTTAAACGGGACAAATAGCAATTTATGAACTGCTGTACATAAAAGAACAATCTGATGAAAATATAAAGTAGCACCTTGAGATAATAAAATATGAGGAGGATTAGAAATGTGAAGAGTAAATTAAGGCTATAACTAATTAGAGACAAGAGAGGAGATAATGGGAAAATGGAAGGAAGGACATCGCATCTATCTTTCTTCTGTTTCCCACACCCACTGTTAAGGACCCTTGTGATTACATTAGGTCCACCCAGATACTCCAGATAATCTCCTTATTTTAACATCCATAACCTGAAGTCCATCTCAAAGTTCCTTTTGACATGTAAGATAACATATTCAAAAGTTCCAGGAATTAGAGCATGCATTGGGGGCCATTGTTCTGCTCATCACAGCTTCCTTCACTAGACAGAGTCAATGATGTATATCTCAGAGGGTACTCAACTCTGCCTGCTAGAAAGATATCAGAGGGGAAAAAAATTAGGGGTAAATTTAATAGTAAGTGTGCGTGCATGCCATCAAAATGTCTGAGGCGTTACTAACGTGGCCATTTAACAAAGGTTATTGAACATTTACTGTGGACCAAAAATCTGATGGTGAGTCCTAAGATAAAAGATGGCCATTCCTGGTCCCTGCCCCACAGAAGCTGACAGTGAGGTGACAGGCAGGTAAGTCAACCCAGTACATACAATGCCATGTGGCTGAAGGTAGGCAAGAGGAGGAAGAAGCCATGTGGAAAAGAGGATTCAAAAGAAGCTTCTAGAAGGAAGTTCAGCCTGAACAATGGGGATGTCACACACAAAAGCTGTGAGTTGTCTGGTGTGATGAAGTCTGAGACACATTTGGTGGAGTGATGGGAGATGAGCAGAATAGAAAGGCAGGGGACAATTCACCAACATCATGTGTGGGCATCAGAGTGAGGAGTCTGGATGGTACCTCAAAGGCAATGAGAATCCATTAAAGGATTTTAAGAGGAGATATAATCGGATTTTTTTTTTTTTTAAAGATCATTCATGGAGTGGATGGGAAAAACTAAATAAAACAGTAAAGTTGAAAGTTATTTCCACCCATTCACTCAGGGGTGAAAGAAATCTATACAGCCTTCTATAAAATCAATCCATAGGAGCTGGTATGAAGAACTGTTAAATACTACTTCCTCTTTTGGTCTCAATTTGTGAATTCTTTGTGGTAACTATATAGGGACAATCTGAAGGGATATTTTTTTCTCAAATGAGCTGTTATGGCCATGTTCCCAGGAGATCTGGAAATAGGCACAGCAGATCTCAAACTACTCCACTACCCATGAGCAAAAGATCTCCTCCCCCGGCACAATCTTCTTTGCTTTCTTCAAACCACTACTTTCCCCTCCCATAGGCCCACTCAACTGCCTCTGTAGATAGACTCCTGGGAAACTATGTTACACTTTAAATCTAGCAAAAGACCTTTCTATTTAAAGAAATCCTACATTTTCTGAACATTTTCTGAATCTAAAAGTAATAACATTTCATAGTCAAAAATATGGAAAAATATAAAGTTTTGATGTAAATTCTTTAATTTTTTTCTATGCGAAAGAAGGAATCCTTCTAAAAATGTGTTTATACTCCAATGCTTTTTAGTTACCTCTTTTTTATCTAATATATATTTTTTAATAAATTATTTCACTCTTAAATATTAGTCCAAAGCATTGCTGCTTTTTTTTATTAGTTTTAGGTGTACAACACAGCCTAATAATTAGACATTTACACCCCTCACAGAATGATCACCCCAACAAGTCTACTACCCCTCTGACATTGTACATAACTATTACACTACCATTGACTATTCCCTATGCTGTACTAAAACATTGTTTTAATGACGGTATAGAAATCTACTGTATGAAAGTACAACAATTTACTTAACCATAATTTATTAATCACCTTATATTGGTTTTTTTTTTTGCTTTTGCTTCTTTAAATACTATAATGAATGCTTTAATAAAACTATTTTAAGCACCTTTCATTTTCTGAGGATAAATGGACTCCTTTTGAATTTTTTCCATTACATGAATCCAGAATTTAATTTTTTTTTTTTTTTTAAAAAAAGAAAGCTCATTCAAGTATATCTGTAGCCAATTGTTGGATGCTTCCCCTCTCAAGAACAACAAAGGGAAAATGACATGGAAATATTGCAACAATTCTTTTTGGTGAAAGGAGAGCTAGGACACAGACGTCATTATAGAACCAGGGATTAGCAACACAGAGAGAGACAGGAATGTTCATCAAGCCCCTCCCGTGGAAGAACCTCTATGCTGAGCACTGGAATAGAGCCTTAGCAAGATAGATACACTCTCACCCTGAATTCCCATTCTACCCAGGTAGAAGCACTTAGAGAAACAATGCTGGAGAACGATGTTAGAACCAATGCAAAAATTACACCTACACATTTTTTCAGGGCTACTGATTTTTAAGCCTCATTGTCTACAATTAATCCTCATCCTTCACATATACTAATGAAAGTTACCCCAAAATTTCTACCAGTTTCTTTCATTAGGTCTTAGGCTCTTATGCATCAGAGAACATTGCGCCTTCATTAGAACTGTATTATCTTGTTTTGAATTTTGAAAAACGGCTCCTTTCTCTGATAGAAGTCCGTTCAGCATTGATTCGCTGTACTCTTGTGGTATTTTTAGATCCCAAACTGCAGGATCAGGGTTTGAGGAACAGGAAACGTTTAGGCCCCTAGTTGGCATCTTCCAGGCAACCACAATCTTGTATTTGTCTTTTGAAAGGTTCCCAAATTCATGCTTCTTAATGTAAAACATACCACTGATGAACTAGATGATCAGCTTATCTTTTAAGACTTAAATGCAATTATTTCCCTCCCCCTTTGCACCAACGTAGGCACTTTTTAATTCAAAAGCCTCCATCTCAAAAGAATATTTACCAAAACAAAAGGAGGACAAATGGTGGGAGGCTGGTAAACTTTTTCTGAAGAATGTGCTAACTCTTTCACTATTTAATAGATAAGAATGAATACTGCTGTTTAACTAGATCCAGTCCCTGAAATATCTAATTAAAACTGATGTGCTTATTTAGTTTCCAATTCATCACAGGTGGGCCCACATTAATGTGAAAATGAGAGTAAATTACCAGCATTTGGCAATCTCACTGAATGTCATTCACATTATTAGCTCAAACCTCAAAATGCATTTTAAAATGTGATTCACAGGTAGGGCACTGTCTCTCCACAAAAACACAACTCTTCACTGGTGGGCTGATGGAATTTCACTTTTGTGTAGAGGGTTCCCAATGTCAAAGTCCACCTACTCAGGACACCTCAACTGTGAGCCAATAGACGCTGTGCAGCAGAGAAGGTGGCAGAAAGAGAGACTCCCTCCCTTCTCAGTCACCAATGTCTCCTGGGAACGACTGTGTAGTTTGGCCCAACTCTCTTCTACCTTATCAACCAGAACTTCATACAAAGTTCAGTTCACTTCTCTTTAGGGAGGGATTCTTTTCTAGCAGTCCTCATGCAGGACTAGAAAAGGAGAGCAAATACCTTCTCCCATTCGGTTAGTGGATGTGGAGATTATTATGCTGAGCGAAATAAGTCAGACAGAAAAGGTCAAGAACCATATAACTTCACTGGTGTGTGGGATATAAAACTGAAAATAACAAAGGAACAAGACAAATAAACAAAAACTCATAGACGCAGACAATAGTGGTTACCAGAGGATAAGAGCGGAGAGGGAATTATAGAAGGGGGTAAATGGGGTGAAATGTATGGTGATGGAAAGAGAACTGAATCTGGGTGGTGAACACACAATGTGATATATAGATGATGTATTACAGAATTGGTCACTTGAAACCTATGTAATTTTTGTAACCATTGTCACCCCAAGTAATTTAATCTGAAAAAAATAAAAGGAGAGTATCTTCGATGCCATCCCAGCAGACGGCCAAATCCCTCCAGCAGAAGGGCCCTGAGCCCTTCACCTTTTCTCTTTTCACATATACAAAAAGTAAAGTGATCTCCCATCTAGTTTATCTTTGAAAGGCTCTTTACAACAGTATGCTGAAATGTATTCCAGACACATGTAGATTGGGATCTCCGATGATGACAGGGCAATGCTCAACTTTGTTCAGTCTCCACAAAGTGCACAGTGACTCATCGGTACCTCAAATCACTTTCCCTTCATCCCATCCCCCCACCATCCCTTCTGTGTATAAAACATCCTATTTAGTGTGATGATTTGTAAGGCTCAGAGAAAGTCTGGAAGGACAGTCAAGCTGACTGCTACAGAGGACACCTGGCGCAGATAGTTGAAACAATAGAAACAGTAGCAAAACTGAAAGATGGCCTATTGTAAGCTAAAAGAACAATTTTTTTTCTCTTAAGAAATCCCTTTTGTTTTCCACTTTTTCTAGAGCTTCCAAATCCACATGGAAGATAATCTATTTCACTGTTAAGGCACCCACTGCTATAGGCTAGTTTATAAGCCAAATAAATTATTTCAGGGGCACAGAAAGGAAGCCAATTCACTTTCTTTGATACATTCATAACCCATTTACCTACTTTGAATGCTCAAAATCTAAAAGAAGAATTAATTCTTTGTTGCTTAAAGTTCTGAACCCTTTAGATTTCTTTGCAAAGAATATGAATGAACAATAAATAGTGCTCAATCTTACTACCATGTTTTCCCAAAAATAAGACCTAACCGGAAAATAAGCCCTAGCATGATTTTTCAGGATGATATCCCCTGAACATAAGCCCTAATGAGTCTTTTGGAGCAAAAATTAATATAAGACCTGGTTTTATTTTTGGGAAAACATGGTAGGAGTCTGGGAAATACATGTTAAAGAATACAAGGTCTGACAATTACGTCTGCGAACTGATCCTAGAAAAAGTGCTACATACCTCATTGCAGTCACCTTCGAGGTACTCCCCTTGGGAAGCTCTGCCCCACCTAGCACCTAGCCCACCCTTCAAAGCAATTTTGGAACTCTTTTTCTGGAATGGCCCTTGATGTCCTGAATGTTATCAAAATGTCTTCCTTTCAATATTCCCTTTATCTTCAGGTAAAGAAAGAAGTCATTGGGGGCCAGATCAGGTGAGTAAGGAGGGTGTTTCAATATAGTGATTTGTTTACTAGCTAAAAACTCCCTCACAGACAGTGCCGTGTGAGCTGGTGCATTGTCATGATGCAAGAACCATGAACTGTTGGCGAAAAGTTCAGGTCGTTTTCATCTAACTTTTTCATGCAGCCTTTTCAGTACTTCCAAATAGTAAACTTGGTTAATTGCTTGTCCAGTTGGTACAAATTCATAATGAATAATCCCTCTGATATCAAAAAAGGTTACCAACATCATTGCAACAAGTTCACAAACTTAATTGTCAGACCTCGTATGAAACAGAATAGCATGTTTGTCAACTATAATTGAAAAAAAATTGCAACATCCTTTGCATTGGTGGAAGGAGGAAATAGCTGAATACACATAGTTATATCATATACTGTGAAAAGTTATGTAAGTTTTTTTAATGAATTATCTATTACTTATGAACCTAGAAAAACATCCATGGAATACATAGTTAAGTGAGAAAAACAAGTTGCAACGTGTTATAAATAAGAGGTAACACAGTGCAGTGTTTCAGAGCATGGACTCTGGAGCTATGCAGGGTGGCTGTGTAGCCTATGTTCTTAGCAGTATGACCTTAGATAAGGGTCTTAATCTCTCTAGGGCTCAGTTTTCTCATCTATAAAATGGATGTGAAAAATATGGCGATTATTTATATCATAGGGTTTGAATAAATGTTAATTTAAAAAGATGTAAACAGTGTATTGAAAGCCACAAAGTAGGCTTTTTATTGATACTTCATTAATTCCCTTCTCTCTATGTCTCTAAACTAAATCAATTTTAGACCTCCCTAGCAAGGAAAAAGCCCGGGGACCATCCACAATAGTTTGTCAATAGAAATAAGCATAGTCTTGAGGTTAGATGTGGCTTCCAATCTGTTTGGCTACATGATGATTATGTGACTTTGGTGTAAGTATATGACTTTTTTGAGCCTCATTCCCATATCTCATGGCAGGTTTGGTGAGGATTAAATCAGATGCACGCGTATGCACATAATTGTGTATATGTGTGTGTGTGTGCGAGCACGCCTTGCCCCAGAGGGGGTATTCCAAATTTTAACAAGTTGTTGCATAGATCCCACCTAACTGGGATGGTCCTTGGCTCTTGGCACATAATAGGTGCTTGATAAATATGCCTTAATTCCCTTCTTTTTCTCATGTAATAAAAAATTATTTTTGAATATTTTATATAAATTCAGTGCTATGCTTTCCTTGATGAGAAAGGATACTAAGGTAAGAAAACAGCAAGGATTTTTATACGAACACAGTAAAACCAGTTTTTAATGCTTTGCAATCATTCCTAAGGTCAGTGCCCCACACCCGTAGATAGACAGAAAAATCAAAACAAAGCCAAAACCTCAAGCTCTTAACAGCAGCGTTATTTTAGCTGTGAAGTATCTTTAAGATGTCACAGCATCACCAAATAGGGAAATCCAGACAGAGAGGGGCTATACATTGAAGTTCCCTATCAAAGGATGGGCAAGTAATGCTAGCTAGGTTCAGTGAGGCTAGTTGCAATGGGGATGACACTGGCCGGCTACAGGCAAAGAGAAATAGCACCTTGCATCAAAGAGAATGATCCCACTGGCAGTTTAGGCCCCCAAACCCCTGTCTTCTCTGAGCCGCTGGTCCTCACCACAGTAAATGAGGGTACTGGGGGGCCACATCACGTGCAGGTGCCCATCTCTCCAAACACTGAGCTTCTCTGAGTTCCAGTCGAATCTGTCTCAGGGGTCTTTTGAGAGCACATTTTAGAAGGGTGAGGACTGAGACAATGAGATGCAGTGGGAAATTGCAGGGAGAGAGAGTTTGGAGTCCAATCGACCTGGATTTGAACCATTAACACAATGCTGAAATCTCTCCAAGGAACTGGACATGCGTCAGCCAAAGGGAATGTCTTCACTACACGGGGGCAGAATAGGGCTCCTTAACCAAGTTAATACTAATGGAATTGTGGTTTCTAGAAAAGAGAACCACTACACTAAAAAAAAAAAAAAAAACTTTTTTACTACATTAGGAGTTGTTCTTGTTTTCGCATGTACTGATGAGTCTACCACAGTTGCAGTGAAACCAAGCTCCACTTATCCTTTTACCCAGTAATCCTTAGAATGAGTTTGTCAGTTCATGGTCATGAGAGAGCTAATAGAACTCCAACCATCACATCTGTATTCTGCGGGAAGACAGAAAGGCAGAGTGACCAATTTATCCACATTGCCTGGAACTGTCTGGGCTCCAAGACTAAAAGTCCCATGTCTCTAGAAGCCCCATAATCCCAAACAAACTAGGACAGTCAGTCACCCCAAAGACAAGGAAAAAGCCAAAAAAGAAACTGCCAGCTGGGTCTGCCCCACTGTTTCAAGGATCTTTCCCAGAAATCCTACCCAAACAACTTCTACTCAAATCTCACTGGCCAGAACATAGTAACATGGTGCCCATTAGCAAAGAAGGCTGGGAAATGCACATGGCCACCAAACTAAACTGTGTCCTGATAAGAGGAGATAGATATTGAACAGGTAGTTTCTTTCACACTTAGTGAGCCTGGAACAGCAAAGTTCATCGAACCCCATATTGTTTCTTAACTCGAAAACTCTACTCTGAGCCCAAGAGCATTCCTAGAATTCTCTTGTAAGTACTGACACAAGAGAAGTCATGACTCAAGAATTTAGTAAATCAGAGCATCATTTAGTCGAGGAAAGCTGGGATGGGCTATTAGAATTGTAACTGCCCGGGGACTCCCTGTGGGCTTTGGACCGTAGGGTCCCATGTAAAATCGCCCCAGCAAGGGGGGAGGGGCAGGTTCCCCATGACACCCCTGCAATGAGTGGGCATCTCTGTCTTGTATCTAAGCTCCAGCAAGCAGAAGGAGGAAGAAAGATGCACTCCACTACCAGCACTGACAGGGCTCTGATTAGGGATTAAGCTTTCTCCAATCCCGTCTCCACCCAACCACAGATTGTCATTTTGAAGAATCATTTGTGGTAAATGAAGAGAGAGGAGCTAGAAGGGCAAGAAATTCATAGAAAATAATAGGAAAGAAGTGCTATCGTTTGATGAGGGTAATAACCTTTCTAAACTAGTGTCCTACTGCATTAGATTTTCCATGAAATTATTTAAAACAGCAGGGAATCAAACATCCCCACATTATTAACCTCTGGTGTGTGCTTACTGAAGAAAATCCAAAGGATATTTATGCGTCTCATGCAGAGGTTGAAACTTAATGTCACAGACTGAAGCAATGAAGCTGTGGGATCCTGCCTGTATTGTCTTTTGTCGATAACGGGAACTACAGCTGTATTTCTTGCCTGGTGAACATGCAGAATCATTCTTCAGCTTATTGTGATATGCAGAATGCCAGTCATCACCTTCTAGCTTTTGGCAGCTCCTTACATAAAAGAATAGGTCTTATTTGCAGCAGGTCCTCGCTTTTCAGGGAGCCTTGGTTATGAGAAAAACTAAAAAGTTGATACACAAAGTAGTGTGTGTATATATATAAACACACTACTTTGTGTATCAACTTTTTAGTTTATATATATATATATATATAAGATTGTTTCCTAAGAAGAAACACAATGGTGTTAAAGCTTCACCACCACAGCCCTGTTATTGTTATAAGAAACCATTACACCACATACATGAGATGCAGCCACAGCTCATCGCGTTACCTGGGAGTAAATCTGTCACAATGTGAGTTGCTGTAGTATTGTTATGGCCAAACATGTTGAATTATAGCTGGGTTTTAGCATTAATTATCATAATTATATTGTAACCACCATTTCATCATAAAGACTAGTTTCCTTATGACATTTTGTTCTTTGTTTCAGGACTTGTGAAATTCCCAAATTGCGATAGAAGTTTTAAAATGATGTTTGATCAAGGTTACAAAGTGTAAGTTTTTTACAGATTTATGGGTTTTTTAAGACGCCATTCAAATAAATGACACAGGAAAGCTTGCTAAAACTGATTGGATTCCATATTCCCTATGAGTTAGAAGGATTTAATTTTTACATTTTTTTGAAGAACTATGCATGTATAAATTATAGGTAGTTGTGAATTCCAAAGCTATAAATACACTGGAGGACCCTGGTGCTATCATACTGAACAGCTGTTTGCGGAGAATAAGCCTCTCCAGTACCCCGAGGAAGGCACAGAATACTGAAATTTTGGCTAAATGTTCAAATGGGTCAAAGAATGAATACCTCTGGAAACAAAAGGAAAATACTGGCAAGGTACAGAGAGTGCCCTCCCAGAAGAGGGGCGGGCCCAGGAGAGTCAGGAGGGCACCAGGGAGTGAGGGCGGCACAGGGTGTGAGGCCTGAGGGGCGTGAGGAAGCCTCCCTTCATGGAGGGGAAGGAAGCGTGGCAAGCCAGAGCCCAAGAGGGCACATGTAGGCCCTTGGCACCCATGACTAGGTGTCTGAGCCCAAACTGGGTGAGGAGGACGTTTAGGTGGAGGGTCCCAGAATGGGTGTCAGAGCCAGAGCGGGATGAGAAGAGTGTTCAGATTGGGAGGTGAGCAGCGCAGTGTGGGTGTCAGGACTGAGCAGGGGGTTAGTGTCCACACAAAGGGTGACCTAGTGCAGCATATCATAGCCCTAAGAGGGGGAGCGGGGCACTTATAGGGAAGGGGATAAGAGATGGTGGTGGTGGCCATCAGGGAAGGTCAGAACCCCAGTGGGGTGAAGACAGTGTCCAGTATGGAAGTTGGCTCAGAGTGACGTGTCTGAGCTCACGTAGAGGGAGGAGACTGGACCCAGGGAAGGTGCTGAGCAGCACCTGAGCAGGGTAAAATGGTGAAGAACACAGTTCATGAAGTTAGGGGTGGTAGTGGTACAGCGTGGAATTTTGGAGCCCAAGTGGGGTGAGGTGGGTGTACTAGGAAAAGGTGGTATCATGCTGGTATCTGACACTGAGTCAGCTAAATGTGGTGCCCATGAGGGGGTGGGGGGCAACCCATAAGAGGGAGTCAGAGGGGAAGCAATGTGTCCATCTCTTGCAAGGAAGGGGGTGTTGCAGCAGCAGTGATGGGAGTTTGGCTATAGACAGAGATTGATCAAATAATTGAATATGTTAAGGATGATGAGGGTCAGTTTTCTCACGGTCACAGAAGAGAATTGCAAAGACAAAATGGGAGAAAATGATATTAGCTTGGAATTCAAAGTCCTGGTATGAATTCATGGTTTTAAATACATTTAGCTAGACATAGAAATGCACATGAATACAAAAGTTTGTGTGAACATGGGTATACATACATATATTACCTAGCCCAGTCCAGTGAGAAGGCCTGGAAGGACTGACACTGCAACAGAAATGAGTCTACATAGTGCTCCGATCTTGATATGTAAAGAGAATTATACAATTAAAATAACCAGGACTCCCTGCAGAAAAGGCTGATTCCAGAGCTGGGATAGAGATATTATAGAATGAGCTGAAACATTTTGTGTCTGCGCGCGCGTGTGTGTGTGTGTGTGTGTGTGTGAGAGAGAGAGAGAGAGAGAGAAAGGAAGGAAGTACTCAAAAAATGATAGAGAAATGTCAAAAGCACACAATGCCAGCTTGAAGGGGTCCCTGCCAGCCAAATCTGAGATAACCTGAGCATCAACACAAACAACAATAGTAATAAATTTTTAACTCATTCAATAGTAACAGCAATCCATGAGTTCGTACCCATATAAATAAGTAAACAACAAATAAATGTAAGAGTAAGTACATAAGAAGTTTATTGGAGAAGGGGCATAAACATGCCTGATACACATCACCTTAATCAAGTGATCAGAATGAACATCCACAATGGAACAAATCAAAACCACGTACTACCTGATAGAATATAGTCAGAACAGCCCAGCATTACTTCTGTGATATTTCTGCCAAAGATGTATGGTCTGAATCTAATCATTAAGAAACATCAGACAATCCCAAATTGAAGAAAATTTAACAAAATAACGGGACCGTACTCCTCAAAAGTAATGTACCCTTGGAACTCAAAGAAAGACTGAGGAACTAGTCCAAATTGAAAGAGTCTCAAGCAACATGATAACTAAATGCAATGTGTGATTCTAGACTGGATTCTTGTGCTTATATAGGACGTTATTGGAACAACTCCCTAAATCAAATGGAGTCTAAGAATTAGATGGAAGTAATATATTAATCTTATTCTCTGGACTCTGGCTTTCCTGATTTGGTTACATAGAAAAATATTCTGATTTATAGGAAATACACTCTAAAGTATTCAGGGAAATTTACTTCCAATAGTTTCCTCTAGGAGTTTTATGGTTTCAGGTCTTACATGTAAGTCTTTAATCCATTTTGAATTTATTCTTGTGTATGGCATAAGAAGGTGGTCCAGTTTCTTTCTTTTTTTTTTTTTTGCACATATCTATCCAGGTTTCCCAGTACCATTTATTAAGTAGATTGTCTTTACCCCAATATAGAAAATGCAATTTAAAAAAAAAAGAACTGTTTGAGAGCAATATGTGGGCACTTTTGATGCATATAGAAGTCATTGGTAGATATGAGTCCTGCTACGGCATTGGCCACTTTTAAAAGTGATGGAGAGTAGATCCTAAGATTTCTTATAATAAAGTAAAAAACAATTTTTCCATATCATATGAGATGGTGGATGTTAACTAAATTTATTGTGGTAATCATTTCACAATATATTTAAGTCAAATTATTATACTGTATACCTTACCTATACAGTGATATATGTCAATTATATCTCAATAAAACTGCAAAATAAAAGAGATGGATTTATGATTTTTAAAAAATGTATTCAGAGTGATATACCATTATGCCAGCAATTTACTCTCAAACAGTTTTGGGAGGAAAAGGTACTGTATTTGCAGTTTTTCATAGTTTGTGATTGTTTCAAATGCACTTTAAAGTAACAAATACATAGAGCCTAGTCTGATGTTTTTTCCAAACAAAAAAGAATGATCTGTTAACTAAAATGTATAGAATAAAAATAGAATTGAACTCTAAGAGATAAGAAAACATACTAAGATAGGACATAACCATTTTAAGAATTTAAAGACCTCAAGCTTTGCTGGGTTGTTCTGTAGCACATATGAACTTTCTACATGCATCATAGAACAACAATTGGGAATTATCAAAGAATTAGAGAAAATGAGAAAAGGCCAAAGATTGCACAAAAGCAAATAGCCCATTATCACAAAAGAGGAAAAACACTATTTCAGGCCCTCTCCATTAAATGTATTAGTCACCAATGGTCCCACTCTTAAATGAATTAAATGAATGATTCTTTAGAAAAAAACTAAAGGTATTCAGTAAGATTTAGCATGGGTTCATTATGAACAAGTATGCCAAATTAATCTCAAATCCTATTTTCTTAGTGAAACAGGCAAATACAAGAGGAGATTCTAAAGTTGGTAATGTACCCTTTTTTACCAAGATATATTTTGTAAACTCTTTATAACATCGTGGTTAGAAAGACAATAGCCAACATAATGAAGCTGCCATTTATTGTGCTCTTATTATGTGACAGATGTGATGTCAAGTGCTTGGTCCTCATAACAACTCTAGAAGATAAATATTATTATTCCCTATAGCCATTTTTCAAATGAAGAAAAGAGAGCTTCACAAAGTTAAGCAAGATGCCCCAAATCACATAGCTGCTAACTGAAAAAGTAGAGATTCAAACTCAGGACGGTCTCTCTCCAAACATTATCCTCTTAATTCTTATCATGAACACTATAGCTAAGTATAATCATAGCTAGTTGAATAACTATCCCCAAACAGCCCATATTAATTAATGTCAACTCGTAAAGAGAACTTAACTTATGGGCCAGTTGTACTTGGTGAAAATTTGAAAACATTAGTTAAAGTTTTAATTTATTTGTTACTTTCCCATACTGAGTAAGTTTAATGCAGTTAAGAGTCTACATGAGAAGCAACGAGGGCCTGAAGAAGGATGAGGACTGCAAGGCTTTATTCAGGACAGGCTACAAAGAGCAATAAGACATGGTCCCTGCCTTTCAGGAGCGTAGCAACAGCAATTATAAAACCAAATGTATTTGCCATAAGAAGGGGGGGAAAGAACAACAACAGAAGTTCCAAAAAGGGAGACTATCTAGATTAAGACATCTGGAAAGCAGCATCATTGGAAAAAAATGACTTTACAGGTAGGCAACCAGGGATGAGTGGTATTTCACAGATCCTCAAGAGAGAGAAATCCAAATGAAAGAAAAAGCTTGAGCAAAGCAAAACAGAAGGAATGTGTGAGGCTTCTTTGGGGAAGAACAATTTCTTGTTCTTCCCCAAAGAAGCCTCACACATCCAAGTTCCTGGAAGAATAGAATGCACAGAGTAACCCTGGAGCCGATAGAGGTAGAAAGGTAGAAATTAGATTACACTATACATTTCCTTCTCGGATGTGTGTAATTTTGTTCAGGACCTACCACCAAAGATAAACTTTAAGAAAATAAAGCATTCAATAGTGCTCAATAAGTGAATAATTGCCAAGAATTTTGAGGACAGGGAGAAAGGAGAGAGTGAAATTTGAGAAGGATGTATCATGGTGTCTGTTACTTATATTTCTCACTGATCTATAGATTCAAATCTGAATTTTGGGAACAAGTTGCTATAAAGAACAATAACAAACCACGTGGGCTCTTGCTGATATTTCTATGAACTATTCAGGGCCCCAAACCAGATGATTTTTAAACTATATAATGGTGGTTATTTCATGGAGGTGAAGGATACCTCCCAGATACAGCAGCTGCTGTTAGACTGGGTAGGAGCACAGAACAGACGTGGCAGCTGGAGTAAGGGAGCCAACCGGCCTGTATCTAGGCTGATGAAGGACTCAAAGAGAACACTGCCTCAGATCTTGAAGTCTGCTTTGCAGATGGCTGACCAATGGCGGCAATAACAGCTCACGCATGGGAAGGGAACACCACAGTAAGCCATAGCAGGCCAGAGAGAAAGGAAGATGCCCTGCTGAAGACAAAAGGAGAAGCTTATTAACCCATCTGAGACTCTGGGAACGCTTTGAGCTGTGAGGAACTTGATTTTACATCTGAGTCATAATGACACTGACATTCTGTCCGTTTATTACATCTGAGTCATAATGACACTGACATTCTGTCCGTTTGTTTGTTCTGATGTTACTTTTAAATGCAGCGATTTATAATACCTGCTATTAATAATTCTAAGATACCACATAGTAGAAAATAACTGTAACTAGACACACACAATCACCCTGCCTGCTATGCCTAAATTTCAGTCCTCTGAATTAATTTGTGTTAAAGACCTCTTACATAATTCATGTGTTATATCTGTCACAAAATGCTCCTAAATTTTTTTAAACTTTCAATTTTGAAATAATGATGGATTCACAGGAAGTTGCAAAAATAATACCGAATGATCTCGTGTAAGTTTTACCTCATTCCCCCCAAAGGTTACATCCTAAATAACTAGTACAATATCAATACCTTCTAACTGACATTGGTAAAATGTGTCTATGCCACTTTGTCTCATGTAAGTTTGTGCAACCATCATCACAATCAATATACACAACCATTCCATCACCACAAGAATCTCCTCAGGATACCTTTGTATAGTCACCCTCCCCCCCACCAAAAATAAATCTTTCCTAGGCTCTGGCAACCACTAGTCTGTTATTCTTCTTTATAATTTTGTCATTTTTGAGAATGTTATATACATCAAATTATATGGTATATGATTGGCTTTTTCTCACTTTGCATAAATCCCTTGAGATCTATCTAAGTCGTTATATGTATCAGTAATTCATCCCTTTTTATTGCTGAGTAGTATCTCAGGGTATGAATGTACCAGTTTGTTAACTGTTTACCTATTGTAGGACCTTTTTATTGCTTCCAATTTTAAGTATTAGAAAAAAAGCTTCTATGAACATTCATGTATAGAGGAGATAAAAAGGACTCTCTAGTGAAGAAAAAATAGTTATAAACAACATTATTGGGAAAAGTGAAAATTTTGAATATGGACTGTGGATTAGATGTCAATATTGTATCAATGTAAACTGCTAATTTTGACAACTTTGCTAAGTTATTATGAAGACAATGTTCTTGCAGTCAGGAAACACACACTTAAATATTTAGGGGTGAAAGATTCTTTACCTCTTAGTTTCAAATGATTCTTAAGAGAGAAGATGAGGCGAAAAATGTAAACAATTCATAAACCTGGGGGAAGATATACAACAGTCCTTAGTACTATCCTTTAATTTTCCTGTAAATTTAAAATTATATGAGAATAAAAAGTTACAAAGAAAAGTGCTGGCAGAATGAAAATCTGCTTTGCCTGTTTTATTTAAAGATTCTTGAAAAGTCGAAAGGAATATTAAATGTGTGCCCAGTATAGAGACTGTCCTGAATCTAAACAAATAAAATATACTCCTTGAGTTCTCTTTCTTGCGCTCCACTCTTTTGAGTTACTACTATCAAGAAAAAAATCGGATCAAAGAGGTTTTTGAACTGATGTTATGGATAAAACTTAGCATAGGCTTAGTCAACTTTGTGTGTGTGTGTGTGTGTGTGTGTGTGTGAAAGAGAGAGAGGGATAATCTTCCAACTAATATTTATCCATCTTTCATGGCCCCACAAACTGAATGTTGAAATCCAAAAACAAGTTTCCTTAAGTATCATACTTTATGGTCTTTCAAGCTTAGTGATAAGGGGAAAGCACAAGAAAAATTTCAGCCAACTCTACCTTCAATAACAACAGCCTCATAAAGGCCGTGCGACACAGGGGTGTTTTTGGGGGGGTGTCTTGTCTCCAGAGCCATGAGGCCTGGGTTTGAATCCTGGCTCTGCCCCTTAGTAGTTGTGTGACCTTAGGCTAGTTGGTTAACCTCTCTGTGCTTAAGTTTCTGCATTGAAAAAAACAGAAATAAAAATAATACCTTCTTCTAAGGTTTTTTGTGACTTTTAAAGTGTTCATCTCTAAAGTGATTAGAACAGTGCCTGGCATAGAGTGAGTTTTATACAGGAGTTTGCTGTTATTAAATGAATTACAAACAAGTTCCCGGGCAGATACAAACACTGCATGCTGCTTTTTTTCGAGGCTTTATTTTCGTTGCTTCATACACCCCTTCAAATTTGTATCAGATTCCATCTTCTTTCAGAGTATTTTTATTTCCTGCTCTTTGACAAAATGTTTCTTCATCTTCGGCAGTAATATATCAATATGGAGTGACAGTTTGACAATATGGTTCTCACTTTGGATAGTATAAATTCAAAGACAAATTGTGAATGAGGCAAGTGAAACTTGTAATTCACAGCTGTGAGGTCACACTAGTGAATTATAAGCTTTTCATTATGTCAGAACTGTGAATTACAAAGATTTTTTTTTCTATATTTCCTGTCAAATAATTTATTAGCTATCCCTCTATCACAGGATTTTACAGTATGCCAGAACCAGAAAGCACAGAGACTGTGCAGTGGCTTTTCCAGACAGAACAATAAGAATTCAGACAGAGAAGAAGAATATTAAGAAGAAAACAGTTATGATTTTAAACTGCACTCTTCCCAAGTTTAGGGTCATTCCTGACGAGTAGTTATTTTTCTCAATTGGAGTCATCGTCATCCAAGCTTGAGAGAACCTATCTTTTTATTGTCTCCTTATTAACACCATCAAATGTCACTTTCAAAAGCCACTAAAGGTGTAATCCTATACAGTTTAAAAATCAAAGAATATTCTTAACACTAACATCACTGTTATTACTGCTATCATGCATCTCTGGATAACCCTTATAATTAGCATGGCACTTTCATGTTTTATTGTTCATATTGACCCAATGAGGTACTATATTGTGTGTGTGTGTGTGTGTGTGTGTGTGTGTGTGTGATACAGACAGAGAAAGAGAGAAAGAGAGAGAGAGAGAGAGAGAGAGAGAACAGATATATGGTGGGGGGCGGGACAGGACAGGTACTATGTCCCCATTTACTTATGAGGAAATTGAGGCATAGAAAGGCTTTTAGAAATGATAGAATCTTATCCAAAATCATGCCACTTCGAAATGTCAAAAGCAGGAATTCAAGTTTCAAATCCAGAGCTTATTTCCCACGTTGGACTAAACCTCCTTCTCCATGTATGCATTCATGTATAGTGCAACTGAGATAAACCCTGGTGTTTCACGCAGTTCAGTCTCTCTTCACTGTCACACTTGAAGAAGTGTCAGCTATTCTAAAGTAAATTTTAAAAGAATTCCCAAATCTGCACCTGTAAATGTTTTTTTTAAAAATGTACGTGGTTTCAGTGCATACCCTACAGCCACATCAATTCCTATTTTCAAAACTCTCCCTGCTATGAGTCAATATGGCTTCTGCCATTTGTTCCCTCTCCCCTGCGCTTTGGTCTCTCCGATCCTGCCCCTCTCTCAGTCATCCCCTGAATTTATATCATAAGAGCCCAGGAAGTAAGCACACACAACCAAATCCCCCCGGAAGCTCAGGGAAGTGAACAAAGGAAATTGAAATAAAATTATTTTTTATAAATGATGTTGGGATAGTGAAAGCTTGTAACACTCACTAATAAATCTTATCCTTGTACCTGTAGTTTCTGCTCTTGCTAACTTGGTGATTGTACTGATGAGAATATTGTTGTTGTATGTATCTAATTGTGGTGGGTAAAACCAATGCTTGACCGGCATCCTATTCCCTGCCTCATATCATTCAACATTTGTCTAATTCCCTAAATGTATCAAGCTCTTTCTAGCTTCTAGACCAGTGCTTCTCACCCTTCGCACATCGTAATACATTGGGATACACAGCAGAGGTCATTCATGCACCCAGAGGCATCAGGGTCTTTGCACAGAGATAACCTATTCCAGGCACTCGAGTGTATCAAGTCTCGTTGATTGGAGTGCTCAGTTCTACATCTTTGAATAATCTAGAATAACCTAGAATAATCTTCCTCTTCCCTCCCAGGTGTTCCATCTCCTAGGATGTCTCCACACTGCTCTCCCAAGGCCAGGAAAGGTGACAGGCGCGTAGCATTTCTGAGCTTCCTCATCCTAGTGGCCCACATTCCTGTGGTATTTAGCTCCATCTCCCACTAGACTGTAAACATCTTGAGAACAGGAACTTCATGCCACACATGTTGATATTTCCAGCACCTATAGGGTATCTAGCAAGTACTTAGCACTGATAACTACCATTGAATGAATTCATGAACTAAGTAACTCTTCCTAGATTCTAAGTTATCACTAACAGGGCTTGCAACCTTACATTTAAGAAAGGACTTCCCTCTCAAAGTTCTGGCAGGGAATAGTCCGATAAAGTTTCTAGGTTCTTGCCCATAGGAATGAGCCAAGCCTAGCCAGACTGTCATGTACCATGTTGCTCTTTCTCATAGTACCCCATTCTTTGCCTGGATTATAATTGATAATAATTCATGTATTTACTTGTTTAATGTCTATCTCTCTCTCTAGACTACAATCTCAGGGTAGGGTAAGATCCTCATACATAATATCCAGCTTTTGTAAGAGTGTCTAAGATAGTAGAAATGAATGAATGAAGTCATTCTTTCCTTTATAACTGAAATTGCTTGTTATCACCTCTTTGATGGACATTTCCTAAACTTGAAGCTTTGTCAAGACAGAGGCTATTTATATTCAGGGAAATCAAATGGCTCTTTTTCTGTTGTATTGACATTTCACTTAAAGCACCTGAAGTAGAAAGAAAGAAGGAGGAGAAACGGGGAAGGCAAGAGAGTTACTGAGAGATTTGATGGTTTGCAGGATGGCCAGTCAAACCACTAACGCTGAGTAGTATCCCCAGTGTAGTCAATATTATTAGAAGCAGGATGGAAAGCCCAAGGGTCATTTATGATGTAGTCACTGTCTCCAGTAGGCCTCTCAAGAATGAGAGGGAACTTCCCCGAAACTCTGAAAACATTTATCCATAAAGACATATGTGTTCCAATGTTCATTGCAGCTTGATTTATGGTGGCCAAAACATGGAAACAACCAAAGTGTCCTTTGATAGATGAATGGATAAAGAAGTTGTAGTACTATATACACAATGGAATACTATTCAGCCTTAAGAAAAAATGAAATACTACTATGTGCAACAACATGGATAGATCTTGAGATTATAATGCTAAGCGAAATAAGTCACAGAAAAAGTAGAAAACCGTATGATTTCACTGATATGTGGTGTATAAACCAAAATCAAAAGAACAAGGCAAGCAAATGAGAAACAAAAACTCATAGACACAGACAATAGTAGGAAAGGGGTTATAGAAGAGGGTACATGGCATCAAATATATGGTGATGGAAGGAGAACTGATTCTGGATGGTGAACACACAATGTAAATATAGATGATGAAGGATAGAGGAGAGCAGTAGGAGTTGTGCCAGTCCTATTGGCTTTTGTTTTTGATCTCTTGTGTCTTTAATTTTTTATTAGTCTTTTGCAATGAGTTTTTCTTTTTAATTAGACCTGAAATCTATGTAACTTTACTAACAATTGTCAACCCAATGAACTTTAATTGAAAAATAAATAAATAAATAAATAAATAAGCAAACAAATAAAAAGAGCAGGAAACATATAGTGTTGTGATCATTTTAGAAAGGATTTATATAAAAAATAAGAATACCAAGGTAATTGAGCCACCTCTAAAATGGAAAGTTGGTGCACATACCGGATTCATAGGAGATTTGAAATGGTTAAATATATGTTATGGTTTGTGGTCCAACTTAGTATTTTTAAATTGGACAGTATTGACTTTAAAGCATATTCTCCCAGTTTTCAAAATAGTCAATGCTGAAATAGCACCTGTCAAATGTGTCCCGTGACTATTATAACAAGTTTGTCCTAGATAAGAGAAAACTAATTGCAGAGTCCGTTTTTCTCTCTTTTCTATAAATACATTCTAAACAACAGGTTATGGGTTTCATTAAATAAATATTAATATATTTGAAAAAAATAAATGCATTTTATAAGATTGCACTCTCTTGGCACAGTCTCTACAAAAGCGAGAGCAATAAAAGATTTAATCTTTTCAACAATGTGAATTTTTAGAGACACAGGAATTTCTGGAAAGCAGTCATCACATCCATGTTAAAGGAATGTCTTTTACCCAAGAACTTCACTGAGTCTTTTCATGAAAAAGTTATACTCACTTATATTTGTACATTTAGTGGCAAACTGATCTTATGGCCTACTAAATTATAGTCATTTCTAAATCCTAGATTAGCCAATCTTTAAGAAAACCGCAAAAGCTTAATTATAATCACAGAACCACCTCCATCACAAAGGCAAATAATTTTGAACCAGCTAAAATGATACAGGGAGATCTAAATCTGAATATTTTCTTTGTCACTAGACTTGCTTGTCACTTCAGAGCTGAAATTCGATACTAAGAGAAATCACATTAACATCTCTTGCCTGAGGACCCTCACCATATTTTGACAATAGTGGAGATACAAGGCAGTCTGTAGTCCAGCAGTTAAGAGCACAGATTTTTTAGTCACACTGACATGGGGATAAACTCTAGCTTTGCTACTCACTTGTTGTGCTACCTTGAGAGAGATACTTAATCTCTCCAAGGCTCAGTTTCTTACCTGTGAAATGGTCGTAATAGAATACAAATATATGGTGATGGAAGGAGAACTGACTCTGGGTGGTGAACACAATATAGACGATGTATTATAGAAATGTACACTTAAAACCTATGTAATTTTTCAAATTAGTGTCACCCAAATAAATTGAATAAAGACTAATTTAAAAATTCAATAAAATAGTGATAATAACTGAACTATACTATAATAATATCGTAAAGATTAAATGAAGATGTGTAGAGTACTTACTACAGTGCCTGGCATGTAGTAAGTGTTCAGTAATATTAGCTATTATATTATTATTATTTATTAGAGTGTATGCTATATACTACTCTTGATTATTTCCAGCGCCATCCATTGTCCATGATCCAAGCTACCTTTCATTACTCACCTCCTCCCTAACCCTCCTCCCCCACTTTGTGAGACACTCAAGCCAATAGAAGATCCATGTGGATGAAGGTCAGATGAGGTTGTCGTACTGACAGAAAGTAAAGAGGAGATCAAGAGATGACCTCAGTGGAATCTTGTGGGAAAGTAAAGATATGTATTATGTTGGCAACCCTTTTATCCATCCACAAAACTGCAGGAATATACATACGCCCTCAAAAGGCTTATGATAAATATATTAGGTTGGTGCAGTAATTGCAGTGTAAAAGGTTAAAAATAATTGCAAAAACTGCAATTACTTTTGCACCAACCTCGTAATTAGAGAATTAAGTCGTCTAACAAACGTGTTAAGTGCCTACGATGTGCCTACCATGCATAAGGCTGACATAGTCTCTACTCTCATGGAGCTTATATTCTAGTTGGAAAACAGACTTTACACAAAGAATTATTGTCTTACAATTGTGATTAACTGACTGTTACAGAGAAGAAGAAAGGTATGCACCAAAGAGCACTAAAGGAGAAACTGACCTTTTGAATCCCAAGCCGTGGGGGTCAGAGAAGACTTCTGTGAGGAAGTGGTGCTTAGACTGAGATCCTCGGGATGGACAGGCAGAGGTAACAGCATGTGTACAGTCCCTGCAGCACTTGAAAACCTAAAGAAGGCCTATCCAGAGCAAAGGGCACGTATGCTTTCTGACCATTAGAAAAGATTCAGGCTCCCAGTCTCAAGGTTCCTCTCCTTTCACGTAAAGCACTGCGTATGCAGGGGTTAAATGGCCCTCTTCATGGTTCCCTAGGGAAACTGGGGCTTGGGATATGTATACTGAGAAAGAGAGAGAAAAATTAAGAGGAAAATCAAAATCGCATTGTAATTAAAAGCATAAACTTTGGAGCCAGACTGCATGGTTTCAATATAAGCTCTGGCAAACCTTTTGGTAAAGGTTTACCATTTCCTTTCAGGGAACCAAATAAAAGAAAACACTTCCCAATTTGTCTTATAGGAACACAACAACCATGACACCAAATTTGACAAGGACATTACAAGAAAGAAAAATTACAGATTGATATCTCTCATGAACATAGATGAAAAGTCCTGATGAAAATACAAGTAAATTGAATCCAGATATGTACGAGTAAAACAAGATAATTCGCAATGATCAAGCTGGATTTTTACAGCTCATGAGGAATTGAAGCCTAAGTCCAATAACCCACAAGGAACTGAAGCTTATTAACAACCACGTAAGTGACCTGGGAAGCAGATCCTTTCCAGTCAAGCCTTGAGTGGACGGACTGCAGCCTTGTGAGAGACTCAGAGCCAGAGCACCAAAACTAAGCCATCCAGACTCCCAACCTCCAGAAACTGTTAGTTAATAAATAGTATTATTAACTGTTTCAAGCCACTAAGTTCTTGGTTAATTGGGATAAGTTTGATTTAAAAATTATTAGGTTGGTGCAAAAGTAATTGCAGTTTTTGTACTTGTTTTTAACCTTTTAAACCGAAATTTCTTTTGCACCAACCTAATAACTTAAAGACTCAAGATGTTCAGTGAACCTCAAGCAAGATAAATACAAAGAAAACCACACCTAGTCATGCCAGAATCAAACTGCTGAAAACCAAAGATAAAAAGAAAAATGACATGTCACATAAGAGATGACAACGTTAATAACAAACTTCTAAAAACAACAATGAAGGCCAGAGACAACGGAAAGACATCTTCAAAATGCTCAAAGAGCAATGGTCAATTCAGAATTCTTTGTCTGATGAAAATCCTTCAAAGATAGATGAAAACAAAGACAATTTGAGATAAACAAAAGTTAAGAAAAGTTTTCAACGGTAGACCTACACTACAGGAAATTCTAAAAAAGCAAGCAAGCATACAAACAAACACATAAATAAATAAATACATACATACATACATACATACCCAGGTTCAAAAGAAAGATACCAGATGGAAACCTAGATCTATATGAAGTTATAAAATGTACCACATATGATAAATATGTGGGTAAATATAAATACCTACACTTTTTTTCAAATATTCTTAAAGGACAACACACTGAAATAAAATAATATAATAACTTGGGGGCTTATAACATACGTAAAGCAAAATATACAGCAACAATAGCACAAAAGATGAAAGAGGTAAAAGTGGATTTAGAATATTGAAGGTTCTCACATTTTATGGGAAGTAATTCTAAGTAGACTACAGTAAGTTAGGGATATATATGGTAATTTCTAGAGCAACCATTAATAAATAAATAAATAAACTAAAAAGCCAATAGAAAATATGAAAAAATAAAATGAATACAACAAAAAATCCATAATTAAACAAAAAAGAAGAGCAAAGGGGAGGAACCAAAAACAGATGGGGCAAATAGAAAACAAATAGCAAGATGGTAGACATAAACTAAGCCATATAAGTAAGTACATTGAATGTAAATGGATTAAACTCTCCAATTACGAGAAAGAGACTTAGAATGACTGAGACAAAATCTAACTATACGCTGTATACAAGGCACACATTTTAAGTATAAAAATACAAAATAGTTGAGAGTTTTTTGAAAAAAACAGTAACAATGCTAACATATTATAGATTTTAAAACAATAAGTATTTCCAGGGACAAGTGGGATATTACACAATGAAAAAACGGTCAATTCATCAGGAAGACATTATACAGAGGGTGCCAAAAAAAAATGTATACACTTTTTAAGAAAGAAAAACTATTAAAATTGTGTTATTTAATATATACTGATAACAAAAGATGAATACAAGTCCCATTTGACCTCTGCAATTACAAGAGGTGCTCAAAGTGGTTACCATCAGCGTCCAGACACTTCTGATTATGGTGAACTACTGTTTGAGCAACATTGACCAAAGTGTCCACTTGTACACATTTTTTTGCACCCCCGGTAGTAGTCCCCCCTTATCCATGGTAGATATGTTCCAAGACCCCCAGTGGGTGCCTGAAACCACAGGTAATACCAAACCCTATATATTGGGGGTGCCAAAAAATGTATATAAGTGGACACTTCGATCAATGTTGCTCAAGCAGTAGTTTGCCGCAATCAGAAGTGTCTGGACACTGATGGTAACCACTTTGAGCACCTCTCATAATTACGGAAGTCAAATGTGACTTGTATTCATCTTTTATTATTGATATATATTGAATATTACAATTTTAATACTTTTTTCCTTTCTTAAAATGTGTATACATTTTTTGGCACCCTCTGTATACTTGTATGTAATATGTTTTTCATATATGTGTGTGTATATATATATATATATATATATCAATGACAAAGTTTAATTTATAAATTAGGCATAGTAAGAGATTGACAACAATAACAAAATAGAACAATTATAATAACGTATTGCTATAAAAGATTTATCAATTTGGTCTCTCTCTCAAAATAACTTTTTGTACTGTACTCACCTTTTCTATTGTGGTACCGTGAGATGATACAGTACCTAGGCGATAAGATGGAGTAAAGTGAATGATATATAGGCATTGTGACACAGCATTTGGCTACTACTGACCTTCTGATAATATGACTACTAAGTGACTAATATGCAGATGGCACATACACAAGTAGATACACTAGAAAAAAGGGAAGATTCACATCCTGGGCAGGATGGATCAGAAAGGTACACGATTTCATTCTGCTACTCAGAGCAGCTTGCAATTTGCAATTTGAAACTTATAAATTGTTGATTTCTGGAATTTTGCATTTAATGTTTTTGTACCATGGTTAACTATGGGTAAATGAAACCACAGAAAGCAAAACCACAGATAGGGGAAGCTACTGTATAATTCTAAATGTATAGACACATAAAAATATATAAAGCAAATATTTACAAAATAAAAAAAAGAAAGAGATAAATCCACCATCATGATTAACTATTTTATCATTTAGTAATTCATAGAACAAAGAGAAAAAAATCAATAAGGATACAGAGGATCTGAACAACAATATCAGCCATTTGACCTAATATCTAGCAATATGGAAGAAGTGCACAATTCACATTCTTTTCAAATGCACATAGAATATTCATCAAATAGGCTATAGGCTGAGCCCCAAAATAAGTTGCAATAAATTTCAAAAAATTGAAGTATTACAGAGTTTGTTCTTGGAATAATAAAATTAAATTTAAAAATAATGACAACAGGACATCTGAAAAAAAAATCCCTTAAAGTTGGAAATCAAAAAATATACTTCTAATTTTAGTATATGTGCTGCCGAAGCAAGCACCAAACAATATACTTCTAAACAACGCATGGTTGAAAGAGATGTCAAGGGAAATTAGAAAATACTTCTAACTGAATGACAATGAAAACATACACATCAAAACTAACAGAATGCAACAAAAGCAGTGCTTAAAGGGAAACTTACTTTCTTAGATGCCTTTATTAGGAAAAACTGTCAATGAGAAAAAAATATAATAAAAGCTAATTAAATTGAAAGATATAAATAGTTCAAAATTTGGAAGCGTTAATATTATTAAAATATCATTCTTTCCCTAATTGATCTATAGAGTCATTGCAATCCAAATAAAACCTGAGCAGTTTTTCTTAATTGAAAAGCTGATTTTAAAATTTATATGGAAATGCAAATTACCAAGAGTAGCCAAAACAATTTTGAAAAATAAGAACAATGTTGAATAACTTACATTACCTGATTTTAATAATGACTATAAAGTAAATAAAGTACTATAGTAATCAAGACAATGTGGTATTGGTATAAATATAGAAAAATAGATAACAGAACAGGATGGCGTCCATCAATAGACCTACAAATATACAAGTACAGACAATTGATTTTGACAAAGACATGAAGTACTATCAATGGGGAAATGATCAGGTTTTTTGCTTTTTGTTTTTTTCCTTTCAAAAAGTGGTGTTGGAACTATATATTCATGTGAGGAAAACAATTCATCCCAATTTTACCTCACAGTTATACAAAAATTAATTTAAAATGAATTATGAACATAAGCATAAAAAATTAAAACTCTAACACTTCTAGCAGAAAACAGAAAAGAATGCCTTTTTGATAGGAAGAAAGGCAAAGATTTCTTAGGACACAAAATGCATAACCATGAAGGGAAAAAATGCCTAATTGGATTTCATCAAAATTAAAACCTCTGTTCATCAAAAGACATGATATAGAAAAACGTCTCCTAAGTCTCTTAGACCGTCCCAAAGAATTGAGCATCATCGTCCAAGCAGTAACTATTCACTAGTACCTCCTGTATTGACTTTCCCTTTTTCTGTTCCTTAAGCCTGCTTCCGGGACCACATTCCAAAATGCCACACACAGCCTTTCACCTCAGAATCTGCTGCCAGTCAACCCCATGCTAAAGCAATGTTCTAGTTCAGAAATTACAGATGAAGGGGCCGGCCCGGTGGCTCAGGCGGTTAGGGCTCCATGCACCTAACTCCAAAGGCTGCTGGTTCGATTCCCACATGGGCCAGTGGGCTCTCAACCACAATGTTGCCAGTTCAATTCCTCCAGTCCCCCATGGGATGGTGGGCTGTGCCCTCTGCAACTAGCAACTAGCAAGAGGCAACGGCAACTGGACCTGGAGCTGAGCTGCGCCCTCCACAACTAAGACTGAAAGGACAGCAACTTGAAGCTGAACGACACCCTCCACAACTAAGATTGAAAGGACAACAACTTGACTTGGAAAAAAGTCCTGGAAATACACACCGTTCCCCAATAGAGTCCTGCTCCCCTTCCTCAATAAAAATCCTAAAAAAAAAAAAAAAAGAAAGAAAAAAAAAGAAATTACAGATGAAGTCCAATTGACTAGGAAGCAACAAGAAGTTAACACTTCCTGGACTCAATACACGTGAGGCTCTGTGCCAGGTGCTCCATTTGTTACTGCGCTTGATAACTCACCGGAACCACTAACTGGCTCAACTGGGAAGCTGGGGCGAAGCTATGCAAAATTTCACAGCTTTGCCAGGGCTATGAATACAGGTTTTCTAATTACAGTTTGTATTAGTATTTCTTATTCTCCATGCTGCTTCCAAAGATACCTACCTTTGACGGTCTTAGATGTATTTTTGGAAGTGAATTGCCATAATAAATAATAATAATAGCTATTATGCACTGAGTGCCGATTTGTGCTAAGAACTTACAATTAATTCTCTCTGTAACTCTACAAATGATTACTATTTCCATTTTATTCAATTGAAAATGGTGGCTTGCTGAGGTTAACTTTCCTAAGGTCCCCTGCTAGCAAAAGAATAGCTAATATTTGTATGTACTATGTGCTCCTAACATCTATAATTTCATTTAATCCTCACACCCACTCATGAAATAGGTTCCCTATGATCATTACATTATAGAGCCAGTTGCTCCAAAGGCCATGCCTACCTTCCCGCTCCCCCTCATTGCCACGCTGTCTTTCATTAAAGGAAAGGGAAAAATTGAGTAATACATGACCAGGGGAAAAAAAACGAAAAAAAAAAAAGTCAACCAAGATTACTTTCTATATCAGCTGTGTTGATACAATACTTGGATAAATTGCTTTGAACAGAGCAATTGTCCTACCAATAAGCACCTACTGAAAATATGGCTAGTTTAAGGAAGGGTTTCATAACCTCCACACTATTGATATTTTGAGCTGAATAATTCTTTGTAGTGGGAGATTGTCCTGAATCATTGGATGTTTAGCAGAATCCTGACCTTTGACCACTAGATGCCAATTGCACTCCCTCTCAAGACAATCAAAAGTGTCTTCAACCTTGCCAAACTTGTGTCCAGTTGAGAACCACTGGTTTATGATATTTTAACAATTTTTTTTTCATTCTGAAATTGAACAAAGTACATCAGAGCAATGGTTCTCGGGAGAATTCCACCTTTTTTTGGAATTCAGTTGTAGATATATGAACAGGACCTAATCCAGACTCAAATCTTCTCCTCTCCCACTTTTACTACCTCCCTTCTACTGTTTTGTCCCCAACTCTCAGGGATCCATCCACCCAATAACAATAGACTAAAGCACTGGAAGAAACCTTGTTCCTGGGACATAATGACCCTCTTATTTCTCATATTTCTCCTTTGATTCAAGTTTTTTGTCTAGCCCTGATTAGCATACTATCATCTCCAGACTAAGAACAAAACCTATGTAATTGTCTCTGCTTCTAAATGACAGGCACACATTAAGAATGTTGTTTCTATATTTACAAATCCAAGACATGATTGAAAGCGTCACGCTCTCAGTGTAGGAACAATATTCTCATAATCAAACATCCAAAGCAAATTGTATGATTATTTGTATTATCCAGGATTTCAAGGCTCTGTTTCAGGGCAGAGAAGCCAAGTAGAAATATGCCAGCTTATTCAGTAACTCCCTTTCCCCTTCATACACAAACAGAACTACTGTCTCTTTATTTTATCCAAAATTTTGACATAAATTCCCCTAAACATTCCAAATTTATTGATCATAAATAAATGTTACAGAGTCAAAATTGTAAGTAAGAGATATGACTAACCTACAAAAAAGCCCTAGAAGATTCTTAAATATTTTCCTATACTGTCAGTTCTTTTTTAGAGTATATCATGAAATAATACAATGTGTGTGTGTGATATATAAAGACGCAAATAAATGAGACTCAAATACACTGGCCAAATAAAATGTCCTTTGACAAAGCTAATCTATAAATAACTTCTATAAAGTTCTATGATATTCCTAGTATATCTTTTAAATAAATCTATTCAGGTATAGTTCAAGTGTTAAACTTAAAGATGATATCAAAATTAGTCCAATTATAAAATGTATCCATATAAGGAGTATTTTACATTTATATTTAGAGGCATAATTTTTCACTTCTATAGTCAGTCTTTCCTAAGTCATTCATTCTAAAATACATGTTTGAAAGATTGAGAGCCACGCAGCAGACATCTGGTTCCTCCCTAATAGAATAGGTTTTCTTAGATTTGCAACCCAGTGAAACCAGAGGGGGAAAATGTACTTTTCAATTTACAAAATCCTTATATATGCATGATCTAGTCTAAGCATTTAAAGGAAGAGAGAATTGCATAAGTTAAAGAACTATGGCTTAATAAAAGTTAAAAAGTAATTGGTACTAAAGGTAATTAAACTTTGGATCTGCATTTTTTTGCCCCAATCCCATTCTAAAATTTGGTGCTAAAGTAAAAATGATTTCCATTAGGCAAATAAATACAATGGAGAATCCATTTATGAGAGTAGCAACATGCATAAGTGACTGTATAGCAAATAAATAACTGTACAATGAAATTTTAAATTAAATTTTGTCCTAAATGAAAATCTTTCAGAGTTGCTGTGGGAGTCAAGGTGATATATGCAAAAGTACTTTCTAAATCTTGATATGCTATATAAAATGTCATTTGTTCAATTTTTACACAAATTTCTCCAGATATTAGCTTGATGAAATATTTCCAGTGATATACACCATCTCCTTGCTAGTCTCCTCCCGACATTGCCTTGCCCTCATCACTATTCATGAGAATATCTCAAATCCAGGATAAGTAACTCATCATAAAGCTATCTTATATTAAGAACTTGAAAAACAGAAATTATACATGTACAAATCAGTGAGCAAAATATAAGTAAACACTAATTCTTCCATTATAAACCTCTATTTTAAAACCCATTTGACTCACCAGGATTGACATTTTGTATCATTTCCTGAGTTAGAAGTTGCAGCTTTGGTATGCCCTACCATATGCACCCAGCTCTTCAGCCTTCCTTGCATTCCCATGCAGCTGCTAAGTCTTGGAAACAGGAGGGAAGCCTCCTCATCTTGGCTCCCAGAGCCCATCTCTGTTCTATTCTCAGTACTAGCCAAGTCTTGGTTACTTGAGCTATGATCACTAAACTTTCCCTTTCTGGGAAACTACACTGGTGGTCTCAGATTCAGCCTAGCCCACCCTACTACCTGAGGCACAAATTCAATACATCCAGCAACTCTTTTAGTGCCGTCAATACCAGAGAGAAAGGAATTATAATTCCTTTTTTCTTTTCTTTTTTGCCTAAAAGTTTGTTTCACTTCTCTACTGATCCTCCAAATATCTATTTGCCATTGCCCCACATACCCTTCTACCTCTTACCATATTACAACTCAATATTACAATGGTTCTACAGATGTTAATAGTTGGCTTTTATTTGTTAGGGTTTGAAACACAATGGAACATGAAACAAAGATTAATTCTTTGGCTGAGCCTACTTTCAGGGCAGTGTTGGATTTAAAGATTAGAAGCCAGTCTTACCCACAAACAAAAGTGCTTTCACTATGAAGAAGACCCCAGAGGATCTTAGATTAGAGTAGTTTGTAGATAACATGAATAGTAATAATAATAAAATAATAATATTAAGTAACAATGATTTCAGCATTTACTCTGTACCAGGAATATGCTAACTGCTTTACATGTATAACACATTTGACCCTCACAACAATTCAATGAAGGGGAGTATAAAATACCAGCCAAGGTAAGACAGTGGGTGAGTAGAAGAGCCTAGGGTGGAAAGCAGGCCATCTGGAATGAAAGCCCTTGCTCTTAACGTTGCACTGTGCTGCCAGGAACAGTGCCTGACAGAGAGCATGCGGAGGGCAGATGACCTTCCTCCCGGGGAGAAAGAAGTGGGAATACTGAGGAGCTCTTTGTCTTTTTTGGGACTAGCAATTCTTGAGGCACCAGCTTACCAAACCCAGGGGAAGTAGTTGGGAAAAGAGGCGAGGAAGAAGTATGTGGGAAAAGTTTGTGCCTCCTCCAATGAAGCTTCTGCCCACCGTGGGGGAAAAAATGTTTTCCACTGATAGCTTTCCCTGTATCCTCAAGGAATCTCTCATTACAAGCAAGATGAGCTATAGGAGGAAAATATACGGAAAATATTATTTCTTCCCCAAATGGGAGCAAAGTAGAATACATGAATAGAGTGGTATATAATACAGAGGTGTATTGAATGAAAGCCATGAGACAAGAACTTATATTTAGGCAATTACCTTACTATACATAATTTTTTAGGAGAAAAATACAGAAAAGGTGTTAAGCAGATCCAGAGGTTTTTACTTTCACCCAAATTACAGAATAGTTAAGCCTCATTACAGAAGTCTCCAATATACTGTTTCCCTCTGCATTATGTTGAGTAGTAAATGCTATTGAAAATTCCAGTGATGTAAAGTTTTCTAAATTTTATAGTTTCTTTACTAAGTCTCCTGAAAATTTTCAACTAGCTCCATTCCCATCAAATTATCCTCAATAAAAAGCAACAGTAAACCATAGAGAAGGAAATAAACTCTCCATTAAAACAGAAAAGGCTCAACCACAAAAGTCCATATGAAGTAACTGCACTTTGTAAACAAAGCTGAGTTCCCAAAGGCTAAGAAGTCTCTGTGCTTAATTGTCTCCAAAGGATAAGTGTACACTTACATTGCCATGAGTACAGTTTTGCTGATCTAAAGGACCTAACCAAATCCTTTTCATTCTGTGGTTGAACAAAGCACATCAATGCAATGGTTCTCAGGAGAATTGCACCGTCTTTTTGGAATTCAGTTTTGCTGATCTAAAAATGTATGGGCATGCTGAACAAAGTACTTTACTCATAAATTATATGTCCATATTTGTGACATTTGATGGTGAGAAGAATTAATAATGAGGCCACACAAAACTTAGTGTAGATGGCGATCCTCTTGCTAAACATCACTACTATTCTGAACTTTTTTAGAAAACTACATTGCATCCCCTCTTCTCCATTAATGCACATCCTTTAATGTCTTCAAAATCTAACTAAAAACTCACTGTCTACAAAAAAATTTTCCTTGAAGAGCCATAACTGTCTCTGCTCATGTCAACTTCATGTTTAGTCTGTACTCTACTCATGTGTAATGCCAATCTAAGCATGTAGGTGTCTCCCAGCCTACTTATGTTCTTGTCATAAGCTAACAAAAGGAAGAGACTTCATCCTCTAGGTTACTTACTGTGGACATTTATTGAACACTTACTTTGCACTTTGTGCCAGGTAACATGCTAATGCTGTGTGAGTTCATCCATTTTTCCTCTCAACACTAAGTGGGGCACTGTACTAGCCACAATTCCAGACTTTTGTAAGTAGAAGAGACATCGAAAAATGTCTCTCAAACCCATCACTTATTTTGTTCTCTCTGCCACCATTATAATGGGTTGTGCCTAGTGGGAAGACACAAAGTATTATTTCAACTTAATTCACCCAACACTTATTGAGAATCTGAATAAAAAGAATTGTGATAGACACTTAGAGCAGTGGGACTCAATAAGGGGTGACTTTTCCCCATGGAACTTTTGGCAATGTCTAGAGACATTTTTGGTTGTCACAACCATTGGCATCTAGCGGGTAGAGGCAGTGATACTACTAAGCATCCTACAATGTACAAGGTGGCCCCCACACAACAAGAAATTCTCTGGCCCAGAATGCCAATATTGACCAAGGTTGACACACCCTCCTCTAGAGAATGACTTCAGAGATTAACTTTACATCCAGAATGTTCAGTGCTGTGAGGACAGGATCTCTGTCTATCTTATTCATAGTGGAATCCCCAGGCCAAGTCCAGTACCTGGTACATAATAGGAATTCAATAACTATCTCTTACATTATGCATACAGTAATGAAATAAAATAAGTATACACATGACTTAAAGAGAACACGGAAAAAGAAAGGTCCCAGGAGAAGTGTAAAAATAAGGTGCTTTGGAAGTCATATCCAATTGAGTAGAAAAGAAAGACCGTGCAGAAGGCAGCATGTGAGGAAGAAGGACATTTAGGGTTTCAGCAGAAGGAGGTGGGTGAGAAAATCACGTGAAGGTAGGGGAACAATCTGAGGAAAACACTGAGGTCTGGTTGAAGAGCAGTCCAGTTGGGGTGGTACACGGTATAAAGTGATGAGCAATAAACTTGGAAAGATAGAGTAGGGCTTATAGTTGCTACACACCATGAAGACCTGGGTAAGGAATTTATACTAAATTTGATATATAATGTGGAGCTGGTTCCAACTAAACTATGATTAATCAGAAAGCAGAGTCAAAAGGAACTGAAGTGGGAAGGAATAAAAGGCAGGTTGATTAGCTGTAAGTCTTTTACAATCATGCGATTGAGATGTAATGAGGTAGCACTAGGAGTTGGGTTTACAAAATATTTGGAATATAAAACTCAAATTTCTTGCCAAGTAAATAGATGGCATCAACATATGGTACAAATAAGCCAAAAATGATTACCTAGTTTCAATTCTACATTGAAAGAAGAAACTCAGTGTGAAAGGTTTGGGGATAAAAAGATTAATCATTTGGGGCAAAACAAGGTGCAAGTAAGAGATGTTAAACAGTTGCTGCACATTTGGAGCTTAGAATTCTAGATCACAGAATTAAAATGAAGGCTAATGGGGGGAGATTTGCAAGAAACTAAAAGTTAATAATGGTGCCTGTGAACATAAGACACAGAAAGAGACAAGTGAGAGGCCCAAATTCAGAATTTGGGGTAACTCCTCCATTTAATTGACAAGAGGAAGAAGGTAAACAAAATGGCGGGAACTGGAAAGAGAATAGCAGTGCTATGTTCGACAGGACAAGAGGTAAAGGTGCAAAGAAAAGAGAAGGTGGTCGGTGGGGCCTGAAAATTGTTTCAGAGAAACTGGGAAAGATGAAATGTGAAGGCAAGTCATTGACCTTGACAATTAAGAGAAAGTTGATGCTCTGAGTGGGCACTATGGTCAGAACACAAGACAAATTACAGAAGCAAAGGAGTTGATGAAAAAGTGGTACTGCTTTTTATGATGGAAATATTTTTAATTGAATTATAGTTTACATATAATATTACATTAATTCCAGGTGTACAACATAGTAGTTCAATATTTTTACACATCACAAAATGATCACCATGGGAAGTCTAGTTATAATCTGTCATCATATAAAGTTATCGCAATATTATTGACTATATATTCCCAGTACCATACATTAGGTCCCCATGACTTATTTATTTTATATCTGGAAGTTTGTACCTCATAATCCCCTTCATCTATTTGCCTGCTTCCCTACCTCCCTCCTTTCTGGCAACCACTAACTTTTTCTTCTGTCTCTATGAGTCTGTTTCTGTTTGTTTTCTTTGTTCATTTGTTTTCTAGATTTCACCTATGTAAGTGAAATCATGTGGTATTTGTCTTTCTCTACCTGACTTGTTTCACTTAGCATAATACCTTCTCGGTCGATATGATAGAAATATTTAGATAACTTTGTAATGTACAGATTCTTGACCTTCTCTTTGGAGTTGCTACCCATTTGCATCTGCATGGCAACTTTTGAATGTGGTCAATCTTATACATAGGTTTAATATGATTTCAAATCCACTTGTTTGTGACTCAAGTGAAGTTGTTATAATCCACTGACAAAGACCAAAAAAAAGTTACTTTGCTATAAGTATGAAGTAAGTTGTGTCAGTATGTCATCATTCCACATTGCTTTGATATAAGAATGAAGGAAGTCATGCCAGGAAGGTATCCTTACCTTATCTCTTGTTGCTAAGCAGTCAGCAGCTTAGCTGCTAAGAGGCCCTGCTGGGGGCTTGGATAGGAACAAGTGGAGAAGCAGCTATGGTAAGGGGACATTTAGACTATACATACTGAGTGTTTGTGAGGACTATTTGAGAGTTTGGTTTGGGCAAGGTGACTCTTTGCTGACCTAAAACCTCTCTGAAGACCCTTGGGGCATTAGCTCCTGTCTTGACAAGGCACTCCTGGTAACAGTGGTGATGAACCACACAGCAGCCCATGAAGGAGATCAGCCCACCTACCAACATCGGCATTTTCATTCTCTAGCAAAATGTTCTAGCAACAGAGGACTTTTACTTTTGCGCTGATAGTTGGAAATCAGCTCTTTGGTTGGTCACCAACTCTCCTGAGTGCCTCCTCATATAAAAAGGTACACCTCATGTTAAATTTGGACTTTGTTCCTTCACACACCTTTCCTGGAACAATAGTGGGATTCATCTGTCATTTGTTTGGAGTATGTATTTCTTTATTTTGCTTACTAAAAGATACTAATTCTGTATGCAATTGGCTTGTGAAATTATAATTCCCACAGTGAAATTAATGCTTAATAAATTGCTGACAAAGACAACTCAGTATCTGACTATAACTTTTGATGCCTCCCCAAAACAAAACAATCAATAATTGAAAAAGATTTCACTGGGGAAAATAAATGTAGGTTACCTAAACAACCAATGTCTATATTATAGACAGGTTACCTTCCAATTAGTAATTTAAGTTATACGGCATTTAAAAATGCTTTCCTTGAGGAAAAACAAAAGTTTTAAAAAGTGAATACATTTCTAGACCTAGATAGTTCTCCAAACTTATTTACGCCAAATGTTCTAAAAACAGAAGTTTATTTCAAATATATCTAGAACATTATTTAGAACATTGTTCTTTTAAAAAAAAAAAGATATAATGAGTTTTCTTCCCTCTCTGGGCTATTTATTACTGCAATGTCAGTTTTGGAGGTTGAGAATAGGTACTTTGGGGACATCAATATCTTTTATCTGAGAGAAACCAGCTTTCTACTTTGGTACAGGAGAAAATATTTTACTCTGTTTGCCTAAGAGGGTAACTTTATAGTGCAGTCCCTTGCCAGCATATTATTATAAACTGGGCTACAAAAGATGCTTGTTATGAACCCCTAATATCTCCCCTTTCCATGTTGATGTAAGAACGTTCAAACCTACAGAGAACTTTTGTAAGAGTTTATTTGAGCCAAAGCTGATGACACTGCTGGGCAACAAGATCACAAATGCTCCAGAGAATAATAGTTGTGCAGTTTCTTTTATGTGTTTGGAATTAAAGAGGAAACATAAAGAAGATTACATGGAGGTAAGAGAGAGCAATGTGTGGATTGGATTACAGGATATATAACAAGATTATGTGCTTTCTCGAGGGTGGTTACACTTCAGAGGAGTCTGAAAAAGAGGACTACACTGGCATTTCAAAGATGTGTTAACCTAGATGCACAAAAAAAAAAAATGGACAGGGCTAGCTTCAGGCAAAGATAAAACTTTTACTAAAGAATCATATGCCTGGGACGTGACTACTCACCATGACCTTCCCATTTAGGAATTTATGATCACATCACCCTGTGAGGGTACGTTTGGTTCAATTTATTACAGCACACCTTTTTTGTTCACATCTGACACTGCTTCTCCCTATTTTATGTAGTCAGTCATAAATCATGGTTGTAAGTTGATGAATACTTATAATACACAGAGTCTCCCTAAAATTTATTTACTATTCATTCAATAAATATTTATTAAGTAGTGACAGGTAAAGGTGACCTTGCACAGAGGGCCAAAAAGGGAACTGACCTTCTACAAAGTTTAATGGTTATTGGCCATGGCCCAGTGCTTAGAACAATGGTTCCTGGTGAAACACAAGGCTTGGACCACAGCCCCCAGTGATGCCTTGAGATGGAGTCTTACCTTCCAGATCCTGAAGGCTATGTTGCAAATCGTGCCACTACTTTGTCACAGCACAGAGCTACAACTAAGTGACCTGAATCAGAGCCCCCTTATCTGAGAAGGAAAAAGCTGGAATTACCCCCAAACACAAAAAGAACTGTAAAGACAGGAATGGAGCCAAGGCTCAGCCACTTTGAAATGGTTTTATATTCAGGGAAGTGGATGATGCTTGTCTAATCATGTGGTTTAAAGGGCCCATAGTCACACTTGTCTCATTAGGGAGACCACCTCAGGGATGATGTAGATGCCTGATCACTGCACTGTACACCTGAAGCTGAAGCTGAACAATAATGAATGCCAACTACAAGTTTATAGATAGATAGATAGATAGATAGATAGATAGATAGATAGATAGATAGATAGAAAGAAAGAAAGATAGATAGATAGATAGATAGATAGATAGATAGATAGATAGATAGATAGTAAGATATACTTACAAGAAGTGGAGTACAGCATTAGGAATAGAGTCAGTGGAAATGTAATGGCTCTGTGTGATGTCAGAGGGATAGTGGATGGGGGGAGGAGGGTTGATACAGTGTGAGGGATATAAATGATAAACATCTAAGTATTACTTTGTTTTGTGCACCTAAAACTAATAAAACAAACAAAAACAAAAGGCCCATATCCTGAGGGTCAGGGAACCTTCTCCCAGAGTCTAACATTTGTACTTGCTATATCTCTGTGCAATGCTCTGTAATGCAATGAGCAACAGAGGACCGTTATTGCGTCTGTCTCCATGAGTTTCCCCACAAACACTGTTCCAGTAGGCCTGGTGCATGCGCTGCTTGGCCATTTGCCTTTGATGCACAAGAACCAACAATAAATCAGGCACTGGAGACACAAAAGTAAACAAAAGAGAAAGTCCCTACCCTCAAGCTCACATTATTCTGGGAAGAGAGAAAGCTAACAAATAAGTATCAAGTGGTAATAAGTGATATGGGAAATAATAAAAGAGTATAAGGAGATAAAATGATCATGGGGGTGTACAAGATGGGCAGTAAAAGTGACATCTGAGCCTAAAATAAACAAGGAATTAAGCTATGTGTATGAGCAGAAAAAAAGTACCCTTGGCAAAGAGAACTCAGTTCAAAGACCCCTACAGTGTGTCTTTAGTTGCGCTGCCTCGATGTCCTGAGTCGATTCAAAAATGTTTCCCTTTCGTGGTCATTTGACTTTGGGAAAGAGCCAGAAGTCCCATGGTACCAGGTCTGGTGAATAGAGTGGATAAGGACACACCGTAATGTTTTTATATGACAGAAATTGCTGCACCAGAAGCGATGTGTGAAATAGAACATTGTCATGATGGAGGAGGAAATAAAGACACTCACAGAAGAGGACTTCCAAAACTGCTTCAGAAAGTGGCAAGAATGATGGGATAAGTGTGTGCAAAGCATGAGGGAGTATTTTGAAGGGGGTTAATGGCAATGTGTCTTACACTGTATTAAGTTTTTTTATTTTATTTTAAACATTCACTGTATTTTTTTTTATCACACCTCGTAGAGGGGAAAGAAATGAGGCCTAAGAAATGAGGTCTGAGGGATGAGGAGAAACCAGGAGGGAGAGTGAGAAGAAGCCAGCAGTGAATTAGGAGGAAAACCTATAGAATACACAAGAGAGCAAGTGTGAAAAGTTTTTCAAGAAAGGAACAATCAACTGTTTTCACATGCTGCAGAGATAGTAAATGAGAAATGACCCTTAGACTTGAGAAAAGAGAAGTCAACAATGGCTTTGAGAAGAGTATTTTGTCAGAAAGGTAAAGACACAAGTCAGACTACAGTAAATTCAAGAGATAACGGGAACATAGGAAATAAAGAGGGAAGTATGATCAACATCCAATGAATTTAGTTTAAAAAGAAAGTAGATATATAGAGTGATATCCAGGGTGGAGATAACATCAAAAGAAGGTCATGTTGTTTTCTCAAATAAGGGTTTTTAAAATATAGTGTATTAATGGCAATTTTGAGTCAGAGTAAGACCAACAGATCAGAAGATTGCCATTGAAAAGATGGTTTGCTATGCTGTACACCTGAAAGTAATATAAAACAATATTGAATGTCAATTATAATTGAAAAAACAATAAAATAAGTAAATAAATACAAATTTTAAAAAAAGAGAAATGGGTTTGTTTGTTGTTTTTTTTCTAATGAGAATCTCTATCCCTCCCAAGTGAGTGGAGTTAGGATGATCTAACCAGACACATAAAGGAGATGTCAAAGACAAAAACCCTACCCAGCTTTACCCTGATTAAGCAACCATCTATAGCATACAAGTAGCACAGTCCTGTTACTTGAACATACCACATGGTATCTGTCAAAAGCTGTGCAAGTTTGGATTGCCTAAGGAGTATGTCGCCCCAAAATTCCTCTACATATTTTAAAACTCACTCCTGCATGAAGCCAGAGGAGCAGAGTTACATCCTTAGAATGTACAGTTGCTTCCCTTATTGAATTACGTTGTAGATGAGTGGAATGTTTTCCACCTCAGGCTTTGGTGCCATTCCATTACCCGTTGTTTGTTTTTTCCTCCTGCCATTCTTGTCTATTCCTTTGCTGTATTTTATAGATTCTTGCAAACTATCTTAAAGTCTTCTTTGGAATGAGACAAGGTATAAACAAATAAATAAGCTCCCTTTCTTTCCCTTTCCATAGCCCCCACACACAGAAGGCCTGATGCACCGTATGCTTCAATTACTGTAAAAACCTTCTGGCTGGTTTCCCTGCCTCTATTTTCTCTCCTCACAAATGTTGGATTCCTCTTCTTCAATATTGTTTTCATCACTTCACCCAGCTGCTCAAAATCTGCAGTTGCTTGGTAATATCTCTGTTGTAGATATATAGTCTTCAGGCTTACATTCAGAACCCTCCATCAATTGCCCACACACTTCCAATTTTATCTCTCATGCTCACTAACAAGGTGCTTCTGCTCCAGATAATTCAAAATGATTGCCATTCTCAATTTACCACTTGCAGTTGTGCAAAGCCCGACTCCAGCAACTACTATCGGTATTGCCTTTGTAAAACCATTTGAACCGAAGCTGTCTGAACTTCAGTTTATTCCATTGGAGAATGGGAATAATACTTTGTATTGTTTTGTGATAAGAGATAGCATTATGAAAGTGCATAGATAGATAAATGATAGATAGATAGATAGATAGATAGATAGATAGATAGATAGATAGATAGATAGACAGATAGACAGATAGACAAATAAATCTATCTTCTAAAGTGCCTGGCACATAACACAGCTGGCACCCAATAAAAAGTGTTTCTGAATACGAGGTCTGACAATTAAGTTCGCAAACTTGCCACCGTGCACTTACATTGGCAGCACTGTACAAACAGCTCAGTAAGATTCCATAACCTGGGTATGTCAGTGTCTCACAGCTGTGTTTATGTCAACGTGTGGCGGTGTCTTGCTGAGTGGAGTTCATTATTGTTGTTGCGTGTTTTGTGTGCCATTGTGAGAATGTCTGAGCTTGAATTAGAGCAACGAACAAACATTAAATTTCTTGTTAAACTTGGAAAGAGTGGAAGTGAAATCAGGGACCTGTTAGTCCAAGTTTATGGGGCTAATGCCATGAAGTACAGAGAGTGTACAAATGGATTAAACATTTTTCTGAGGGGAGAGAACGTGTCATTGATGAAGAGAGGTCAGGGCGGCCAGTAACAAGCAAAACTGAAGCAAACATTGCAAAAATGTGTCGAATTCTGCGTCAAAATCATCAGCTGACTGTGAGAAGCATAGCAGACCAAGTAAACATTGATAGAGAAACAGTTAGGAAAATCGTAACTGAAAATCTTGGCATGAGAAAGGTGTGTGCAAAAATGGTTCCGAAGGAGCTCTTGCATCACAATGCACCAGCTCACCTCACTCCGTGAGGGAGTTTTTAGCCAGTAAACTAATAACTGTATTGGAACACCCTCCCTACTCACCGGATCTGACCCCCCAATGACTTCTTTACCCAAAGATAAAGAAAATATTGAAAGGAAGACATTTTGATGACATTCAGAACATCAAGGGTCATACGAGGACACCTCTGATGGCCATTCCAGAAAAAGAGTTCCAAAATTGCTTTGAAGGGTGGACTAGACACTGGTGTCAGTGCATAGCTTCCCAAGGCTAATACTTCGAAGGTGACCACAGTGATATTCAGCAATGAGGTATGTAGCACTTTTTCTAGGATGAGTTCACAAACTTAATTGTCATACCTTGTATACTGTTTTTTGCTTTTGATCATACAATGTGCACGACCCTGGAAAGCTCTGCTCCCTCCCCAGCCATTAGTTCATAAAGAACAGGCAATGGGTACATAGGCCTTAAAAGTCAGACAAAGTGAGGTTTGAATCCTGGAACACTCCACTTACTACTGTATAACTTTGGGCAGCTGACGTCATTGTCCTCCTGTGTGGTCCTGCCCTGGCTCTACTGAAGTTGGACCCAGGAGCACAGGGAAGGATGTCCAAGACATGACTGATACAGTGTTGGAAACACAATCTACAACTGTGTCCTTCATATTAAAAATTGATAAAGGTCTTGTTTAATTTGGTTTTGCTTGAGATAATGTGGTTGAGTTTTTCTTTAATCCATGGCACCCAGGAGAGGTAACTGTTGAGGTAGAATAATTAATAATTGAACTTTAAGGGTAAGATTTAATTTCCTAGCTACTAGGAAACTGAGAACAAGCTTGGCAGTAACCGTATCACCTCCTTACAGGGTCCCAGACTAAGAAATAAAATGAATAAAATGGGAATAAATAAAAATGGGAATAAGATGAGACTCCTAATTAAATAAGATCAATTAATCATAATACCTCATTCCCAAGCAATTCCAGTTAGATTCCTTTAACCATATGTAAGTATCTCATATTACTTTTATAATATCCAAAATATAAAAATTGATGCTGGCCAGATGCCTTGTGTTTACTTTTAACTGAGTATAGGCTTTGTCAGCTCTAAAAATCCATGACACAAATCGCAAAGGCACTTTCCTTCTATAACAGAGCATCCCTGCAAAGAATTTTTCCAATTCATCAGACTGAAGACAATCTATGTGTCAACAAATTTTGCCTTGGTATGGTCTTCATTTACAAATCTTGCTAATTCTAATACTGCACTTTTCTATAGCGCCTAATATCTCACAATATTAGATGCCTGCCTGTAGTTGGTACTGCCAGATCCTACACCAGCACCCCCATCACCTACCCACCCTACCCTATCCCAAATTCCTACCCAACTTTAAACCTAACATGAAATGAGGACAGTAACAATTCAATTTCCTGCAAGTTCATTCCTTAATTCTCCTTCAGTCTACTCTGATGCATTAATATTGTACACTGTGCCTTGAATTATCACCGTAAAAAAAGACATATTGAAGTCCTAACCCCCAGCACCTCAGAATAAGAACTTACTTGGAAATAGAGTCATTGCAGATGTAATTAGTTAAATTAAGATGAAGTCATACTAGAGTAGGGGGAGCCCTTAGTCCAATATGGCTGTGTTCTTTAAAGAAGAGGAGAAAGACACAAAAGGAGGACAGCCATGTGACAACACGGAGACCCGGGAGAAGGTCATGTGAAGACAGAGGCAGAGATTGGAGTGATGCTGCCACAAGTGAATAAACATCTGAGGCTCCCAGAAGCTGCATGAGGCAAGAAAATATCCTCCATGGATATTGGAGAAGCATACCATGGATATGGAGACTTCAGAAGGAGCATGACCCCAGTAACACCTTGATTTTGGACTTGTAGCCTCCAGAACTGTGAGACAATAAATTTCTGTTGTTTTAGGCCACCTAGTTTCTGATACTTGCTTATGCCTGCCCTCAGAAATTAATAAACTGTAAGTCTGTGCTTATTTCCCAGCCTCACTTCAAAAATGAACTCCTCTCCCCTCAACAGCACTAAGCAAAGGGTGTATCAATCTTTCCTATGCCATTTTGCATTATCTTGATTTCCTTCTTCCTGAAACTCAGAAGTGTTCATGGGTCCAAAAGACAGGGCAGTGCAATGACATTTAAAGAGCAAGACCTTCCAATTCAACAGTTTAGAGCCCACAGATCTGCACATAAGCTACAATAAATACTATTCCCACTGTTTCTAGACATCACATATTTTGAGCAGCTCGGGGTAATACTCTCAACACTGTCAGAAAAACTAACTCAGACTCCGGAGAGCTGACCTCTCTTTATCCAGCAGTGTTAATTAAATTCAGGAAGGAATGGCAGCCTTGTCAACGGCACTGTCTGGAAAACAAGTTGACCGTTTCAAACCCTGGTGAGAATCCCTTTCAACTCAGGTGGGGTGAGCATCCCAGGAATGGAAACACTGTCTGGCTGATTCCTCCCATTTTTCATTGTTTGTGCTTTTCACTATATCCCAATTAAATGAAAAATGCTGCACAGAGGGCACAGATTTGACTTTTAAGAACCAGATGTCTGATGTTCTGGGTCCTCCTTCAAAATTAACATAGGCAAACAATGTTATCTCCATGTTAACAAAGGAAACCATCTTCTCCCTCCTTTGTGTTCCTTTCCCAGACTTTGGGTGAATGAAGGCCACTTGGTCTGCTAGGCACATTTGCCGAAGACAGAACCAGTGCCAATTCAGCCAGGTCCTTTATGGGAAATGACATTCGGCAGCCGGGCTGGATCTCCCGTAAGCTCCACATATTGTTGAGGCAGCTCGGAGGATGTGCTCGGATCAGTCAGATGGTGTCCGCAGCTGCTAACAGCCACCGTGCACTACTGCTCTGGCCTCCTGTGTAGCATTTTCCTTTGATTTTCCCTTAAACTTCTCCCCTTCCAGTCTCTCCGTGGCCACCACCCACAGTAACAAGATGTATATGGAGAACCCATAAGTCCTTGTCAGGATAAAAATCATAAAAATAAGCTTTCAGGGAGCAAACTAATGGAAACCGCACACGGTTTTTCTTGGGAGTTGGGATATGTCCCCCCAATCCCCTTTAAAATGGGATCTTTCTGCTTTCCTGAAAGCACAAGCTCCAGGTCTATGATTAGCACCAGGAACTGGAGAGACTCCATTAGACTGAATCTCTGATTTCAAAGTGGCTTTGTCTCTCGTTTCTCAAACCCAGTAAGTAGGCACTTGAGATGGTTTAGTCATAGCTTAGAAAAGCAATTCAGCAGGTGATGGATAGACCTCAGAGAAAGCCAGCAAGCAACATGCCATTTACATTTTTTCACTGTAAGAAATGTGGCTAGCGACATAGGTGGGGAGAGGGGTGTGGTGGGGTTAACTTATACCTAGTTATTTTACACTGTGCCATCTTGCAGCAGATTTTCTGAGGACTTTCTGTGGATTTGTCAGGGAAGTAAAAATTGGGTCAGAATAGTTTCACACTCTACTACAAAGCTCTTTGCGTTATTTTATTTTTTTTTGTAGCCTCAATTTAGGTAAATCATATTCATGCATCAATGCTAATTTTCAAAACAATGACACAAAAAGTCTTTGGCTAAAAAGAAATAACATATTTTACTCTCTTCCCTAATTTATCAGTTCAATACTATAACCAGGGTCTCAAAAATTGATCTGTAAACATCATTCCTATTTCGCTAGGAAGATGATTACAGTGCTTTGTGTTGAAAAAGTCCGTTGAGACTGAATATATTTTTCTTCAGAAAAGAAAAAGAACATTTCTAAATGGACACAGGATTTTCCATAGTTATTGAGATGGCATGATTATCAAATTTATGATTGAAAGGAAATTGAGAATGTCATACAATACACTGAATGACAGGCTCAGGATTCAAGATTATTTCAACATAGTAAAATGGTGAAAAAAATCTAACAGGATTACGTAGCATGACTGGAACATTTGTTATAAAGGTAGTTCCTGACACTTAGGGCTCAAAATAATAATTATATAAGGAAGGATGAGGTGGCTATTGCTAAATAGCAACATTTGGGAAAGTGCAAATAAATTTTGTTGAGCACAAACTCTGTGAAGTGGTTTGCCAAAAAACTTAACACATGCTAGGTGGCCTTCTAATGCCAAAACAAAGACACAAGATTCCTGCTCTCCTAATCATAGCCCTGGTCTCATCTGGAGTCTGGAACTTTCTTTGCTGCTAGGTAGTGCTCATTAACAGAAGCCCACACAATCCAGACTAGCTGTTCCGCAAATCTGAAGTCATAAACCCTTTAATAATCTGATAAAAGTTACGGACCTTCTGTCCAGAAAAATGCACACACATACAATTTGCATCCTATTTCCAGGGTGTCACAGATCCCTTCAAGGGTCTGTGAACAACAGACCTAGCCTCCAGCGAGCCATGGATCCCAGACTAGAAACTCCTGCTCTAGAAAATATCCAGAGTAACCAGAGTCAGAAGTGTTCTGGAACTGAGGTTCAGCTTACATCTCATACTGAAATGTCTGCTTTGCTCGTTCCTGCTTAAACCCAAAACTGAATTGGCAGAATGGAAGACTATGCTGGTTGTCTATCACAAAACCATGGGGTGCAGTCAATTCAATCATTTCAGTTCAGCAAATATCAGCCAAATAGCTGAAATTCTTCTTTATATGAATAGACATTCAACTAATTTTTTTCTGTTTTGCTTCCTATACATAAAGTCGTAATAATACTAGCTAAGATTTATCAAGCCCTTATAGAACATTCTCAATGGAGCCTCACAACCATCCCATGAGGTGAAAACTATCGTTTCCCCCAGTTCTGAAGAGGAAACTGAGGCAGAGAGAAGTTGCGTGACTTCCCTGAAGTCGCACCCCTATGAAGTAAGGCCCACATTTGTCTGCTCCTAACCTCGCTGCCCTGCATTGCCTCCTGGCGTGGTAAGTGAGCCACGCTTCTTCCTTCAGACATACTGTGGAACATCTTTATAGCAGCTTTGGTGACCGGCTCATTTTCCCCTCCAACGACAAAGCAGAGCGCTCTAGTACTCACAGCTTCACAGGCTTCGTTGAGTTGCTACCCCTTTAAATTTTTAGTCTTAATTTTCATTTCCCGTTTTCCTTAAGGTTTGTTAAAGAAGGACCCTCACCTTCTGTCCTCTTGTATCTCTATGCCACATCACCTGTCCTTTTCTTTCAGTCTTGAGTTATGAACCTTCAATGTTTGGGCTTATTTTTGAACATATTACTCTTCAGAGTTATCATATTTTTTGCTCTCCAGTATCATGGACCTGACATGATTTGAGCACCTTTCATAAACAGACAGGGATAAACAAATCTGGGAGTGATTCCAAGCTCTAGATCCATGTATGGAATCAGTAAAACTCACACTGCAGAATTCTAGCTTCCAAAGGAACCCTAGGTTATATAATCTCTTTGTCCCATAGGGATTCAAAGGACAGAAGCCATGATGTAAACAAGAGATATGTGGCTTGTCCCTCTCTGCCATCTCCCTACAACTACTTTCTGAAGAGCAAGCGCACACTTGACAATCTATCCCCCTCTTCTCCTGCCACCACCAGGAAGGAGGTGTCTTCCCCTGGCCCCAGAAGGAGCACTTTTCTCTTATGTCCTTAGGGCTTTAGATCCCTCTTCTTCATCCTCTTTGAATTTTCGGGCCGAGAATGCCAGATATCCCTAAGAGAGTTTCCTTTTGTGCTCATTGGACCAAAAAAAAACAGCGGATGAATTATTACCAGAATCATTATAATTTAATAGAATATAAAATATTCAGGTCACACAGTACAGTCTCTTTTGATATAAGTCTTGTGCCATGGAAGCCTGATTTTGTTTTAAAGAAGATGAGAACCCCCTACGTAAACAGGAGCAGTAAGGAAGGAAGGAGGTGTCTTCCCCTGGTCCCAGAAGGAGCACTTTTCCAGTACGCTTACCCACAGTTCAGGTTCCTACATGAATGTGCCTCACAAATAAGCTCACTGAACATCAAGCTGGGAAATTAACACGGGCAGAGTCCTGGTAAATTCTCTTAAACTGGCCTCTGGTGGGAGGAAAACCTCTCAAAATGCTTTTGTTATCTTTCGGAATAGCACTAGTCAAGGTTGTCCATTGTATGTGTAAAAAAAAAAGTCCTAATAAACATATCTGACAAATCATGGTGATAGCCTCCATATTTCTTTGTTTAATTCTCAGTTTTCTTCTAAGACCTTCTTGAAGTTTGGTTGTAATGGATCATTACGTCCATAATGTGCTCAATGTTGGAGTGAATTTTGAACAGTTTTTAGGCTGCATACTGTTTTCTTCCAGATAATTTACTGGATTAAAATTAGCAGTGTGAAAAGCTGTAGAGAAATCTAAATGCCTGCCAAATCAAAGAAATAATCACATTTTTATGAATATTTAATATCATAGTCATGGCAAATAAGGCAAGTAATTAGTACTTACCATAAATTTGCAAAGTATTATTTTATGTAAATGTTACATTCTACTAGTTTGATATGAATTATTCATTGTATAACCAGACACTGACACAAACCAGTAAACATTTAAATCTATGTGCTATTAGTTTACTTACCTTCAATGATTTTGTGCAGAATATGTACATATTTTCTCCATGAATCCATGTTTTCCCTCCTGCCCTAAAAGGGACAAAAGACAATGGCAAGCATGTTATTTAAAGCTATCTACTATATATTCAATAGTAAAGAAACTTAAGTTGCAAATGTGAAATATGTGGTTCCCTCATGTATACAGATGAAGAGCCCCCAGCTCTGCTTCTGCCTCCTCACCTGTCATGTGGATTTTTAATGAGTGATATTATGAAAACAAATATGTTGGAGAAAAATAATTGTATCTTATAAACTGTGCAGTGAAGAATTAACCTCATCCAAAAGAGAAGTCTGGCCTTTGCTCTCAGCTACTGAGGTTATCTCTGGGATCCTGGAATGTCACGCCTAACAGGAGTGTCTGTTTCCCCTGGGGCTTTAGCCACCAGACAGTGGAACAATGGGATTTATGTTAGGCCACATTGTATCCGCTGATCTCTGGAGGAACTGGAGGCTAAAGATATGGGCAATATGTAATCAAGCCCCAATAAAAACTGTGGACACCCAGGCTCAGGTGAGCTTCCCTGGTGGGAGATGCTCTGTGCACATTTTCACACATCGATGTTGAGAGGAGTTAGCCCTGTTCATTTCTGTCTCCACAAAGAGAAACTGGAAGCTCCAGTTTGGATCCTTATGGGCTCTGCTCTGTGCGTCTCTTCCCTTGGCTGATTTTAATCAGCATCCTTTCGCTGTTACAGACCATAACCATGAGTGTAGCAGGTTTCAGGGAGTTCTGTGAGTCCTTCCTTCCCGTAAATGACTGAGCCTGAGGGTGGTTGAGGGAACCCCCAGAACGAGAACGTGGTGACAGAACTGAGGACAGCACCGTGTAGACTGTGCCCCGTGTAACCTGGCAGTTGGATACATTTTGCATAAACAGACAACTCGAAATAGCACCTCCTTGAGGGAGAAAGGGTGGGTCTCCAAGCCCCTCTCCAGCCTGTGTGACAGGCTTTTCCTTGCCATCATTTCTCTTCCTGTCTCACCCCCTCTGCCCTGACTTTGAGAGGTTGACTGAACCCTGAACGGATCCCAGAGATACAATCCCAGAAAGGACCAAGCCAAAGCTAAGCTCTCCTCAAAGTCATGGTGTTTCCAGCAGCTTCCCCAGTTCCTCACAGCTCACTTCCTGCCTGCCGTCAAGTCTGCTCCAGCATCACCCTCCCCCTTCGTGAGGCCTCCTTCGTGCTCTTATTTGAAATTAAACCACCTCCCCCTATGCCGGCATCTCTATGCCCTCGTCCTGTTTTATTTTTCTTCATAGGCATGTACCTCTAACACACTACATATGTTACTAATGTATTTTGTTTGCTTTCTGTCTCTATCCACGAGAATGTAAGCTCCATTAAGGCAGGAATTTTGTTTTGTTTTGTCCCCTATCCCCTAACGCCTAGAACAGTGACTGGCACATAGTCGGTGCTCAACAAATAGTTCTTGCACAAATGAAAGAATAAGGCATTCTCTATAGGAAATTCTTAAAAGAGGCAGTATGTCCATAGCAGTATGGAGGGGCTTATCCTGAAGCTGACACACTGTTTTCACTTGGATTACATTTAACACAACAATACAATGCTATTTTTCTAGAGATTTTTATTATTATTCACCCTGGTCATAAGATTCATAAGATATTGAGAAAATAAAATTTTAAATTTTAGGTGGCTAAAGGCAGAAAGAGAGTAAATCCCACCATGGCCTGAAAACCCATCATAGTCTAATTTAAGGTCATTCTCCTTTCAGGAAATTTCTAAGTCAGAGTAGCTTATAGCAAAGGTGCTCAAGGTGACAAAAAGGATGTGTGGAAGGGGAGGGGTATCAGTACAAGCTAGAGAATGTCTTAAATCCTGGGAGGGGAGGGGGAAAAGGTAGAGTAGTTTGCTTAAGCTCTGTCTAGAGGCGAAAGCCACCAGACTCAGCACCCCCACGGCTGCTCCATATTCACAAGCTTCACATTGCAAAACTTTTCCACTTATGTGTCCTTTAGAAATATATAAAAATCTCTTGCTCAGTCCACTGTTTTACTGCAGTTCCTGAAACTCACTCACTTAATCAGCCAGCAGTAACCCCGCTGGTTAGGAATCACTGCAAAAGCTATAACCTGACCTAAATGCATGTCTTCTTTATCCAGAAGGAGAGGCAGCCTAAGTCAATCGTCATTCACTCATGGGACTGTAAAGCAAATAGGGAAGTCATTACTATGCCCTGGACACTAGTCTGCTCGAGTTTCCCTTGTGGTCAATTTCACACCTGCCTTTCCCTTTATTTAGGGAGGCAAAAAAACTTAGATACTACATGGCTCATCCCAGGTCTATAAACACCCATTTGGTAAAGACGTTCTTGACTTCGAAGAAAATAACAATCAGACCAAAGAGTCTGGCCCTCAACACTTTCATGGAAGCAAATGCCTTAAATGGAAGTTTCTTAAAGACTGATGAAAGAGCAAATAAACTTTATAGAAGACAGTTTAGCATTGTTCTTGTATAACTTCCTTCTTCGGCTGTGGGGAGAGAGAAGTGGTGATGGTCAAGGGTACAAAGTTTCACTGATGCAAGATAACTAAGTCCTGGAGATAACTATGCAGCACAGTGCCTATGGCGAACAACACTATATTGGATACTTAAAACTTGCTGAGAGAGTAGCGCTTAGGTTAAGTGTCCTTAATATGTGCATGCACACCCGTGCACACACCCACACAAACACACACACAATCATAATAATAAAGGAGGCTGGAGGAAACTTTGGGAGGTAATAAATACAGAAGGGTCAAAAAATGTACACATATGACTTGTATTCATCATTTGTTATTGGTACATGTTATTACAATTTTAATAGCTTTCCTTTCTGAAAACGTGTATGCATTTTTGGGGTATCTTCTGTATATCTATTGTAGTGATGGTTCCATGGATATATACTTATCCCCAAACTCATCAAGTTGTATACATTTAATATGTACCCTTTTTCACATATCAATCATGCTTCAATAAAGTGTTTTTAAAAAAAAAAAAAAAAAAACTTACCCCTTTGCCCTGACATGCGTATGCCTACAGAAACAGACCCATGTTCAGTGGGCAAGATTACTTAAGTAAATTCAGTGAAATGGCTGAATTGAGTTCAAAGGAATGAGGCAGTATGAAAATTCTAGAATCCCTTGTTTTATAGAAAGTTTGTTTTCGTAATTTCAATGACTCCTAATTTTCTTTTCAATTTTTCTAAGAGAATCAGCTACAAAGTTATAGTTCCTGGATTCAAATCTAAACTCCATCACCTAAAATCTATAAGACCTTGGGAAAGTTGCTTAGACTCCATCAAATGAGAATAACATCACCTCACATATGGCTGTTGCAAGGGTCTGAAGGCCAATCTCCATAAAATGCTTAGGATAACATCTGAAACGGGGCAAGTGCTCCATAAGTGTTAGCTGTTGAATTATCGATTTTGCTGTTAAGCTTACTTCTTCCATTTTGAACACAATTCCACTTTGCTGCTAAAGAAGTTGATGCAATTGGAGAAAGGGGTCAAAACTGTTCAATAATTCTGCCTACATCTTGAAGCTATGTTAAGGGTTTCCTCACAATATTTTCTAGGTAGAAACAAGCAACAGAGCTTCTCTACTTTGAGAAGAATTTGTTTCCCCTGTGAGCTCTTCATTTAAATGCACATGTAATTAAAGAGGAAACAGAAGACCAACTTTAAATTTTAAGTTGTTCAGCTGAGGACACATAGATATTCACATATCCATATGAACATAAAGTCTAGAATTTTTAACTCAAACTTTAATTTAATGTAACCAGATGTTAAATAAACCATTTTGACTTTAATTTCAGCAGAGGAACCAAGACAATAAATATCACATTCCAAACTGAAATGTAAGGCCGCCAGTCAGAACATGCATAGGACTCGCTTAAGAACTGGTATTTAACACTTTGCTGACAGCCTACCCTCAACCTAGAAAGAATTGGGGGGACTGACAGAGCTGAGATTTTAAGAAGGCTTTTTGGAGAGCTGCTGTGTGCTGTGGGTGCCAACCCTCCCCAAGATCAAGGGACTTAGGGGTACAAGTCACTGTGTGGCTGTTTCTTCAAATCCAAGAGCAGAACTTCAGTGAGATCCCTCTGAGAGTGTGGCATCATCCTGTAGAGCTATGGGACACCGGGAGCTAGACTGGTGTATGTTTCTGGGATTTCCAAAGGAAGGAAAATGAGGGCCATCTGCTCTAACAGTGAAGTAAGGATGGCTGTCAGAGCTGGTGTATGCTCCCAGAGTTTATTGGGGCAAAGAATTCCTGCATGTCCCCAGATGTAGCTCCTCATAGTAGAAGCCCAGCATACATGTAATTAAGGCCTTTCTAGACAGGTGAGGTGACACTCACCAGGGTGGGAAGTGCTCAATTCCCAGGACTGAGGATCATATATGTGACCAGCCAGTGAAGATACATTAGCAGGTAAGAAAACCCAGCTATTCTTGTGTCTGTGTGTCTGTGCGTGTGTGCGTGAGTGTGTGCGTGCACACACGTATGTGTGTGTCCTAGGAAAGTCATTTTATAGATCTCCCAAATCTAGGGAGCAACCATGCCAACAGTGAGAATTTCCTGCCCCTCTCCTTCCACACTATCTCCCAGTCTGGCCCTGGGGAAGCAGAGCGTTGTAAGGGACAAAGCCTATCACCACAACCCTGGTAGCCCAGCCCCCACCTCGCATAGCACCCCACAAGCCTGTGAGGGGAATGCAGCAGACCCAAGCTGATGGGAAACGTTTACCATTAAATAATAACTGATGGCCTATTTATTACCGTAGTTTCACATATTAATTACTAACCTGAAAGTGATTTATTACCAAAGAAAATCAGAAAATCTTCAGTTATCAGGAGGTAACCAGAAAATCAAGAGGCGGCCCTTAGCGCAGGAGAAAAAGCAGTGGGGGAGATGAACGAAGGTATTTTCAGAGCACACCTCATGAGCCCCACTTGCCAGCACGATGACTAAGTTATTAAACAGCATCCTTGCCAAGCTTACTAAGCCGGTTCTGCCATATGCTTTCCACACTTGGCGAGGCAGGAACACCTGCCCACAATGACACCAGGAGTGGCACCATCTGAGGGGAACATGAGGAATGTTGCGAGCTCTCCCATTCTCACCTGTATTTGCTTCACCCCTTAAGACTTCTAGGCCACCCTGGGGGGAGGAAGAGGAGGCCACAGGGATTTCTCTACGCCAGCATCTCCTACCAAGCTTCCTTTCCAGTCCACGCTCAAGTGGACTGGGCAAAGACAGTGATGACAGGAATCACTAGTGCCCGTTCCAAACAGAGTGGCCTACCAATATCTAAAAATGCCCCCAAAGTGATTCTCCTGAAGAATTTTTCTTCCCATTGCCAATATCTTTTACAATTAATGAAAGGGCCCGCTCTCAGAGATTCTCAGAACAGTTACAATGGCCGGAGAAGTGGTCATTTCGGGTAACACGCAGGGTCTCTCCACACCTAGCCCAATCTCTCCCAGGCTGGATTCTAACAGGGAGAGAGAGGATGGCATCAAATTTAGAACTGACTCAAAAAGTGTTATTTCTAAACCTAGAATAAAACGCAAAACATTTGGAATTTGTAATTCATTTGGCTCCGGAAAAGATGAGTTTGAAGCTGCTACAGATTTTGTGATGGATCTTTTTCCCTGGGATGTCCTAGGGGCTTGGTAAGTAAACTTAAGTGTCATACTGGCCGAAGCTGGAGGTCATGGTGTTTTGCAATACAAGGACTTTCCGGGCTGCATTTCTCAGCACTGACTCAGTTTGTGATAACCATTTCATGCTCTCCCATGGAAGCTGAGAAACTAGTAGGTGAGTTGGTTTATAGCCCTGGTCACAATTACTGTCCATAGCCAGTAATTCTTCCTGACGATGCTGGAACCAAAAGTTGCATTTTTTTTGCCTTTGTCGGATTAACAGCAGGAATAGTTCTAATTCTTTTATCTACCCTAAAATGACACACAGAGACACATACACTCATACACACCAAAAAAAAAAAAAAAAAAAAGCTTGAGAGAATGTGTCTGACAAGCACAAGAGCTGGAAAGTGGAGTCATGGGCTCCATAGGACTCTTCTTGGCTTGAAGGGTTTGGTCTGTGCTTGCAAGCCACATGCTGTAAATGAGGAAGTCCACTGCGGAGTTGACAGGTCAGATACAGTAAGTGCCTATCAAAAGTCAACTCACAAAACCACGCTTTTGACAACACACTGTGATGCTCAGTGGGAAACATAAAATTTGCCAGTTGGCCCAGCAACAAGGAGAAACACAACCAGGAAATTTGGCTTCCTCTCTCCTACGGCAAGGGGACGGCCCCTTTTGATTTCAGGTTGGCGTGCTGAAACAACGAGGAAGGGCGACAATAATTGCTTATGATCAAAAGATTGTGAAGTAGACAATAAAACAGCGGAAGGCACTCAGTTCCTCGTGCTCCTTCTGGAACTTGAGCAATGCACAGTGGATGTAAAAGACTGAACCCAGAGCCAGAGAATATTACAGCAGAAAAAAGGAATCTACCCACACAGACAAAAAGATGGGGCTCCTGTAAATGTTTGCCTTTCATTTATTTTGAGCAAACATTTCCTTCCACATAACAGATTCGTCCCGATCAGCAACTTCCACCTGGTGCTCTTCAAACCAGATGGAAGTGTAAATTATTTAAATACACGATCTTCCATTAGCTGTTGAGCTTCAGGCCTCAAAAAAAATTTTTTTAAGTGCTTTCCAGGATTCCAGAAAGCATTTGCCCTAAGATAGATACACATATTTACAAGACACAATTCCAACGACAGCAATTTTTATATTTTAAAGTACAGTCAGCATTAGCATCTATAAGTGATTTGTCTTCTGCAAAAGATTGTTTACACTGTAAAAGTAAAATCAGACCTAATGAGCTAAAGAAAGGTTTCTTCCCCTCCACATGACACTAGTCTATAAAATTCAAACATTTTCAGCATGACACATTGTTGAGTTATAACGACTCATCTTAAAACGTTTCTCCCATAGCAGGCTCAGATATATTTTTTTTCTTTTATTTTGACTTGACTTAGGTTCCTCGGGAGAAAAGATACTAGCACCCATGATAATTCAATGACCACTGTGCCCACATGTGCAGGCAGTGTGTAACACATAGATTCATAAGAGTGAAGATATCACAGTTAACTTCCAAAACTAGAATTATTCATGAGATTATAGAATTTCAATGGGAATATGCTATAGTTAAATATTCAAAATTCATAAAACTTCCGAAAATGAAAAGATCGTAGAGGTCACCTGGTACTTAACCCAATCTTGTTCAATTGGGTTCTGGAATGGGTTTCTGAGATTCTCCATTTCCAACAAGCTCTTAGATGGTGTTGACAGAGGTGGTCTGTAGACTACCCTTTAAATCACAAAGCCCTAACTGGTAATAGGTATGCCCTCATCAGCCCTTCTGGAGACGCCACATCTTGGAAGGGAAAATTCGGAAAAGGCATCAGATTTCACCAAGTACGCAAAAATCACTTATCTGATTTTAGTATGGTGTTAGTAAGTTTTAAATCTAGCAGTCAACCAGATATCAAAATAATGGTTACAATTGTGTGATGCAGTAGTTTTAAACTTATTTTTAGTGCAAAAAACAATTCATTCCAAGGCATTTTACTCAGAAGTCTAATATGTAAAGAACATAAAAGTGGAATTGCTTAAGTGTGTGTGTACCCGTATGTGTTGTATGGGGTGTATGTGTATAGTCTCACTCATCTGGCCTCTCCCACCTTAACTCTCACTCTCGCAACCCCCACCCAAGGTCTAGAGTGCAGATGTCTTCAACTTTGGCAAAATGAGTCTGAAAACAGCAGTGACTTTTCCTATTTGAATTATAAAAGTCTTGACCCCAAGTTATTCAAAACAGTGATCCCAGCCTAAGGAGTCTACTTTGCCCACTTGACTTAGGAACACACACAATATGTCTACACTCAAGTCTTACTTCAAGCTTCACTTCCCATTTTCTCACATGACCTTCATTTTTCTTAATTGCCCTTTGAGAGTGAATATTTGCTATCCTTCCTGCTTTTGTCACTGTCAATATTGTTCTTTATTCCCATAACTTCTTTATTCCCATAACTCCTTTTACATGGTTTTTATCCCCTATTTGACCTCTCCACCTTCCCTTTGCTCCTCCCACTAGTGGTGGATGGCTAAAGGGGAAGCACATTGATGGAGCTCTAACTATCTTTTTCCCATCCATCCTCATCCCTCACAGTAACAGTTCACCTCGGAGGGTAGAGGGGCCATGGAGGTTTCCCAGTCCATCACCCCTTCTGAGTTTCTGTTTTAAGCAAAATTGACCAGACCTAGTTCTTAAGAAAACCTGCATTTTTTCAAGTTAATTGCTGCTGTTAACGGAACTAATTCAAAAATACACTTTCTTTACATATTTGAGGTTTGAAAGGCTTATAAAGAACACATTTCTTTTCTGCAACCACGTTCAGAATTGACACACAGCGTCAAGAAGATGAATATAAAATATCACCCTTATTCCTGATAAAGCTGGAGAATTTGTCTCAGATGGAAGGGCTAAATGGGCTTGTTAACGATGCGCGGTAGAATTAAAATGAAGCCCCATGTCAAAAGAAGTACTGGAGCGCTCCAGTCCCAGTCCTCCCTTCCCTTCTCCCAGACACCAGGCAGGACCTTAGCAGAAAACAGCTAAATTTTCTCCAGAAAACAGCTAAATGTTCTCCGTATCAGAGAGCAGGTAAGTACATGTGTTCGCTGCAGGTTGGGAAAATTGAGACAGATGTTGAGAAATGAGCATATTCTATTCCTTCTTGTCAAACTCACCTATCAGTTTGCTCTTACTCTGCTCACACTTCCTCCCTCCAAAAAATCGAGTCCGGAATGGGGAGAGAGGCAAGGAGTGTTAGGATGTCATGTCCCAAGGCAACAAGAGGAGTGGGGATAAGCATTTCCCCTGAACATGGACTTGTGTATGTCCATATATAATTCTCTTCTTACATACCGTATTTCCCCAAAAATAAAACCTAGCCAGACAATCAGCTCTAATGCTTCTTTTGGAGCAAAAATCAATATAAGACCCAGTCTTATTTTATTATAAGACCGGGTATAATATAATATAAAATATAGTATAATATCCAGTGTTATATTAATTTTTGCTCCAAAAGATGCATTAGAGCTGATTGTCCAGCCAGATCTCATTTTCAGGGACACAGTACTGTCTGGAATTGGCAAAAAGGAAGTTCGCCTGCTTGCCACTAGAGATCAAGTCTCCAAACAATTTGCATTAACCAGCACAGATTTATTCCACCAGGCACTGTGCCAACATTTATGAGGGATACAAAATATAAGACACTGTTTATGCCCTCAGTATGTCTAAAAATCTAATTGGAGACACAAACTTGCACAAGTAAAATGAAACAACTAAATATTTTAATAGCAATTCAAGGCGACATTACAAAAAATCTCACAGAGGTCAGCACATATTTCACTTCTACCTTAATTAAAAGTAAAATCAGAATCCAGAAGAGAAAGAAATCTGGATTAGTCAGGGTGCAAGACAAGTTTTACTGAAGAGGTATAACCTGATCTTCAAAAATGGACAGAATTTCGATAAAGAGAGAAGAGGGAATAATACAAAGGTTCAGGAAGAAGCCAGAGGAAAAATCATAGCCCACAGTGCAGGTGTTTTACAAGGGAAACCTTCAAAGGCAAAGTAAGAAATAGACACCAGAGTGCCAGAGTTCAAATCTGAGGAGCAAGGAATGCCACCTCAAGTCTTGGTGGTCCCAACCATAAAATGAGTATTTCACAGTTACTGCCTGAAGGTTTTTATGAGGATTAAGTAAAATAATATATGTAAAGCAACAAGAACATAATAAGCACCCAATAAATGTTAATTGTTCTTTTTATTATCATCACTACATTTATTACCAGCTAAAGAGCCAATGATTTCTGGAGCATTTGCTGATAAAATTTATTTAATATAGAATTGATTTGGCCTCTCCTGTTGTAGTAACCTATTCAGCCTTCTCTAAATACCACTCTTTTAAGAAAACTTTGCATTATAAAGATTTTCAAATATTTACAGAAAGGATAGCTTACTAAACTCATATGTACCCACCACCCAGATTCAACAATTATCCATTCGTGGACAATCTTATAGTTTCATCTACACTCTACCCAAACAAATTTAAAGCAAATCTCAAACTTTGTGTGATTCCATTCTTAATTTTTCATATGTATTATCTTTTTAAAGAAAGCATAACCACAATGTCATTATCACACCTAAAAATATGCTTAAAAATCTGAACAGTGCTCAAGTTTCCCCAGGTGATTCGTTTACAAATTATTTTTTTTTTTTGTAGTTTGAGAGATTCCAAATAAAATCTATACATTGCAATTACTTGCTATGTCTCTAAAGTCTTTTTAATGCATAGGTTCCATCTCTTCTATTTTGAGGGGAAGTAGTAGGGAAGGGGCATGTCTTGAAACTTACGTGTTGAAGAAGCCAAGCAGCTTGTCCTGTAGAGATTCCAATTGTTTTGGGTTTTGTCATTTATAACCCTGTGATGTCATTTAACGTATCCTTCTGCTCCCTATATTTCCTGAAAATTGGTATTTAGGGCTTGGGATTTTATCAGATTCTGATTCCATTTTTGGGATGAGTGGGTGGAGTGAATTCTTCCATGAGGGGATACTAATGTCCTGCTGCTTTTCTTTTCTATGTTAACAGTCATTTGTGACTATGGCCTATCTATTATTTCATTGGTTCCAAAATGGTAATTTTTTAACAACTTTTCCCCATTCCTTTCTTTTTCTTTTATTAACATGAATATTTCAGTAAAGGAAACTTTCCCTCTTTATTTGATTACTCTGAGGCCTGATTTATATAAGAAAGACAGTATAAACACTTGATTTTGAAAATAATGACTTGGTTCCTCAGCACTCCACATAGGTGTTCATTGAGGGTTTTTGTGCTTTTGAACCATTGTAAAATCGTGGATTTAAGCATATTTGAAATGTTTGAGTTCATTGTAGCTACTATCCTTATTAATGATTAATTGTCACATTGTCTGCCAATGGGGCTTCTTCAAATTGACCGTTGAGTCTTTTGGACACATCCTTGGTTGTCTTTGATAGTTCCTGTGTTCTGTAGTATGACAAGATGCTACATGTTCATGGTGAACATTTGCGGCCCCAGATCTGCCATTGTTCTGAGAAATCATGGTTCCTTTGGGAAGGAAATGGTGCTAACAGACCAAGTCCTTGGCATTAAGTTTCCTGGCTACTACTAGGTTGGCCCTTGTTTCCAGACCTTGTGAACAGAGCTAGAAACATGTTATTTTGTTGTTGTTTTAAGGTAAGCTATATCATGAACTCAAATTTATATTTCTGATTTAAATTTAGGACTAAAAGGCTTTTAACTCAGCCTCATGTTGCATCTTTGGTCCTTTCTCCTGTCCCAAAATCCTGTTTCCTACAATAGAAACATAACTACTCATTTCATGCACACAATACACATTCAACAGTCTTAAAATAAAAATGTCAACATTACCATCTACAATATGATCACTGAAAACAGTTCAATATTTTTTTCAATTCTATTTTCTTTAGGGCGTATTCCACTAGGGAAATATGGTCAAAGTAGTGTGCTTTAAAGTCACTTGAAATAATTTCTTTCTATGTGTTGTGCCACACACTCAATAGTCTAGTGATTCATTTCTTTCATTTTGCTTCTAATTTCTAGAATTTTTTATTTAATTTTGTTTTATACAAGGTGTGATCAAACAATATGGTGAATATTTAAAGAAATTTATTACCATAAAAGAAACATTTCCATTAATCACCGTGGCTTTGAACACACTTATCCCAGTATTCTTGTCATTTTGTGAAGCAGTTCTAGAAGTCTTCTTTTGTGAATATCTTAAGTTGTGCTGTCGTGGCTACCTCGATGTCCTCAATTATTTTGACTTTGGGGAAGAGCCAGAAGTCGCAAGGTGCTAGATCCAGTGAATAAGGTGGATGAGGACACACCGTAATGTTTCATTTGACATAAATTGCCACATACCAGAAGCAATGTGTGACATGGAGCATTGTCATGATAGAGAATGATTTACAGCACACTTAAAACACACCTTCTCTCAACCGTAGCTCATACCCTAACAAGTTGAAACTTGTCACTCACTGTTACTAAGGTTCAATGCACCACCTCCTGTATTGAACATCCCTGCCTTTCCATTGGATGGCATTCAGCAGCAGCATTTACCCTATTTTGTGATCACAACGAAAAGGCTCCATGTCACACATCGCTTCTGATATGGCAATTTCTGTCAAATAAAAACAGTACGGTGGTCCTCATATATCTTATTCGCCAGATTTGTCACTGTGCAACTTTTGGCTCTTCCCCAAAGTCAAAATGGCCATGAAAGGTAAACATTTTGAATGGATTCAGGACATCCAGGCAGCTACAACATCGCAACTACAGACACTCATGACAAAGGACTTCCAGGACTGCTTCAGAAAGTGGCAAGAACAATGGGATACATGTGTTTAAAGAGAGGAGGAGTATTTTGACAGGGGATTAATGGCAATATGTCTTTTATTGTAATAAATTTTTTAAATTTAAACATTCACCATATTGTTTCATCACACCTTGTAATCATGTGACTATTTACATAATTACATATTTACAAAATCAAGTCTACAAAACAATGTCTATTCAAAGAAATATAAGTTTCTACCTTTGTCCACTCTGCCACATATACACATAAACACACATACACACACACACACACACAAATACATATTTTTATATTTTCCATTGTGGGTTGAATTGTGTCTCCCAAAAGATATGTTAAGTCCTCATTTCAGGTACCTGTGAATGTGACCTTATTTGAGACAGGATCTTCATAGATGTAATCAACTTAAGAGGAGGTCATGTTGGACTTGGATAGATTCTTATCCAGTGGCCAATATCTTTATAAGAGAAAGGAGAGGGGTATTTGGATGCAGAAATATAGATACACACAAGAGAAGATGGCCATGTGAATATGGAAGCAGAAAGTAGAGTGAAGCAGCTACAAGCCAAGGAACTGCAAGGATAGCCAGCAAGCACCTAAAGCTAAGAAGAGGCAAGTAAGTATCCTTCCTTAGAGTTTCCAGAGAGAGTACTCTCCTGCTAACACTGTGAGTTTGGACTTCCAGCCACCAGAACTGTGAAAGGGTACATTTCTGTTGATTTAAGCCATCCAGTTTGTGATACTTCATAAGGCAGACCTAACGTACTAATATGCATTCCCACCCTTAGATGAGTGGTACCATATTACACACATTTTCCTCCACCTTACTATTTTACCTAAATAATATATTCTGAAGATTACTTCATAATAGTATATGAAGACATTTCTCATGCCTTTTGACAGCAGCACGGTTGTTCATACACCTTAGTTTATTCAACTGGTTCTCTATTGATCAAAATGTGAGCTTTTTCTAACATTTTGCTATTACCAGGAGTACTACTAATAGGTTTCAGAATGATCTTTTTTATATTTCTGACAGTATCTTTTTGTGGTAAGTTGCTAGGAATGGGACTACTGGGTCAGAGGGTATATATAAAATATTGCTGAATATTAGTGAATTTCCTCCTAAAGGTTTTCCCTTTTGTATTCACAACAGCCATGTGTGAGATTGCCAATTTCTCCATGGATTCACCAACAAAGTATGTTATCAAACTTCTGGATTTTTGCCAGTTTGATAGGTGAGAAATGGTTTTTCCATGTAGTCTATATGTGTATTTTGCTTATTATGAATAAGAATACAACTTGTCTAGAAGTATGTAAAACGAAACATACGTATATTAACAGACTCTTTCTTCACTGCCTTCCCTCTTTGGTCTATCTGTAAGATATTAATGCATCTCGTATTTCCCTTTTCTTTTCTGGTGTTCAATATCAAACACATTCAGATCAAAAATCACCCTTGTGATACTATTTTCAAAATTCTAAGAAGTCACCCCACCTTATTGAGACTGTATTAAACTTAATTCAACAAATGTTAATTTTGTGCCTATTCAGCACCAGGCAGTATATAAGGTTTTATGTCAACCTCCATATTACTACATGTGAAGCTTTATAAGTGGTACTAACATAAACATGCAGAGCGAGCGAGTGAGCGAGAGAGAGAGAGAGAGAGAGAGTGAGAGAGAGAGAGAGAGAGAGAGAGAGAGAGAATAAAATCAAGCATTATTACTAGAATCGAAAAAGTCCTAGAATCAATAGAAGAAACTATTGATTCAGAAGATTATATCAAAATTTTACTTTTAAGACACATTTTCTTGAGGTAATATACTGTCCTGTAAGTAAAATAAGTAAAATATTAATAGAAATAGTAAAATACTTGTCTATATAATCATTCATGGTTTACTATAAATTAGCTGACCCAAATAGTTTCCCTTTCACAATCACTTGAGATGTGTTGTCTTTCTAGGTGAGGAATCTGCCTAGAAATAAAAAGCCTGGATGTGCTGTTAAATGAGAGCATTTGACAACCAAAAAATAACAGGAGACTATGAGGTAAACTAGAAAGGCTGTATAATATTGTGGGGGGCATTGTTAAGAGGTGGGGCTCTGGAGTCATAATGGACTGGATTTGAATCTTGACTCTGCAAGCAACCAGCTATATAACTTTGTGCAAGTTCTTTAAGCAGTCTGGGGCTTGGTTTTCTCCTATATAATTGATAATATGTATCCCATAGGGGACTGTGAGGATTGAACTTTTTTTTAAGTATCTAAATGCTGGCCCTGACTTTTACTTCCAGGTAGGATAGAATAGTTTGTGGCAGCCAGTGTTCCCACTGAGAGCAGCTGAAAAGGCTTAAAAGGAAAAAAAAATCTGGAGAGTGAGAAATCATAGAAAGTAAGACGATGTTATACAGCTACTTTATTTTCCTGGATTCATTTGCTGATTATGATGGCTGGGTGGTAGACTGGGAATATAAGATTTGTTTGAGTACAGACTGGGGGACAGGTAAACCAGTAAATATTTTGGCAGTCTTGGGGTTCAAAGAAAAAAAAAATTGGAAACATGAGGGTCAAGTTCTTGGTGAGAAGGAAAGGATGACAACAGAGCCTGACATATAGTCAATTTTCCCTTGAGACACAGGTTGACTTCTGAAACTGTATGAAACAAAAAGTTAAACAGAAAGCTTTGGAGAAGAACAGAGTTTGGGACAGCCTTGCTACATTACAAAGCAGATATTAGAAATCAGAAATGACCAGAGTTAAGGACTCTACTGTCTTTACCAGGTTCTCAGTTGAAAGTCCCAGAACGCTATGTGATAGAAGTGGTACAAACCAGCAAAACCACAACCAAGTCTTCAAGGCAATTAGCCTCTAATCTATCTGCCTAGAAGAAGAGGGTGTGGAGTACAGAATTAGGAATAGAGACAGTGGAAATGTAATGGCTCGGTGCGATGTCAGATGGGGGGAGGGGGGTCCACAAAGTGTGAGGGATATAAATGATAAACATCTAAGTATTACTTTGTCTTGTGCACCTGAAAATAAATAATAATAATAATAATAATAATAAAAACTGAAAAAAACAAAAAGAAGAGGGTGAACTCTCTCTGCTGGATAATGATATTACCTAGAGTCTATATTATTTTCATATCATATTTTCATGTCAGCATTCAATTTAAAAATTTGCTAAATGCCACAAGAAAACTGTATGACCAAAAATGTTAAGAGAGAAAATAGATGGCAGAAATAGACTGATGGTTGACTCAGATATTGAGTTAGCAGGCATTTAAAATTATTATACTTAATATGTTCAAAAATATATTTTCAAAAGATAAACAAAATAGATTAAAAATGAGTATTTGATCAAAGCATTTAAATCCATACAAAGGATCAAATGGAAATTCTAGGAGAAAAATACATAACCATTATGGATTGAATTATATCCCTCCGAAACTCACATTGAAGTCCTAACCCCAGTACCCCAGAATGTGACTGTATTTGTATATAGGGTCTTTAAAGAGGTAATTAGGTTAAAACAAATTTGTTAGGGCAGGCCCTAATTCAATCTGATTAGCATTTTCATAAGAGACTAGAACACACTAAGAGACACCAGGGATGCTTGTGTACAGAGGCACAGCCATGTGAGGAGGTAGGAAGACAGAAACCATCTACAAGCCAAGCAGAGACTCCTCTGAGAAAACCAACCCTAATGGAACCTTGATCTTGAACTTCCAGCCTCCAGTACCTTGAGAAGACAAATTTCTGTTGTTTAAGCCACCATGTCTGTGGTATTTTGTTATGGCAACCCTAGTAAAATAATACAATAACTAAAAATAAGAACTCACTAAATGAATCTAGCACTAAAATGCATATAGGTTAACAGAAATATGAGTCAATGGAAAATATCCAAACTGAAGCATATAAAAGGAGAGAGATAGAAAATGCAGAAAGGAGCTCCTTGACAAAGTAAAAAATATTATTTGTATATATTTGGAGTTCCGGAAGAACAGAAAGAGAAGGGGGGCAAGATCATATTTGAAAAGATAATAGCTAAAAATTTCTGAAATAAATAAAATGTATTAGTTGATAGAGATCAAGAAGCTCAGCAAAACCCAAGCAGGATAAATACAAAAGAAAATCACTCCTAGGTATATCTGAGTAAAGCTATTAAAAACCAAGAGCCAAGAGAAAATGTTACCTTACCTTCAAAGGAGCTACAATAGCTCTAACAATTGATTTCTTAATAGAAACAGCGGAAGTCAGAAGATGGTGGAATGATACAAAGTGCTTAAAGAAAATAAATGCCAACCTATAATTCTATAGCCAGTGAAAATATCTATTAAAAGGGGCAAAACAAAGGTTGTTTCAGACAAAGACTGAGTTCAGAAATCATCATGAGGAGATCCACATTAGAAGTACTAACAGAGGAGTACTTTAAGCACAAAGAAAGTTATCCCAGATGTAACACAGAAATGAAAGAAATAATGGAGAACTCCACAAATAATGAAAATGTGGATGTTATGAACTGATTGTATCTCCCAAAATTCATATGTTAATGACCTAATACGCAGTGTGGCTATACTTGAAGATGGGGCCTCTAAGGAAGTAATTATGGTTAAATGAGGCCATTAGGGTGGAGCCCTGATCTAACTGGATTGGTTCCTTATAAGAAGAGACATACGGAGAGCTCTCTTTCTCTTTTCTACACACACACACACACACACCAAGGAAAGGCCACGTGAGCACCCATAATGCTGTCTACAATCCAAGGGGCAAGTACCCGCCAGACGCCAGCACTGCAGGCACCTTAATCTTGGACTTCTCAGCCTCCAGAACTATGAGAAAATTTATTTCTGTTATTTATTGTCACCTAATCTGTGGCATTTTGTTACGGCAGCTCAAGCAAACTAAGACAGTAGATAAGTCTAAATATTGACTACTCAAAATAGTAAAAAGGTTTTGGGGACTTAAAAATGTGTTCAGAATTAAAATGCATGGCAACAATAATACAGTTAGTAAGAGGTAAATGGAGTAAAAGTGTTTTAAGATTCTAGTATTATTGTGGAAGTGATAAAATTAATCATTTATATTAGACTGAACAATTTAAGAATGTATGCTATAATCTCCATAGTAGCCACACACACACACAAAAATGACAAGATATACAATATAAGGAAAATATACTATAACAAAAAATATTTAATTAATCCAAAATGAGCAATAGATGAGAGAAAATGACACATAAAACAGATGGAACAAATGGAAAACAAATGGTTTAGGCAGCTACGAACTTAAGATGTTGGTAATTACATAAAATACAAATGGACAAAATATGCCAATTAAAAGTGTCAGAATGGATTTTTTTAAACTATAAGTATACCAAAAGATGTACCTTAAATATAAAATGCTTAGCATGATTCTTGGCATATGGTGTCCCCAAAAGGGAGCCAGTGGTGGAAGCCATAATTAATATGACTGTAAATGTAATTACCAGTTTCTGAGTAACCAGGACGAAAGCTCTTCAGAAGGTACATAAAAGGGGACATGACTAGTTCACAATTGTGCCAATTACTGGCCCAAAAAATAGACATTAAAAGTTCTTTCCATAAAGGCATTATATAGTTGAAACTAAATACTACATGCTTTACTTAAAAAAACAAACAAAAAAAAAACCACATTATATCAATAGAATTTTACACTGTGTACAAACTGTCTTATACATAATGAGAATTTGAAGGAAGTTCTTTAACCATAGTGACCATTTACAGATTTTAATTACTTCACCAAAACAAAGAGTTTTTTTTTCATATTTAGCTGAACTTTAAATCACTCAAGAGGCCAATATGGTGACAGTTCAAAGTAAACTACTGCTCATATTTGAGGCCTATTTTATAACACAATATTGATAGTTCAAAGGTAATCTACAGCAATTGGTAAACAGTCTTTTCCCAGTGGAAATCTAACCTAAATTACAAAAAGTTTCTATTTTTTTCTTCAGAAAGTTTTAGAATTAAATATTTAGACTTTTGAGGAAAAAAATCCTTTTTGTTTTTGAATTTGATTATATTACCGTATTCAAGAAATTTAAAATTGATACACTAGTATTGTATATTGTATTTATTATATATTGTATATTTGAAAGTTGCTAAGAGATCTTAAAAGTCCTCATCACGAGAAAAAAAAATTATAACTACCCTGTTTCCTCGAAAATAAGATCTAGGTGGACAATCAGCTCTAATGTGTCTTTTGGAGCAAAAATTAATATAAGACCCAGTATTGTATTATATTACATTATATTATATCCAGTCTTATAGTAAAATAAGACCGGGTCTTATATTAATTTTTGCTCCAAAAGACGAAGTAGAGCTAATTGTCCGGCTAGATCTTATTTTCGGGGAAACACGGTATGTGTCATATTGTAACTAGACTTATTGTAGTGATCATTTCACAATATATACAAATATCGAATCATCATGCTAACCACCTGAAATTAATATAATGTTACATGTTGATTGTAACTTAACTTGTAAATAATTTTTAAAATTGATACACTACTGTTAACTAATAGAGTACGTTTAAATTTTGAAATCTAGCTCATATGTGATGTTTTCAGGGAAACCTTTCCTGACTCCCCTTCCTTCCTGATTATTTTTGTTAGGTCTTCTGTCCCAAATTTTTACTTGTCATATGATTGTAGTGTTGTGCTCGTCACAGTCCAATTAATTTCCTTTGCATCTGTTCTCCTCAGACCATAGTTTTCTGAAGCGCAGAAGCCAGGTTTTATTTATTTTTGTGTCCCAATGGTCTAGTACAGTACCCAGCCCAAGAGACACTCCAAAAATATTTGCTGAGTGAATGAAATGAATGCATCATACATACTTGGTTTGCTTCTTCATTGGTTTATTCAAAGCACTGTATCACTGATTTATGTTTAGCCCATGGTCAACTTAAATATTTTGTTCTTTTTCTACTACACTGATTAGACATATTACGTTACTACATACTCACCATAAAATTTCAGCCTGTTTGTTCATTTTCAGTTACAATTCCTTGCAACTTCTGCCCAATTACCTGCTACTGCCACATAACCAGTTACATTCTAAGACTAATAACATTATTGAAGGCATGTGGACGATAAGAATGCATTCTCATGAGAATTGTAAAACAAGTGTTTATGTATTAAGCAAAGAAAATTAGAGGTCAAAATTAATATTTGCACTATATATATACTAGGCTTCAAATTTTAAATAACTTCTGGCTGGTGGTAGATGAGGGTAAAGGGGATCCAATATATAGTGATGGAAAGAGAACTGACTCTGGGTGGTGAACACACAATGTGATATATAGATGATGCATTACAGAATTGTACATCTGAAATCTATGTAACTTTTCTAACAATTGTCACCCCAATAAACTTCAAAAAAAATTTTTTTAAATAACTTCCTTCTCTATGCTTGTCACACAATCAGAAATGGAATTGGAGATGGGACTGGAAGGGGAGAGGAGGAGAAAAGGTTGCTACAGTTTAGTATTACAAGCAGGATGGTGTCAGCATAAACGTTATAGAGAGGAGAGCCGTTCCAACTACGTATGACCAAGAAGACACGTCCAATAGTGGCTTCCATCTACCCCCAAAATCTTCTGGATCTAAAGATTCCATCAGCAAGCATTCATTGAATGGCTGCTATTGTCCAGTTCTCTGATAAGTCCAATCACATGCTGTATCTTACTTTATCTTCACAACAAACCTGAAGGCTCACTGTCATTATCATCCCCTTCTATGAATAAAACTGAGGGTCAGAGACTCCGCATTACATGCACACAGCAACAGAACCATTGTCGCATTTCATTGAACCTAAGTCAACTTTGACCCTACGACTCACCATTATTTTATGTTCTACTAAGAAACTGCTGAGAGTTAGAATATGACATGCTAAGCTGTCACTGAATTTAAAACACATCTCAATTTTGGTCAAGTTGAAAGTATGTTTCAAATCAATGAAATAACATTAGCAGCAGATCTGGGACTTGAATACTGGTCTGCTCTCACCTCTCCAAAGTCAGATAGGCAGTAATTGCATCCAAACAGGTTGATGGTGGGTACAGCTGACTTCTAAGGCTGAGTGGCTTTGAAGGAAAAGTGACATTTCTGACCATCCATCCCATCAAGAAAGACCAGGCTTTGCCTCCTGGTGGGTAATGAGCATTTCATGCCTAACAACTGGAAGACTTGAAAGACAACATTGAGAAAGGCACATATATCTCATTCTCTCAGTATTCTCCACAACATGATCATAGGTCTTGCACTTGAAGGCCTAGACACAGAAAGGTTTAGAGACTTGCCCAGTAGTGCAATGCATCAGGAGCAGAAGCTAAAATGAAATGCAGAGTGTCTCACGCTGGGGCCTGTGCGGAGTCCACTCTGGCATGCTGCTTTCCCAACTCAGCCGTAATTCCTGCTGAATAATTGAAGCCCAGGCTTTGTCCATATCAGGGATATTACTATTTGATTTTGTGGTCCCAAAGAGACAGCTGCAAACAGCTGATGCTTCTGCTGGCACTGCAACTGCTACAGAATGTGGGAATTTTTCTGGTTTCCTGTTGGAAAAATATCCAGGCACTGCACTAGGAAGTGGGGCTTCTTAAACGTTTCTCGTTTGTTTGGGTTTTTTTTTAAGTGCAAGAGTATACTGGTGGGAAGTGCAAGAGGTTAGTGAGATGCTTTTCTGTAAGGCAAAATTGCATCTGAGCAATAAATTATAAAAAATAATAATAATCATAAATGGAATAACCCTGCCCCTAAGGAACTCAGATAATGCAGAAAAAGTTCCTGCTAAAGGACGATGGGAATTTTAATATGTACAATATACCAGGGTAATACTGCTCACATACACGGATTACAAAACATGCTCCAATCCCCCTGTCTCACGACAAACAAAAGAAAAGAACAAATCACAATACTTAAGTTACCAAAGATAATTTCTTCAAAAAAAACAATCCCCAGATGTGAAATTACAAATGAAGAAGATTGGCTGTAGCACCATCATATGAATAAGACCTGTAATTCAGCCTAATAATTCCCACAATGCCATAGATATAGTACATTTTTTTGTATGACTGAATAGTTTTTTGTTGGTTATTTAGCTGAGATACAATTGACATATAACATGTATTAGTTTTAGGTATACAACATAGTGATTTGATATATGTGTGTGTGTGTGTGTGTGTGTTTGTGTCAAAATGATCACCACAATAAGTTTAGTTATAACCCATCATCACACAGTTACAAAAATTATTTTTCTTGTGCTAAGAATTTTAAGATCTACTTTCTTAGTAACTTTCAAATATACAATATAGTATTGTTAACTGTAGTCACAATGCTATACATTACTTCCCTAGGATGTATTTATCTTATAACCAGTTTGTACCTTTTGACCACCTTCACCCATTATGCCCCACACCCACCCCCTTCTTCTGGCAATCACCAATCTGTTTTCTGTATCTACGAGTTCCGCTTTTTGTTGGTTTGTTAGTTTTTCAAGGGTCCATATATAAGTGAGATCATAATGTATTTGTCTTCTCCTGTCTGACTTATTTCACATAGCATAATGCCATCAATGTTCATCTAATTGCAAATGGCAGGATTACTTTCTTTTTTGTGGCTGAATAATATTCCGTGTGTGTGTGTGTGTGTGTGTGTCTGTGTGTGTCTGTGTGTGTATGTGTGTACATACGAGGTCTGACAATTAAGTTCGCAAGCTTATTGCAACAATGTTGTTAACCTTTTTTGATATTAGAGGGATTATTCATTATGAATTTGCCCAACTGGACAAACAGTTCACCAAGTTTACTATTTGGAAGTGCTGAAAAGGCTGCGTGAAAAAGTTAGACAACCTGAACTTTTCGCCAACAATTCACGGCTCTTGTATCACAACAATGCACCAGCTCACACGGCACTGTCTGTGAGGGAGTTTTTAGCCTATAAACAAATGACTGTATTGGAACACCCTCCCTACTCACCTGATCTTGCCGCCAATGATGTCTTTCTTTACCCAAAGATAAAGGAAATATTGAAAGGAAGACATTTTGATGACATTCAGGACATCAAGGGTAATACAATGACAGCTCTGATGGCCATTCCAAAAAAAGAGTTCCTAGGCACTTGCTCTGGTGTTTAGCTTCCCAAGGGGAGTACTTCAAAGGTTACCATCGTGATATTCAGCAATGAGGTATGTAGCACTTTTTCTAGGATGAGTTCGTAAACTTAATTGTCAGACCACACACACAGACACACACACAGTGGAATATTATTCACAACTTCTTTATCCACTCATTCACCAATGAACATTTAGGTTATTTCCATGTCTTGGCTATTGTAAATATTGCTGCTATAAACATGAGTGTGCAGATATCTTTTCAAGATACTAATTTTGTTTTCTTTGGATAAATATCCAGAGAATACTGGTTTTCAAAATAAGAATTTTCAAGTTATTTTCCCTATTACATTTGTTTAAATTAAAGTTTATTGGGGTGACAATTGTTAGTAAAGTTACATAGATTTCAGCTGTACAATTCTGTAATACATCATCTATATATAGATGACTGGAAAAAGAAGTTGCGGTATATATATACAATGGAATACTATTCTGCCATAAAAAAGATGAAATAGTATCACTTGCAACAACATGGACGGATCTTGAGATTATTACGCTGAGTGAAGTAAGTCCCTATTACATTTTTATATTACTTTTCTGAGTTACATTTTCACTACCTTTTACAGTAGTTATGGCCTCTCTGAAATGAAATAAAAAGTCCAGACTCTATCTGAGTTTCAGTATTTCATAAAACTTTATCGTGTTGCCAATATCATGAAACTGTCCATAATACAATATTCTGTCCAATTGTATCTCAACTTAATTGTCTCCCAACTGTTTTCACCATAACAACCCACATCCCTGAGCAATTAGGTATCCTGCAACCAGCCCTGTAAAAGTTCCAAAGGCTTCTGAGTCCTTCCAACCTCTTGACCCAAGTCCACCAATTTAAATTTATCTTTTTCCTTACCCAGCATTCATCTGCACTGTAAATAACAAGAACGCCATATAGCAAAGAGGAGAAAAGACCTCCCATCTTTGACTATGCCTTAGTCACAAGAGAAGCTATCAGCATTCTGAGTCCAAAGGACCTGCTAAATGCCCCAGATGAGTTTTTTCCTTCCATGAAGAAGTGGAAGACTTCAGAGAAAAGCAATAACAAATCACTCACCAGTTGTGACACCAGGCAAGTTACTGAACTAACTGCTCCCTGTCTCAAGTTCCACATCTTAAAATCAAGATAATGATAGCACCTACCTTATAGAGTTTTTATGAGGACAAAATGAGATTTATGTTTTAAAATACTTAGACAAAGCATTTAATAAGCTCTAATAAGCTCTATACATGCTTTAAAAAAAAATGTTGGAGAAGTCTTCTAATTAATGAGAAAGTGGTTAAAAAAGAAAGGGGGGCCTTCCTGTTGCCTCCTAAGCCACGATGTTCACAACTGCCCGTAAACAATGCTCACAAAAATAAAGAAATATTGGACAAAGTCCTTCTGTGGATGCAGGGGAACAAGGGAGACACAATGTCTGTTCAAGGCCATGTGTGAAATGAGACACAGAGGATCCTAACCGTCCCTCACCTGCGACTCCACAAGTAAGCTTCTTCACCAATGACAGCTCTGTCCCACGCTAATCCTCCTGCCTCTTGCATAAAACACTGACTCCTGCATAAGATATCTAGTCATCAAATTGACGCTGCCTCCTGACAGCACCCGTCTAAAACCAGCCCCTGCTTCCTCCCGCCTTCCTTAAAATCAGCCCAAATCCTCCAATAACCCGCAGAGGCCATCTCAGCAAGTTGCTTTGAGTTCTCTGGTGTGTACTCTCGCAGGCTGCAGGAAGCCAAGTACACCTGACTTTGGTTTGACTCGAGGCATGCTCCTGGCATACTCTGTCTGGTGGGCAATGTTACGATAGCACTCTCAACAACAAAACCAACAACTATCACCTACTGAGCGTTGTCTGTGGGCCAGAGACTTTCTAAAGTGCTGTACATGTGTTAATCTAATCCCCGCAGCAATCTATGTCCTGGACTTGGAGAAGTAAGGTAACTTTAGTAAGCGGAGCAGTGTGAACCCAAGCTCGTCCGTGGGGCACAGAGCTAATACTCTCAACACCCACCCTGCACTGCTTTCCTGAATGGAGGCAGGTGGCCCACAGGCTTCACATCTTTTGTCTCTTAAGTTGGAATCGAGCACAGCTCACCCAGTTCTTGATTATTTCCCAGCTCATGTTTACCGCCAAAGGGATGAGAAAGTGAAAAGGGGGGGTACATCCTCTCGACCTACAGTTTCGTTTTGCGTTGCCATCCACATAAAGTTAAAACCGGACCTATTCATTTCAAATGTGGCGCTTTGAACAGCTTTTCAGGTGAAGAGGCAGATGGCACTGAGGAAGGAGACAGTGTGAATTGTGCAATCCATGAGACCTGACTTCAGTCCTGGCTGTAAACCTTCTGACAATGTGGACTTTAGGCAACGTGCTTAACCTCTCTGATGCTTGGTTTCCTCTTCTGTGAAATGGACGCTGTAATGCCTCCCTCAAGGGGAGGTGATAAAGTACCTAATACAGCAAAGCACTGATATATGAAAGCTATTAATGTCCCCACCATGGACAGCAGTGACTCTTGGGCCCTGCAGAGTCACTTGCAAGAGCTTATACATCCTGAGAGATCTGAAAAGGCCCATATGGGTCCTTTACATGGTCACTGAGAGTCACAAAGGCCATCAAAATCAGGAATGAGGACAGGGAAGGGAGGTCAAGGAAAACGTAGCCATTTGAAAATGAGGGAAGAGCTTGTATGAGATCCTGAGCATTCTCATCCTAGAAGCCAACAACACAGAGAAACAAATTAATAATGTTCTGGTTTCAGGATATTCTGATATTTAGAAACCAAAGGAATTCAGACCCACAGGGACTTCAACTCACACCCACTGGACAGCAAATTTTCATCTTTGGTTATGTTGGAGATTTCATGGACAGGCTTCTAAAAGAGAATGGAAAATGTAATATTATATATATAACATATTTTATGTGTTATGCTATATGTTATATATATACAAATGTATGTATGTCAGAAAAGAAAGCTATAATTACTACCAGTACATGACCAATTGTCTGAATTTGCCACAAATCTCTCTTTAATGAACTGCAACCTATTCATTAAATAGGAGGAAAAAAATATGAGGACAGGAAACGGGAAGGGGCAGAGTATGGGGGCAGGAGAAAGGGGGAAGAAATCACTTTATTTCTAGCATGCAGTAAGATACAAATATGATCAAAGGGGTTAATCTAATCCCTTTGTGAAGCATTGAGTCAGAGAACAAGACAAAAACAAACCTGTGATCTGGAACTTCCCGAGCCCCCACTCGGGGGAGAATTAATGAGGAGTACACGGCTGTGAAATTACGTGCCCTCTGAGTCAGGAAAATGGTCCTACTGGTGCATGACCTTGAAATGAGGGGACGCAAACTTCACCTGAGCCACAATTACGAAGCCCGGAAAGGAGGGGCTCGGGTAGAAGAGACAGGAGGACTCTTAAAAGAGGCTGTGCGAATGCTCAGAATATGAAAACCCACAAGTCTCAACCAACCCGAGGCTTGAAGGGGGATCTAAGCACAACATGAAATATTCAGAGGACTTAAAAAGGACGCTGGCATTTGTACGGAAGCATTAGGAGGCAAGCCTGTCCTCCGTATTTACATGAAGTAGATATTTTGTGGCTGTTGTTATGGACTTAGTGATGTTTGTCTCTGTTCAATTTTCCCTTTGCAATGAAAAATTGTTGTGAGATGATTTCTAGTCTTAGCTGCTTTACATGACAGTATTATCAAGGATTCATCAAGAGGCCATCTGTCGAATTTATGAAAAAAATATGCAAAAACAAAACAGATGAAAAGGAAAGAGCAAGACAGACTGGTTCAGGGGAAGATAGATGTGGCAGCATGTGCCTCCGTGTGAAAATTACAACATTTAAATACTGCGGAATAAATTACTGCGCCGAAAAATTAGTGATGCTCTCCTACTTTAGACGCTACCCTTACCATAAGAACATAATGAAACATATCACATATCAAATCACCCTTTCCTCAGACTATTATTATATCCCGATGAAAAATTAGGAGACGAGAGACACATAAACCTCAAATGGGAGGGATGAAAATGAGCCAGAGCGGATTTGCTCTAGTACTGAGCCACAAGAAGCTTCTCCAAAATGCACAGTCCATATGGAAATAAGAGCTTCCCCCCCTCCACTCCCATTTATTAGAAAGTCAATAAAATAAATTACAGATTGTGTGAAAAACTGAAATAACATATATTAAAATGACAACGAGGCTGGCCAAGCTTACACCCAAATTAGATGGGCTGTAAAAACAATGTATTTCAGAAAGGAAATGGGAAAGAGAGAAAAGCATGAGGATACAAATGACCAGAGCTGAGGTTATATTCCTTGTCGCAGAGACACAGAACTACATGCACATTGTCCACTTGCTTCTAGAGAAGGAAAGACCCAGGGAGCAGCTCTGCCAGATCTGTGTGCTGCGGGAACAGACTCCTAACAGACCATGGCATGGGTGTACCTCCTTTCGGAGTCTGTTTCCAGCCTCTAACTCTCATAACAGCTTCCTCTTTACCTCGGGGGTCATCTTCCTCCCCAGTTGCCTCCATTTCCCCCTTTCCTCCTAGAGTCTGATCTTTAGGAAAACTTCTATTCCACTGCCTCAAAAAGATGCTTAACAGTGTTGCTAAACAATGTATTAAAATATTGTGCTCCAGACGCACAATAAATATTAGGTTGGTGCAAAAGTAATTGAGATTTTGCAATTATTTTTAGCCTTTTAAACCGCAATTACTTTTGTACCAACCTCATAGCTGGCATGGGCCCCTAGATGTTAAATCATGAGAGAAAAAGAGTGAAGTCCTATCTTACCAAGAGCCGATGAGGGTAATTAGCCTGTAATGGCAAATTGTGAACAACCATAGCATTAGCTAACACTATCCTAGGTGCTGTGTGTTGATTAATTAGTTTAACTTTTGCACTAACCGTATGAGATAATTACTACTTATTGCTTCCTATTTTATAGAGAGAGAAATGGAAGCACAGAGAGACAAGTATCCCATCCAAAAATCACACAGCAGTGGTGCAGGGATTCAAGTCCAGTCTCTCAGGTTCAGAACACCTGTGATTGCAGCACTGGAACTGCAATCCACCAAGCTTTAATGCCTCCCATTAAGAAGGCAGCTGAGGTTCCTCATTTATTTTGCTTGAACTGTTACAAATTCTTCAATCAAGAAATATAAGGATAAAAACTGTCCCTATGAAAAACTAGGATGGACCATATCATCACTCAAGACTGCTACAAACCACAACCCTAAACAGCCCTGGCGTTCTCTCCTGGTTAGCCCTCTTTCTGACAAGCGGAGGATGCATATTTAGAAGGGTTCCATTTCATCTATTACGAGATGAAAGAAAATGGGGTCAAGATAATAAAGACAAAGATTATTACGTCAACACAGGAGGCAGGTGAGAAGTGAAACCCAAAGGTCTGGTATAAGGGAACTCCTTGAAACTAAATTAGGTCCTCCCAGAATGCTTTCCACTTTTACTTCCCATATTGGGAAAATGCTGAAATGTATTAGATCTATGATACAGGAGTTTGCAGAAATTTAATCAATACAACCAAAAAGTCTCTGACCTACATTGAACATCTGATTAAAGATTTTACATCTGATAAGGGGAAAGGTGAAGGGATTTGGAAGCAGCTGGTAACCACAAGATGGCCTCAGGGTTTTTCTTTTGAAAATTAATTTGGGGAAGGTATTCTATAATGTTGTAAAGATTTTGTTGGGTATCCGATGGACATGCGTCCTATTTGGGAGACCACCTCAGGGATACTGTGGATACCTGATCACGGCATTGTACATCAGAAGCTAAACATTAATGAATGCCAACTATAATTTTATATATATAATGTGATGGTTCAGTGTGAGGTCGGAGGGATAGTGGATGGGGGGAGGGGGGTTCACAGTATGAGGGATATAAATGATGAACGTCTAAGTATTACCTTGTTTTGTACACCTGAAACTAATAAATAAATTAATTAATAATAATAAAATAAAAAAAAAAGATTTTACATCTGAACTAAGCACTGTGTATTTACTAAAGGAAAGGTTTACAAGGGAGTAAATAACATGACTTCGGAAATGAAAAATAATTTTAGTATTCAAAATATGCAAATAATTTTATAAACCCTAGGTAAGACTATATTATCTATGCTGGTCCTTGTAAGACATTTAAATTCAAAATTTTTCTACTTATACTTTCAATATAAACAGAAAGCTGACCAACTTTAATTCATCATCTTATTTTATTTTCAGCTTTACTTTCATTTTTTATGGAATTATGATTATCTGTAAATAAACACTGGAGTGTATCAGTTCAAGAAGCTTGCTGGTCACAACTCACCTGGTACTGATGGTGATAAGATTAACCACTTCTGAAATTCACCAAACAGATTCTTATAATGGGTTCTTCCATGGAAGCATCTCAGCCATAGGAAGTTTGGGAGACACTGGCAGTCATTTGTTCCTCCCTTCTTTCATTCTTTCATCACATAAGCACAATAGACATTTTGTTATGCGGGGTCTCAGCTCCCGCTCCGCTCCCCGCACAAGAATGCAGGATGTGGTGAGGCCAAAAAGAACACCCACGGAGCCATGGGTAGAGGGTTCATGCCACTATATTCTCACTGGTGGTTGGGTTGGAGACACAGGAAGCAGGAGCCACACGATCCCCAATCTTTCGTCCGCTTCTCTGCCAACCAACCAACCAACCAATGCAGCCACGGCAGCTATATCAGTAGCTAATGACTTACTAGTTACAGCTGATGGTCAACTAGTCTGAGCTGATGGCCATTTACTGCTTGAGCCAGCACCTCTCCACGTGAGGTTGAGAGCATGGAAACTGCTTTCTGGGACTCCATCCCTCTAGATTCTCCCCTCACAATCTATGCAACAAGTGTCTTCCACAAGGGGCCCTGTGTCAGGAACCT